>NC_048230.1:68482008-68652454 GCF_002007445.2 Ailuropoda melanoleuca | reverse complement strand
GGGCGGGAGCTGGAGGAGGCGGCGCTGCGGCACGAGGCCACGGTGGCTGCCCTGCGCCGCAAGCAGGCCGAGAGCGCGGCCGAGCTGGGTGAGCAGGTGGACAGTCTGCAGCGGGTGCGGCAGAAGCTGGAAAAGGAGAAGAGCGAGCTCCGCATGGAGGTGGATGATCTGGGGGCCAATGTGGAGACTCTGGCCCGAGGCAAGGTGTCTGCCCCCTTCCTGACCCCGACCTCTGACCCCTCCTGACTGAGCTCGGATCCCATACCCATCATGACTCTGAACTGATCTGACTCGAGAGCTGAGCCCACCCGCCAATCCCTGGCCACCCTTATGCCAGGACTGACCCACACTAGGCCTGACCCTGTACCTGATCCTGGCCCCTGACCTATTCACCTGTCATCCAACCCCAACCCCACACCAGTCCTGACCTCAAACCTTGACTCCTACTAAACTCTGTGCCCTGACTCCAGGTCATTTTTGACCCAGCATTTAATTTTAACATCTCAGTCCTTGACCTCTATCCTGACTGTTCCTGTCCCAAACCCCAGCACCCAACCTTGACCCTTGACCTTTCTACCACCAGTTCTGACAGCTGACCTTTGAGCAGTCTGCAGCTGACTTCAGACTCTAGTATCCTGACTTCACCCTGGCCCTCTCACATCTGACACCCATCTTCTAAAACCATGGTCCAGCATAATCTCTGACCCTGAACTTGGGCACTGCTTTCCCTTTGCTTCCTGAGCCCACGTCTAGCCTTCTAGTTCCCAACCCCAGGTCCCAGCCCCCGGCTGGCAGCCCCAGACACTGCCTTGTGCTTGACAAACTTGTTCTGACTCCTGACCCTGGATCCCAGGCCAGTGCGGAGAAGCTGTGCCGGACCTATGAGGATCAGCTGAGCGAGGCCAAGATCAAGGTAGAAGAGCTGCAGCGGCAGCTAGCGGATGCGAGCACTCAGCGTGGGCGGCTGCAGACTGAGAGTGGTGAGGCCAAGGGCTCGGCTGGGCCACCCCTGGCCTTTGGTGCCGCTCCTCGAGAGCCCGCCTGACCTGCTGCTCACCCCTTGGCCTGCAGGGGAACTGAGCCGCCTGCTCGAGGAGAAGGAGTCTCTGATTAGCCAGCTGAGCCGGGGCAAGGCCTCGGCCACCCAGAGCCTGGAGGAACTGCGGAGGCAGCTGGAAGAGGAGAGCAAGGTGGGCTAGCCACTGGCCGCCCCGGAGCGGGCAGGGTGGGCACTGGGCCTGCCGGCCCAGTCCCATGCTGAGGTCACTGGGGTCTCTGCAGGCCAAGAGTGCGCTGGCCCATGCCGTACAGGCTTTGCGGCACGACTGTGACCTCCTGCGGGAGCAGCACGAGGAAGAGGCAGAGGCCCAGGCTGAGCTGCAGCGGCTGCTGTCCAAGGCCAATGCTGAGGTGGCCCAGTGGAGGAGCAAGTACGAGGCAGATGCCATCCAGAGGACCGAGGAGCTAGAGGAGGCCAAGTAAGTGCCTTACCCACCGGGCCGTCACCACGTAGGGGTGGAGCTTGAGCCTCTGACCCATCAGGGGGCAAGGGGAGATGTGGGGACTGCTGGGCCAACCTACCACCGTCTGCTCCCGTGGCCTAGAAAGAAGCTGGCACTGCGGCTGCAGGAAGCAGAGGAGGGAGTGGAGGCCGCTCACGCCAAGTGCTCCTCACTGGAGAAGGCCAAGCTGCGACTGCAGACAGAGTCAGAGGACGTGACCCTGGAGCTGGAACGGGCCACCTCAGCGGCTGCCGCGCTGGACAAGAAGCAGCGGCACTTGGAGCGGGCGCTGGAGGAGCGGCGGCGGCAAGAGGAGGAGACGCAGCGGGAGTTGGAGGCTGCCCAGAGGGAGGCCCGCAGCCTGGGCACTGAGCTTTTCCGGCTGCGGCACAGCCACGAGGAGGCGCTCGAGGCCCTGGAGACGCTCAAGCGAGAGAACAAGAACCTGCAGGGTACGCTTCCCCTGGGGGCAGAACTGCGCTGGCGTCATCGGGAGCACCTTGGGAGTCACGGAGGGTGCCCTGGTGGGGTCCCTCTGGAATTAGGAGTGAATGAAATGACCTGGGTTAGAGCAGGAGGCATGGGGGTGGTCCCTCAGTACCCTGTTCCCTCTGCAGAGGAGATCAGTGACCTCACAGACCAGGTCAGCCTCAGCGGGAAGAGCATCCAGGAACTGGAGAAAGCCAAAAAGGCTCTGGAAGGGGAGAAGAGTGAGCTCCAGGCTGCGCTAGAGGAGGCCGAGGTCAGGGGCTGACCACAGGGCCGGGGTGGGTGGTGCCCTACTCCCCGCGCCTCTGCTCTCCTGTCGCGCATGCTTGCGGCCCCCGCGCCCATACTGCCTGCTCTGTGTTCCAGGGAGCCCTGGAGCTGGAGGAGACCAAGACTCTGAGGATCCAGCTGGAGCTATCCCAGGTCAAGGCTGAGGTGGACCGGAAACTGGCCGAGAAAGATGAGGAGTGCACTAACTTGAGGTACGGGGGCTCGAGGCATCCCCGTCCACCACCACCCCTGGAGGCTAACGCCCCTCCCATCCCGGCCACCTGCAGGCAGGAGGAAGGCAGGCAGGCAGTGCGCCAGGCGCCTCTGTGCACACGGACACTTGGTCTGCCCCTCCCCGAGAACTCCGTCAAGGTCAGGACTATCGTCCCCAGTCTAGAGGCGACCTTCAGAGGCTAAAGGACTTGCTCAGGGCTACACAGTGCAGGGAGGGCCAGGGTTCAGCCCACCTCTGTCTGGAGTCTCACTTTTGTCCGTAAACTTGTCCTGAGGGGTAACAGGCAGTCACAAGGGGCCTGAAACCAGGGAAGGACGAGTCATTTGTTCCCACAATGGGTTTGCATCTGCGGCATTCCTTGGGTGAGTGTAAGAGCAGGTCCAGTGCCTGTGCCTGCACCCCCTTCTCAGAGGCTGCGAGCCCTCCTCTCCTCCCTCCGCCCCACAGGCGCAACCACCAGCGGGCCGTGGAGTCCCTGCAGGCCTCGCTGGATGCAGAGACGAGGGCCCGCAACGAGGCATTGCGGCTCAAGAAGAAGATGGAGGGCGACCTCAACGACCTGGAGCTGCAGCTGGGCCATGCCGCCCGCCAGTCCATGGAGGCCCAGGCAGCCACGCGGCTGCTGCAGGCCCAGCTCAAGGAGGAGCAGGCGGGGCGGGATGAAGAGCAGCGGCTGGCGGCTGAGCTCCGAGAGCAGGCGCAGGCCCTGGAGCGCCGGGCCGCACTGCTGGCCACGGAGCTGGAGGAGCTGCGGGCCGCACTGGAGCAGGGCGAGCGCAGCCGGCGGCTGGCGGAGCAGGAGCTGCTGGAGGCCACCGAGCGCCTTAACCTCCTGCACTCGCAGGTGGGGACAGGAAGGACATGGGGATGCTGAGGGGGGAGGCTTTGGGTGTGGCCAGCAGGCCCCCACTCTGAGGCTCTGCCTCCCCCCAGAACACAGGCCTCCTGAACCAGAAAAAGAAGCTAGAGGTGGATCTGAGCCAGCTGAGCGGGGAGGTGGAGGAGGCTGCCCAGGAGAGGCGGGAAGCCGAGGAGAAGGCCAAAAAGGCCATCACTGATGTGAGGCTGGGCTGGGGTCGTGGGGGGGGTCCAGAGCTGAGTTCAAAGGGACTTTCACCTCCTGACCATGCCAACCGTGCCCCCCGCCCCTCTGCCGACAGGCGGCCATGATGGCTGAAGAGCTGAAGAAGGAGCAGGACACGAGCGCACACCTGGAACGGATGAAGAAGACACTGGAGCAGACGGTGCGGGAGCTACAGGCCCGGCTTGAGGAGGCTGAGCAAGCGGCCCTGCGTGGTGGGAAGAAGCAGGTGCAGAAGCTGGAGGCCAAGGTGCGTGAGGCCCTTCAGTCCTCTCCCTGGCAGGGCGGGCTGGCCGGAGGGCAGGCCTCGGGCAGCTGGCCCATCCCTGGCTGCTCGCAGGTGCGGGAGCTGGAGGCCGAGCTGGACGCAGAGCAGAAGAAGCACGCTGAGGCCCTCAAAGGGGTGCGGAAACACGAGCGCCGGGTCAAGGAGCTCGCGTACCAGGTGGGTGACCAGGTCCGCCTCGAGGGGTAACCCTGGAGCTGGCCTGGTCTGGGCAAGACCTGAGTCGCTTTTGCCTGCCCAGGCCGAGGAGGACAGGAAGAACCTGGCTCGCATGCAGGACCTGGTGGACAAGCTGCAGAGCAAGGTCAAGAGCTACAAACGCCAGTTTGAGGAGGCGGTGAGTGCACCCGAGTCTGGGCCACCGGGGCCTGGAAGTTGGTGACTCCTCTTCAGCGCTGCTTGCAGTGCTCACAGCCAGAGGGCCCCCCCATGTTGGCTCTGTGTGACCCCACTGTCCCAATGGGAAGAGGGACAGTTTCCTGACAGCTTTGGCTAGGGAAAGGACCTAGCTCTGTCATCGAGGGGACCCCATGTGCGTTCTCCTTCTGCGTACCTCTGGAAGGAGTGCCCCCCCCGCCCGGTTCCTGCCGTGGGTACTAGTGATGTGGGAGGAGGGGAACAGTTGAGGACCAGAAGCCAGCCCCCTCTGGGCATGGGACGGGACCAGACTGACCCCCTATCTATCTCAGTGACCAAAGGGTGACCAGACCTGCCTGTGCCCCCAGGAACAGCAGGCCAGTACTAACCTGGCCAAGTACCGCAAGGCCCAGCACGAGTTGGATGATGCAGAGGAGCGGGCGGACATGGCAGAAACGCAGGCTAACAAGCTGCGGGCTCGGACCCGGGATGCCCTGGGGCCCAAGGTGAGGGGCTGCACGTGGCACCCCCTACCATCTGCCCGAGGGTGTGCGTGGTGGCGCTCACTCAGCCACTCCTGTCCCCTTAGCACAAGGAGTGATGCCGGAGTTCCTGGGCTCTGAAGACGCGGCCTGCCGTGGGCCCTCTCCTGCCGCCTCTTCATCCCAGTCCGCCCCAAGCCCTGCTGGACCCTGAGTAAATGCCATGTCTGCAGCTCTAGCTGGGTGCCTTCTCCTTCTCTGAGGTTCGGGAGAAGAAAGAAAGGAACACATGGTCCCTGGACAAAAGTCAGGTCCACATCCGTCATTTAAAATAAAGTTCTTTAATAGTCTCCACTTAATCGATTTATTTGTTGTTAATAAACTGGCAACACAAGGAGGGGCCGAGGGTGTGCTCCTAGCCAGGCTCCTATGTGTGCGGGCTCAGGCAGGAGACGCTGCCCCGGGGCAGGGCACAGCCACCCTGTGCCCCAAGGGATGGAAGAAAAAGGCCCCCACTTCTAGGGGAACCCCCTGGGATGAACACAGCGGCCAGTGAGCAAACAGACCAGAGGAGCTAAAGGAAAACGAGGGAGGGACAGAGGGGCAGGTGTGGGGGAAGGCAGCGTCCTCTGGTAGCCCCCACCCCTGCCCAGGGGAAGGGGGCTCAGAAGCCTTTGCCTGGGTCCAAAGGCCAGAGCAAGCTTGGCTCACAGATTGGAGGAGGGTGCCCATATTTCCCTCCCCACCCCAGGACTGACAGCCAAGAGACTGGGCAAGAGCTCAGACAGAGCTATTTTTAAAAGTTCCCTTACCTCTGGGTGGGCCAGGGCCCCAGGGTTCTGAAGGAAGGGTGGGCAGAGTGTCCCTGTCCTTATCATGGGGATCTTGAAGGAACCGAGGTTCCCCAATGACTTGGGGCCCTCAGACCCAAGGGCCAAGGGCTTCTAGATGCTCCCTCCCACCAAGCCTGTTCCTGAAGACTTGGGACAGGCACAGTAGCGGGGAGGCAAGGCGGGGGGCATGGACAGGTCACGGCGGGCGGCACACGTACCCACGATCACCCGCACTGGCCCCGGCCCGGCAGCCTCCCGAGGCCTGGCCCAAGGTCACTCCTCGGTGAAGTCCCTGTCTATGTCCATGTAGGGCTCCTCAATGTAGCTGACAAGGGCAGAGGGTGACTGGCGGTCTGGGTTCAACAGGATGGACACGGTCTCTTTCCAGTAGGAGAAGCTGATGCAGGAGCTCTGGGCAGAGAGAGAGGGGCTGGGGGGCGCCTGGAGGACCCAGGTCGAACCCGGCACCCCGTGCGGAGGGCCTCGGTAAGGGGACAGAGAGCTGTCCGCCGCGCGGCCCCGCAGCCCAGCCGCCACCCCCGGGGCTGGGGGCACTCACGTTCTCCAGGCAGGTGCTGTCCTTGTCCTTGTGCAGGTAGTGCTGCTGCCAGAAGCGCAGCAGGTTGTGGAAGTTGTTGAGCAGGAAGCCGGGGTACTTCTTGCTGTGCTCCATGCGCTGCAGCAGCCGCAGGTACAGGGGCAGCCGCTCCTTCCGGCGGGCCAGCATCAGGATCACCAGGCTGGTGTTGAGGCAGCTGACGTTCTCCTGCCGGGCGCCAGGCCACCCAGGTCAGGTGCGGGCAGAGAGCCCCGGGGGCCCCTGGTGGACCTGGGACGCCACAGGGTAGGGAGGAGGGTGTCCCACGCCCAGACCCTGAGGGCCACGCGCTGGGCTGCACGGACCTGAGAGGACGGGGCAGGGAAGGACGCCAGAGCCGCCAGCGGACTGCCTTGAGCACCTTCCTGTCCCTCCTCCACCCACCAGCCATCCCTGCCCTGGTGGGACCCTCGTCATCAGTCCAGTTCCAGTCCACTCCTCGGGTCAGCTCAGGCATCCCTTCTTCCCGGGAGTTCTGGGTCCCGGAGCCCCGACCCCCAGGGAAGGCGGGGTGCCTGCGTTAGGAGCGGCTGCCTCACTTTCTCCCACTCGGCATGAGGCTGGGGGCAGCACGAGGGAAGGGTCTCGGCCTGTTTGGTTCACTGCGTAGCCCCAGCCCAGAGCCCTGCCTCGGTACGTGTGTGTGAGCTGAAGGAACAGAGAACCACCTCTGAGGGGTGCAGCATCAGCCCCATTCTAGAAAAGAGGAGTGTGAAGCTCAGGGGAAGGCACAGCCGCAGTTAGTCAGGGAGGGGGTGGGAGGCAGCATCAAGTCCAACCCCAAAGCCTGCACAGCAGGAAGGGCACCGAGAGCACTGGACCGGGAGTTTGAGAACTCAGTACCAATCCCGACCCATCCGTGACCTTGGAGACTTGCTACCCCGGGCCCTGTCTGTAAAATGGGGCACTGATCCCTCACTGGAAAAAGTCCTCGGAATAGCTGGCAGGGTTTCCAAGGAACCAACAGATGGATCAAGATACACTACTAGGGGAAGGTGGGACAGATCAACCATTGGGCTCTAGGATGAGGGAGACCGTTTCCGATCTCCCTTCCCGGCGCGTCCGCAGGGCACGTCACCTGGGTCAGTGTCTGCACGTGGATGATGTTGATGAGGCGGAAGAGGAAGGACATCTGCGTGGGCACCTGGGATATGTAGGCAAGCAGGCGGCACTCGGACAGGACCTCGGCAACTGGGGAGAGAGGAGCAGAGGTGTGACAGCTGGTCTGTGGCTCAGGCCCAGGGACACGCCCCTCAGGCTTCTAGCCAGACCCCCCCTGGGGTCCTGACTCCGGAGATGGGAGCCCTGACCACGGAAGCGGCCACAGGAGCGGGGGCGGCTGCCGTAGGAACGCGTGCGTCTCTGGCGGCGCTCCTCCCAGGCGGAGCCCGCATTCCCAGGAGCCCCAGCAGGAGCTCACCACCCCCTTGTCCCTCAGTGGGCGCAGAGGCCACCTCTCTCTGAGGCCCTCCCTCCCCTCGGCCCACCACCTGGGCCCCTCTCACCCCAAGCAATTCCAGCGGCGGGGGGGGGGGTGTTGCATTTTGCTTGCATCAATAGTTTCTTCACTTTTATTAAAATGTGCGTCTTATGAAAGGAAGCACAGATGACAGAAGAGTCAAGGCAGCCAAGAACATCTCCCGGAGAGCCACAACCTTGACCCCAGCCACGTGGGCATTTGGAGCAGCTGCCTCTAGCCGTTTTTGTCTCCTTGCTAGATGCTGGGTGTTTGCCACCAGCGCGGCCACAGCGGGCTGGTTCGCCTGGGCATTACGACTTTCTCTTACCTTTCATGTCCACCTGGTTTTCGAATCGGTCCAGTGACAGAGTGACGCAGCGCACCAGCATGTTGGAATCCACCAGAGAGCTGTTGATCTGCTTCAGGAACACCTGGAACTGGAGCGGAGCCCGGGCTCAGACGGGTGGTGGCAGGCTCCCGCCGTGCACAGCCATGGCCCAGGGTGGGCACTTGTGGCCAGGGGCACTCATTTACCCGGGCCCAGATGCTTCTGGTCAGACCGAGGCCCAGACAAGCTGGGTGAGCTGCCCCTCGGCAGCAGCTCACGCCACATCAGACACTAAGCCCAGTGTTCTCTGCACCGATGGGTCCTGCATTCCTCTCATTTTCACTTCAACTAGCCTGAGCTGTGTCTCTGTCAAACAGCCCATGAGGCTAAAGCACCGGGCCCAGTCCTGCCCTTCTGGGGCTCGTGCTGGCACCCACCGCACCACCTCAGGGCCGTGTCACAGCCACCTGCTCCCACCGTCTCCCAGCAGCTGCGCCAATCACCCCTTTACACCCAGGGTCTAGCACAGTCCTGGCACAGAGCAGGGGTGAATGACTGTTCGCTGAAGAATGCCCACTGACTCCCCAGTATTCTCCAGTTTAAAACAGAACCTGAAGACTAGCAAGGGCCAGGCCTCCAAGAAAACTTCTTCTTTTCTTTTTTAAAGATTTTATTCATCTGACAGTGAGAGCGAGCATGAGCAGGCCAGGGGGCGGGGGGGAGAGGGAGAAGCAGACACCCCACCGACCCGGGAACCCTATGCATGGCTCCATCCCAGGACCCTGAGATCGTGATCTGAGCCGAAGGCAGATGCTTAACCAACTGAGCCACCCAGGCACCCCTCCAAGACAACTTCTGAACAACGCGGCAAACCCCGCAGAGCCCATGTTAGTCCTACCTTTGCATCAGTGTTGATGTATTTGTTGAATCTCTTGAATGCATCAACGTTGAACTTCATTAACTCCCCCAGAAGGTCAAAGTAACTCTGGAGCACATCCCTCGACTTGCACTCACTGTCCACAATGCAGTACAGGATGTGCTGGGGGTGGGAGAGGACAGGATGAAGGCAGGAAGTTGAATGAGCCCTGGGGCCAAGAGGCAGATGTGGCTGCCGCCCCCAGGCTGTGCTCGTCCAAGCTGCGGGCTGCCTGCGTCCCACCAGGGCCGGCACGGAGCCCCAACCACGGGACACCTGCTTCGCGTAAGCATCCATGTCAGTTGATGGAACCTGTTCCCCTGTCTAGATTCTCATCTGGGGATGCTGGGAGCTCCCAGGGCGGGACCACGCTGCCGCACCTCACCAGCGGGTTGGGGGTGGGTTGGGGTAGGCAGTCGTGAGTTCTCCTGCTTGCCCAGGGCTCCCCAGCTTGCAGGCAAGAGGAGCTGTTTCCAGAAGTAACACTGGCCACTGCCTGAGCACTGAGGCCATTCAAGTAAATGAAGCACAGGGTTTAAGGGCACGGGACACATTTTGACCCCACGGTTTGTCTTCATATTTATGAATAAAAAAGTTTATACTAAGATCAATGAATTTTTATCAGGCACGTAAAGCCAATTTAACTTCTTAATAAAGTTCTCTATGACAGTTCAACTGTTTACATTTTTCATTTTCGTTTTCCTGAAGTTATGCTAATTTGGATCAATTTCTTACGGATTTTACAGTTCACGGGTCAGTTTCCTATTTATATCCCTTTTTTATTTTTAAACCAATTATATCTTTGGCCATTTTACTCCCTGCCTTTTGTAAATTTTGCTTTTTCTGAAGGTCATTTTACAATAAAAGGAAATTAACTTTTGGTTAACAGCAAAATATCCGCAGGGTCAAAAGGCCTTACTGGGTAACTTCAGACTCTTCTAGTCTTCCATGGGCACCCCCAGCTCCCTCAAGCATCCGTTAAGCACCTACGGGAACCCACAGTTGGGAACTCGGGGGAAGTCCTAGGGCAATCTGCACTGGCGTTTTAAAATAGAGATGCGGCTGCTCCTGTCCAGCTATCTAGGGCTCGGGAAGGAGAGCAATGCATGGGGCTGCGGGGAGAACGGAACACCCAACACCCTGGCTCCTCCAGGCCGTTTACCTCCAGAAGGCCTCGCTTCAGCAGGAACATCTGGTCTGCATAGGAGGTGGTCCCTCGGAGGAAACTCTCCACAGCCCGGGCTTGCCAAAACCTGCGACCCAAATGTTGACCCCTGGCCCAGGTGGCTAAGGCTGCCCTCTTCTGTCCCATATTCCA
The DNA here is from genome assembly GCF_002007445.2 of Ailuropoda melanoleuca. Classification (NCBI taxonomy): domain Eukaryota; kingdom Metazoa; phylum Chordata; class Mammalia; order Carnivora; family Ursidae; genus Ailuropoda; species Ailuropoda melanoleuca. Next base: position 68,642,300 of record NC_048230.1, on the reverse strand, counting down.
TTCACCAAGGGGCTGGGAGATGTTTGCTGCCTTTTGATTTATTCAACATTTACTGCACATCTGCTAGGTGTCAGGCCTCATACTAGGCATTGGGAATTAAGCAAGGATAAGTCCTCATGGAGCGGACAGTTCAGTAGAGAATGGTCCTCTATTTGGTTCTGTCTGGAAGAAGCCGTGTCTCAGAGTAGGGGGATCTAGGATCAAAGGGCTGGCGACAGTAGGTCACATATGAAGATGCACTCTAGGCTTTGACCCTTCAGAAGAACAGGCAGACAATGGAAACTGAGGCTGGGAATGCATGTGGGAACTGGACAGGCATGTGGGAACTGGACAGACATGTGCAGACGGGCCACTGAGCTCACTTCTGATGGCTGTCCTAGAGAGGATGTGGCCCCAGAGGGCAGAGCTGGGATCAATGAGGGGAAGTCTGGACAAGTCTGGCTGAGCTGACGGGGGGCAGAGGAGGGCACGGAACCCACTGACGCATCACACCCCAGCCCTGACAGCATGCCTCCCTTAGCCGCACTTCTGTCCCCAGCCTTCACGACTCATCTCAGGTGAGCAGGAGGAGCTCTGAGAAGCCCTCCTGCCTCCCGCTCATCCCACCAGCCCCCAGCTGGGGAAGGGGCTTTCCTTGGCTCCCTCAGCTCCCGGGGCAAGTCCTGGCTCCACTCCTTTTCACACTGCATTCAAAAAGGTTTCTTTTCGTGCTTGCTTCCCACAACCCAGGGAACTCGTGTGGGCAGGGACCGTAGCTCCCATTTCCCTACCACCTGTCCAACGCCAGCACAGAGGCGCTTGGTGAATGCTTGGTCGGTTCTTGAAATACGCTGCCGGTGTGCAGAGGCTCACACACACCTGCTCAGTCGGACCCCCTTGCCCCCAGAGCAGTCAGATGTCCAGGGTGGAAGCTGGTAACTAAATGAGGTATTTCTAACCACCTGAGAAACACTTGGTTTCTGGGCCCTTCAGGAGTGGCAGGTGCCTGTCCCCGGACCCACCTGAAAGAGGACTCGGCTGGCTCCTTCTTCATGACCTGCAGCAGACGAGTTAATAAGCCCCTCTTCCCATCACACACCAAACTCCTGGAACAAAACCGGGACATTGGTGGCAGACCTGAGGCTGACAGGGCCCAGTCCCAGTTGGCCGAAGGACTACTGTTGTCCTGGGGCCCTGGGGTTGGGTCTCTCTGCTGCTTTAGCTGGGTGGAAACACCTGGGGACACTTCCAAGCCGGCAGGATGTTCCCCTGCTGTCTGGGCCCAGAGCACCCCAAGGACTCCTGCAGTCTTAGCACTGAAGAGCCAAGTGAATTCACGCCACCCCTCAGGCTAGCTTTCCCTTCCCAGACCCACTAGCAAGTGATCAGAGGCCAGAAAAACCCAGAGTGCGTGCTCAGAACTGCTGGAAGGAGGGCTGTTTACACCAAAGTGAGTCTGAAACACCATGACAGAGTCTACCAGATGGGACAAAGTCTGCGCCAGTAGGGTGAGACAGGGAGTACCCTGGGCCCCACGGTCAGCTCCAGCTGGCTTTGGACAAGTCCCCGTGCCTCTGGGCCTCAGCTTCCTGGTCTAGGAGGCAAAGACATTAGATGAGGAAATGACTCGGGCTGCATCACGGGGGAGAGAGAGAGGGTCAAGCAGGCAGGGGTTCTGGGCCCTTAAGTTCCCTCTTCAAATAGAACAGCTCTACTTTTATTCCCTACAGACATTATGGACTGTGCATGGTTTCATCTGAACAGATTTCTCCTGCTTAAAAAAAAAAAAAAAGAGGCTGAGAATTATGACTCCTGTTGCTGGATACAGTCCTCCCTGCCCGGACCCCCATGAGCCCATGACATCCCTACTGCTCAGAAGGTGACACAAGCATAACCCAGCTAATGGGACTTCGCAAAGGGCATGAAAGAAGCATGTCAGCAGAGGTGAGTGACAAAGGAGCGGCAGAGCACATGTGACCTTTGGCAAGTGGCCTCTCCAAGTCCCTGCACCCCGTTCTGTAAAGCAGAGGGGTGACGGCACTTCCCTCCCAGGGCCGCTGCAGGGCTCCAACGAGGTAATGCAGGTGATGGGAGGACAGTGCCGGACACACAGGAGCCCTCAGGACACTGCAGCTACCCGTCAGTGAGAAAGGACCAGTACCACACCGGCGGGCATGAGTCTGTGAGCCCCTACCACCCCAGGGCACGCACGCAGCCCAGAGAGGCTGTGGGCCAGAGCTGCCGCCACCTACCGGTCAGTGTTGAGGACAGCTTCCACCTCAGGGATGTTGGCTTTGAGGGAGATGGCACTGAGCTCGTTCAGCTCCTGGTTATTAAGCAGCAGGTACTTGTTCCTGAAGCAAATGGGTTGAAGGGGGTAAAGGACAGGTGCTGGGCTAGTCACCTTCCCATTTCCTGTGGTGAGAATCAGAGAATCCCCCAAGTGCCCTCCCCTGACACCACTTGCCCCTGAGGTGGCAGAAGGGCTCAGGCCAAGGGAGCCTCCCGGGCTCCAGCCCCTTCCTCTCTACCTGCCACGTTCACTAGCGACGGCCCTTCCCTCAACATCTCCAGGCCTTTTGTTTGCCACTAAACATTTCTATGTGACTTCTCAAAGGCACTTCCAACTCAACGACGTCCAAATCAAACTCTCCATTTTGCTTCTCAAACCAGTCCAGCATTCCCACCAGGGGGCCTGAGTCAGCTGCGACACTCTCTCCTGCGCCCTTCACCTCTAGGCCTGGCATCATCCAAGCCATGTGGACAGAACCAGCTTCCTAAATGGTCTCTCCCAGGAATTGACTCAACACACAGCACCCAGACAGATCTTTAGAAAACAGGACTCTGATTATGTCACTCCCATGTCAAAAACGCCTCCACAATTTCACAAGCTTTCGAATATATACGATCCAAGCCCACCAGCATGACCTGCAAGGCCCTGCAACTGAGCCACCAACCACCTTTGCAGCCTCGCTCTGAGCCAAGCCCCCCTTCATTCACATCACCCACCACACTGGCCTCGCTGAACACACAGCACTCCCTCCTACAGGGGATTCTTCTGCAACAGTCAGCCTCTCACTCTTCCTTTTCGCCCAATTTATCACTGCCAACCCTTTAGGTCTCAGCTGACAAGTTACTTCTGCAGAGAAGAGCTCCTGACCACCCTCTGGCCAGGTCATGACTGTCAAATGTTCTCTCACAGGCCACGCTCCCTCCACCGGAATACTCTCTCCATCTGTCAATGTACATTCAATGGTATAATTCTCTGATTAATGTCCTCCTTTCCAGGACTGTGCCCTTCATGAGAGTGGGGGTGATGGCTGTTTTCACTCATCACTGTCTCCCCAGAGCCTAGCCCATGTAAGTGCTCAGAGTCTGATGAAAGTTAGGGACCCAATTCCTCAGAAAAAAAGTACACAATCAGAACATATTGGTGCCATTTTTCAGAGGGTTCACATACTTCCTGGAGCTTAAGTCCTTCAGACAGAGAACCTCTGAAAGAGGACGGTCGACATAATCCAGATGAAAGCAGCAACTGGAGTCCCCTGACCACATTTGTCCTCGGTCACATTCTGGTAGCTTTTACAATGTTTCAAAGGAATCTAAGCCAACGTTTAAAATCAGAACCTTTCACATAAATCTTAATTTCTAGCTTCCCTTGAGGGAAAAATTCAGAAGCTATGCAACAGTGGGCCCGGTTTCCTGTATACCAACAGTTGGCCAGAGCTGAGCAGTAACTGCCTGTGCATTCCAGCTCACCAAAGTCCCCGCCACACTGTCCCCAGTGCCAAGGTCAAAGGCCAGCTGCTAGTCACCCCTCCCCTGCACTGTTTTTCCTATAGAAGAGAATTGTTCTCTTCTACATTCTCCATTGAAGGTTGAAAAATAAAAAATGAGAGGGCACAATGTGTTTCAAAAAAATGGGAGAGGGCATAGCTCCTTATGCAGGTGAAGAACAGTCCACCTGTTCGATAAGCAAATACTCAGCTTACCCTCCCCACCTGAGGTCCCTGTGAAGAGCCAAGCTGTCTGCTCCTGGTTCCGAGGGGCAGACAGCTGAGAGATGTAGTGACTCCAAGCGGCCAGCAACACCTGTACTCACGTCCTAGGGTGGCTGTGAGGGCTCAGGGGAAGTTCAGCACAGGGCCCAGCACAAAGGAAGGGCTGCCCAAGCAGCAGTGCCCTGCGCAGCTATCACCAAGGTGACTGCAGCTCTCACAGCTCCCCGGTCCCCCTGAGCTGAGCTCGACGGGAGAGAGAGATGACAGAAGCTGGCGCGACAACTCCCCTTCCGGGGACAGCGCGTACTTACTCGTGGTGGTCGCTGAAACTCTGCAGAAGCCGCAAGAACTGTATCTTCAAGGTGATGTCCTAGAACACACGTGCATCCTTGACATTAAAACCATCAGCACAGTATTCCCAGAGAAAACCAAACACTCGGTGGAAAGCTTAAGTGTGTTACCTTGCTTCTCTGAGCCTCTGTCCTCGTGTACAATGAGGACTTTTCTTTAGTCAGAAACCCTTTGTTGACCTCCACATCTGGCCAAAAGCAGATTAAGCTAATGTGAACCGTCCTGCTAACCCCCACCCCTGCCAACACCTTGGATAAAAAATATCTGAAATTCTTTAAAATGCAAGGCTAAGTTCCTAACAGGAAAATCCACAGGAATCAGAAATGAAGAAAGGACTGGGCTCAGAGCGGGAAGCACGAGAGCAGATGGTTGGCAGCTCAGGGAGGATGGAGAAGTGGCGATTACACTTACTCCCCCGGGGCTTGCGTTTTAATGCCCTGCAGGGATTAGACAGAAACCCGAGCCCACGTGAAGACCAGAAAGTATACACTCCATGGAGGAAGGGTTAGGAAACCCCACTTAGCAGCCCAGGGAGCTAGCACAGATGCCTGTTTCTGTCGGGGTGCTGCTGGTGCTGGAGGGGAGGCCCCAGGAGGCGGCTTTTGGACTCACACCTCCAGGACCAAGGCACTCAACATGAAAATTCACCCTGGGACACTTAACCATAATGTACCTGGCAGACAAAAGCAAAGTGCCCTAAAGAAATACTTCCAGAGCCCAGGCTACATTACAGAACACGAGGCAGCCTTCCACCCCAAGATAGTGTGAAGACAGAAATACAAGTATTAAAACCCCAGGAGCAATCCGAGACCATAAAAAAAGTATGTTACAAGTAATGAAAGAGATGGAATGCAACAGAACGGAACATTAACATAATGAATAAACACCAAGTAGTTTTTGACAAAGAGCCAGATGTCTCAAAATGCAGACTATATTCACTTGAAATTAAAAAGTCAGATGGATGGGTTGAGAAGCAAAACCTGACAAGGCTAAAGAGAAAAACAGTAAGCTGGAAGATAAGGCACGAAGGAAAGTCCCCAGAGCATGGAACAGGGACCAGGGAGGACCTATGGCACTGATGGCTGTGTGGCATGTTCAAGTCCCAGGGTACTGGCCCCTTCGTGGTGGTGGCCAGGCCTCTACGTGGCCCATGAGGACACTGCAAGCGACTGGGACCTTCCTTTTGCAGGAAACAGGCTCAGAGATTCAGTGACTTGTTCAAGCTCTCCTAACAAGCTGACTGGCACACAGGCCTCCTGACTCCCAGTGCAATGTTCTCTCCAGTGCACCGTAAAAGGCCAGGCAGAGGTGAGCCCTTGACCCCTTTAAAAAAGAAAGCATGCTAAAGCCCCTTTGGCTGCAGACCACTGGTGGTGCATGGTTTCAGAGGGCAGAACTACTAGCGATGGCTGGACGATACGATGGGGCAGAACACAGAACAAGGGAAAACTTGCTACTAGGTCATGGAGTGGTGGGCCCTGCTTGAAGGACAGTGAGTGCCCCATTCCAGAGGCGAGCAAGACAAAGCTGGCCAGAGGGCCTCAGAAGGGATTTCCTCACAGGTGGAGAGGCGGGGGCAGACCCTTCTCCAAGGCAGCGTCCACTTATGGGGTTATTTAGACTTTATAAATAAATTATAAACATACACATATAGATAGGCGCCTGGGTGGCTCAGTTAGTTAAGTGTCTGTCTTGGGCTCAGGTCGTGATCACGGGGTCCTGGGATCGAGTCCCACATGGGGCTCCCTGCTCAGTGGGGCATCTGCTTCTCCCTCTCCCCTCTGCTCGTGCTCTGTCTCATGTGTTCTCTCTCTCCCTCTCTCAAAATAAATAAATAAAATCTTTAAAAATAAAAAATAAAAAAATGAGATTTCAAAGGGTCAACAAACAGATCTTGAAACAATGAGTAAAGCCCATCCACTGCCACACCCCCTGCTCACCGGGCTACAGTCACAGTTCTGGTTGTGACCATGGAGGACCAGGGCAGATGCTGAGTGTTTCCTCCAAATCAGCTTGTCGAACAAATTATTGAGCCCGGGGATCAGCTTGAACTCTGCGATCATTCTGTGAACCTGGATGGGGTGGGAAGGCAAAAGCATTATGACAAACGGGCTGTGAAGATCCATCAAAGCCTCATGCTTGGCATGTACAAAACAATCTTTAGGACAAAGAAAGTGACAGTCAGTAGGGACTGTTGGGGTTTAAAGAAAATACCCCACTTAGCCTACCCCTGACTGTATTCCCATTATGCACAGAGACACTTTTATTCTCTGCTCACACATTCCCCACAACACTCCTAGGAGTCATACTATAAGGTGGGTCCTCTTTTAAGAACATGAGTTTGGATTCAGAAAGCCCTGGGTTTGACTTCCACCCCAGCACATATGAACTTTGTAACCTTAACCAAATCTCTTAATCCTTCTAGTTCATTCCCGCCTATCATTAAGAAATAAAAATACCCCTCATGCTTCAGAGTAGGATAAATTTCAACTGGGGGCAAGATAAACATTTTTTAAAAATTAAATGCTAAATATACTAGAAAAATCTATGCAAAGAACTAAAAAAAAAAATGACGACACAATGAGAAAGACTTTCTAAAGTATTAAGTATATTAAGTAAATCTAGAAGCCAAAAGAGAAAAACACTGAATTCAACCATATAAACCTTTAAAAATTCCCTATGGCAAAATTCACAATAAAACTCCATATTGGCAATCTCACGTCACAGGCAAAAAGCTAATTTCCTCCATAAAGAATCCTACAAATCTCTTAAACAAAAAGACCAATGTTAGAGGAAAAATGGGCAAAGGATACAGATCGGAAAACAAAATATTCTTCAATATATGGGAAGTGCTCAGCCTCACTTACAATATTAAGAGAAATTCAATTCACAACCACGTTTTCAGATTAGCAAAGAAGAAAGTTTTATGATACTGTGTTGGTGAGCTGGGCCTCAGGCATGCTCGCACACTGCTGGTGAGAGGGCACACTGGGTACCACCTGCAGAAGAAGGGCACTTTGGTAGTATCTCTAAATATTACAAATGCATATTCCCTTTGATCAGCGATTCTACTTTTAGGAATTTATCCTCAGACAGATCCATATACATACGAAATGACATATGTACAAAGTCGCTCATGGTAGCATTATTTGCAACAGCAAAAAAATAGATATAACCCACACTTCCCATCAATGAGGATTAGTTGCATAAATTATGGTATGTACATTCAGAAGGGTACAAGGTACCAGTAAAAAAAAGAATTGAGGTTTTTCACATTTAGTGAACATTCACCAAGATTCGATATTAAGAAAGCAAATATGGGAGCGCCTGGGTGCCTCAGGCGGTTAAGTGTCTGCCTTTGGCTCAGGTCGTGATCCCAGGGTTCTGGGATCCAGCCCCACGTGGGGTTCCCTGCTCAGTGGGGAGTCTGCTTCTCCTTCTCCCTCTGCCTCTCCCGCTGCTTGTGCTGTCAAATAAATAAATCTTAAAAAAGAAAGAAAAAAAAAAAAGAAAACAAATATGTACATGCTATACTACTGTGTTAAAAAAAAACGAGAGGAATATATTTGCTTTATTATAAGCATAAAATGTCTCTGGAAGGATACACAAATAACTGGTAAAATTAGATGCTTCATGGAAGAACCAGAATGTTCAGGATCAGAGGGGAGAAAGGCTTCACTGATACTTATTTACATATTTTAATACAGAACTATGTGAATTATTTACCTATCAAAAATATTTTTTTTACAGAAAACAAAGCTATTACTACTTCCTCTCAGGGATTTGTCAAGGATAAGGTCAGAAAATACATGTAAAGTCCTGAGCACAGCACCAGTGCTTATTAAATCCCATTTTACAAGGGGAAGTTGAGCAGGACCAACTTGGGCAAGGCAGTGGTGGAAATGTCGCCCTAACTCAGGTGTTCTGACCCTAAAGCCTGACTCTTTCGGGCCCGCAGTATGCATTTACCGCAGGATTCCAGAACTTGACAAAGATGAGCAACGTTCTTCTTTGAGCCTGAGTCCCTCGACAGAAAATGAGGGCTAGCGAAGCTGCAGAAAGGATGCAATGAGGTAACGTGGGGGAAGCTCAGGGCCTGAGGTACAGGAAGTACTGTACGGATTATTGACGTCAGCACCAGAGAAATGGAACTTCCAACATCTGGGGAAAGTTTCCAGTCTAGTGATCTCAACTTAGCCAAGACTTGTCAGAGAACTTAGCCTGCAGGCACAAATATAAGCACTCCAAGGAGGAGCCTTCTGGGAGGCCTGGCCAGGGAAACCCTCCCCTTGCCGTCCCCATCTCGGCAAGGTCCGTGAATCCACATCCCCACGGTGCCGGGCACACAGCAGGAACGCAGTAACTGCTGACTGGGCAGATGAGGCCATGCCAGCATAACACTGGTTCTCGGGCAGGCAGGGTCCTGAGGGCAGCCCACGGTCCTTCCAAGGAAGCAGTGGCTGTAACATATAGTTGAACTAGAGACCACAATGACTGATTCATGAAGACTTGGCAACAGGAAGCCTTGGGGAACAGGGGACAGTCATGGGGGGGACAGAAAGAGGCAGGGCAGCAGAGTTTAAATCCTGGCTCTGTTGACTGGAGCCTGAGAGCACAGCCCTTTTTGTAATTTGGTTTTCTCAAGCATCAAGTGAGGGGAGAGGGGGTTACCACCTGTTTTATAACTTACCAAATACCTGAAAATTCCAATATGAATAATTGTGAAAGTGCCTCAAAAAAAGGTAAAAGCACTCAACACATGTAAAGCATAGTGACTATTATTTTTTATAACATATATTCCATGCTGAAGGAAGGAGCTTTGATACTGTGGAGGTCAGGGTGGGATCTCATCCATGGCCCTGGTTTTAAATACCAACTGCATGCTGACAACCCCCAAAGTTCGATCTCCAGGCCCGACCTCTCCCCTAACCCCAGGTACAGATAATCCAGGTGCCGAATCTAACAGACACTTCAAACCTAATTTGTTCAAACTGAATTCCTTTCTCCCTACGCCCGCCCCTCACCCCCAATTCCCTAACTCACAGTCTTAACCATCTCAATAAATGGCCAATCCATCCTCCCCACCTGCTTGGGCCAAAAACCTTACGAGTTAAAGAAGTTACCCTTAAACCCTCTCTCATGCCCACATTCAAACTATCAGCAAATTCTACCTGTTCCACCTTCAGAATATATTCAGAATGCAAGCACTTCTTACCACTCCCCTCCACCAACGTGCTGGTCCTGGCTACGATCACCTCTTTCACACGGCAGCCAAAAGAAGACTTCTAGTCACTCAGAGTAAACACCGATGTCCTGAAAATGGCCTATGAAAGCCCGACATGATCTGGCCCCACAGTCCCTCCCCTGCTCCCCTTCACTGCTTGTTCTAGTCCATGTCCCCCCTTCCCTACTGTTCCACCAACCCCCTGGGCACACTCCCACGTCAGCGCTTGCTCCCTCTACCCAGTAGGCTGCCTGGGGGATCAGCGAGCCCAGCCCCCTCACGTTCTTCAGGACATCCCCATGCTGGATGTCAGCTTTTCAGTCTTCTCCCTGGCTGACCTACCCAAAATGGGGATAACCGCACCAGTCCCAGACAGAGCTGTTATGACAGTCCAGTGTCTGACTCAAAAGCAAGCGTAAGGACTGCTGATCACCCCACCCGACCCTGCCCCTAACACCCACCTTTTTTTCATCCACAGGACAATGATTAGCCATCTGAGAAGGCCAATTATCACCTATCTTGAAGGGAGCACTACATACTTCCAGAGCCCTCTTTCTCCCTTTGTAGCTTACAGGCTCTTGCTCCTCCCTCCTAGAACTGCTTCAAGGCTCGGGGAACCCCTGCACATCTGGAACCCCCCCCCCCACTGCAGTTGTCTAGTTTTTGTAACCTGACACAGTTCCAGGCTCTGGCCATTACCCTGAGCCCCCATCAGATTGGCGACTTCTCTAGTCTTGCCACAATGACCCTTTATTCTTCACATTAACAAGGTCAGGTAGCATGGCCAAGCCACCAGCTCCTGCCCTGGGCACCAGTGCTCTGCCCAGAAATGCTGCCCACGGCAAGGTATGGTGGAAAAGACTGTGGACTCTGGAACGAGACTAGTTTCCTGATGTGTAAAACACAGAGAAGGAAAACAAGCCCTACGCTTTGCAGGGCTAGAGACAGCCTGAGAGGCAACCTAAAGGAGTATTTGGCTCCTAGGACCCAGGAAGCACATGCTCCTGGCTCCCCCTGTTCTGAGACATGGGGGGAGGGGCCCACCTGGTTTCGCTGACGCCCCATCAGCAGCACACACAGAACATAGAGCACTTCCAGTTTGTACATGATCTCATGCATAATCTTCATTGACTGCGGCAGCTGGGTCCTGGTGGAAGTGTGAGGCAGGCCATTCTCCTCAGAAGCCCCTGGAGGAGGGAACACAATGGAGGCTGAGACAGCCACCGAGAGAGAGGGTTGAGTCACTGCTTGTGAGGAAACGTGTTTCTGCCCCTCAAACCCACCCTGGACAGACTTGAGGTAACAGAGCCATTAGACTGGCCCCTGAGCCCATGACAGAGACTTGGAAAGCCACAAAACCCCCGCCAGGCCGCCAGGGGCCAGGCGAGCTTAGAAACTTAGAAAAACTGACTCTGTACATTACAGGAAAAAAAATTCGGTATGTATGGGGACAGGTGTTAACTAGACTGACTGCAGTGATCATTTTGCACTGCATACAAATGTCACACCATTATGCTGTACACCTGAAGCTAACGTAATGTTGTATGTCAATTATACCTCAACAAAAAAGGGGGATTTCGTCAACTTTCACACACTAAAAACGCTCTGATGCAGCCAGCGCAGGGATGCGATTCATCCCTTCTCCCGCCACCACCAGAGAGTGCCCCCCCTCAAGTGCCCAGACAGTTACCTGAGCCGCAAACTGTGCCAATCTCTCTTCAAGTCCCAAATGACTCTAAGTACTCGATTCCCCTGCCTAGATTCTACGAGGAGGCACTGCTGAAAGACTGAGAGGGATCCTTTTCCAAGACTTCTTGTCTGCTGTTTTTCAAAGAACTATCTAAAGTTTTCTAAGGTTCAACTTTCTAAGGCAGACTGGGCACCACAATCACTACTAGTGATACAGATGAACGTACCATCTACTCACAGACTTTCATTTTACCCAAATTCATTATTAGTAACAACGACAGCAGCTAGGTAATATTTCTGGGACACCTGGTAAGTGCCGGGCATTGTATTTGGGGCGGCAGCAAACCATCACATTTATTCCACTACCCCGTGAACAAGCAAGTCTCATCGAGTCACGCAGGCCAGTGAGGAGTACTCATGGGAAGGTGGCAGAGCAAAGTGCTGAAGGCTCAGGGCTCTGGAGTTACGACTTGCTGGCCATGTGACACTGGGCGAGTCACCTCCTCACGAGGCCTCGAACTGCCCTGGACAAGGCAAGTGACAGCAGTGCTACCGTGGACGGTTAGGGTAGCTGCGAGGAGTGAATGAGAACACAAGAGAAGGCCAGCACCTGATTCTTGGGAAGCCTCCCTCTTAGATCCCTATTATTTTAAAAGAGCACTGGTCAGGGTCAGGAGACCTTAGGGTTTACTTTCCCTCAGTTTTCCTCGTCTTTAAGGTGAAAGGATGAAGCGATAACTATTAAGATCCTTCCAAGCTCCCAATGGAACTGCTGCCCTATAGGCCTTTTGCAAAGGGCCAGAAAAACCATATGGAACAGAGCAGAGCGGTGGTTATCAAATAATATTTGGGTAAGGTGCACGTGAAAGTCTGGTGACTTCTGCAGGGTGATACTATGGCACAAGAACCCAAGCTATTCTGCCCTACAGACGTGGAACTATTTTTTCCAGCCGTATTATGGCACTAATATAAAATCATCACCCTGGGAGACGACCAGCTGTGGAGTGAAGCAAGACTGAGGGGCAGCGCGGCACAGGCATTAAGAGTGCAGACCCTGAGCCGGCCCGCTGGGTCTGAACCCCAGCTCTACTGTTCACCAGCTGGGTGGCCTTGGTACACTGGTGGAAGTCTCTATGCTTCAGTTTCCATCCTCACCTGTAAAACCAGGATAAAGGCAACAGTACTGATCTCTTACCCCAGTCGCCAAGAGGAAAGGATTTAATACATTCCAAGTACTGAAAACAATTCCCGGCACATGTAAGCAACATGTACGCGTATGCTAAATAGAAACAAAACACTTGAGTTTTTCTGCGAATGCTTGCTTGCTACTTGTTCTTTTTTTTTCTGTTTAATCTGCAACTAAAAGTGGCAGTGGGCAAAGACTTAAGAAAAATTTACTGGAGAAAACTGAACTGAGAAAATTCTATCTCAAAAAACATGTATTTTCCTGCATGTTGGGAGAAAAATCATAATTACTCAATTTCCATGTTGGGACTCCCTGGCCCAGCTCCCAGAACAGTTTAAGAGTCAAATGATTTGTGGAGAGACTCTGAAGAGCTATCATGCAGATGCTGCCTCCGCGGCACACTTGCTGCGTGGCCTCGAGAGCCTCGGGACGTCCTCATCACCTAGCTCAGGGGGCTCGGGGGCGACCGCAGGACAGGATGCCTACGGGAGGAACAGGCGCAGCGAGTGGCACACAAGCCCTCCTCAGTAATAAACGTCTGTGGAGAAAGAGAAACACAGGCAGCTCGGACTCTTGCCCAAGGAACTGCCGATCTTTGGTGCCAGGTTGGCACTGGCCTGACAAGAAAGTCTTTGGGACGAATATTTTTAAAAAATGCAGTTCTGAAAGCAATGGCCAGAGCTTGGCAACAAGGTTCATTCCCAAGGACGAGGATGGGCAAACTAGTTTGAGAGGCCTGTGCTTCCCTGCAAATCTCCTCAGGGCCACGAAACTGATTCAAGGCGTCACAACCCTCCCTATGTCTACACCACACTCTGGGGTATATGCACTCATTTTTTTTTTTCTAAAACAGTTTTTTTTTAATGATTTTTTATTATATTATGTTAGTCACCATACAGTACATCCCCAGATTCCAATGTAAAGTTCGATGCTTCATTAGTTGCGTATAACACCCAGTGCACCATGCAATACGTGCCCTCCTTACTACCCATCACCGGTCTATCCCACTCCCCCACCTCCCTCCCCTCTGAGGCCCTCAGTTTCTAAAACAGCTTTGAGCTATAATTCATATACAATTCACCCACTGGAAGTGTACAATTCAGGGGTTTTTAGCAACTTGCAGAACTGTGCAGCCCTCACCACAACCGATTTTAGAGCATCCTGTCACCCCAAAAAGAAATCCTGCACTCACTGGCAGCCGCTCCCCATTTGCCCCCAAACCCCTCATCCCTAGGCATCCACCTAAGTACTTTCTGTCTCTATGGAACTGCCTCTTTAGGACATTTCACAGAAATGGAATCATACAACATGTGACCTTTTGTGCCTGGCTTCTTTCACTCAGCACGATGGTTTCGAGATTCACTCAGATCGTAGCATGGATCAGTACTCCATTTTTTTAGACTGCTCAACAACATTGTGCTGTATGAGTATACCACATTCTGTTATCCATTGATCAGCTGATGGACATTTGGGTTGTTTTCATATATTGGCTATTATAAATCTGCAGCTGTGAGTATCCATGTCTAAGTTTTTATGGCAATACGATTTCAGTTCTCTTGAAAATATAAGTACAACTGGAACTTCTGGGTCATACGGTGACTCTGTTTAGCCTTCTGAGGAACCCTTGGAAAGCTGCCAGACTTTCCCAAAGTGGCTACACTGTTTTACATGCCCACCAACAGGGAATGAGGGTTCTGATTTCTCCACATCCTTGCCAACACTTATCATCCGTCTTTTTGATGACAGACACGCTAGCAGGTATGAAGTAGTATTTGATTGTGGTTTGGATTTGCATTTCCCTGATGGTTAACGATGTCGAGCATCTTTTCACGTGTTTATTGGCTATCTGGACAACTGCCACAGAGAAATGCCTATTTAGGTCCTTTGCTCACATTTCAAAATGCGTTGTCTTTTTATCACTGAGCGGTAGGAGTTCTTTACAAATTCTAGATTCAAGTCCCTTATAATTATTAGATAATTATTATTAGATACATGGTTTGTAGCTAATCCAACTCTGCAAAGAAGCCAGTTGGGATTTGGACAGGAACTGTGCTGAATGTGTAGACAGATGAACAGCTCAACATGTGGAGTATGAACCTTAACAATACAGAGTCTTCCGATCCACGAACACGAGATAGCTTTACGTTTATTTAGGTCCTCTTTCATTTCTTTCAATACTAAAGATGTCTGGTAATTTTCAGAGCATATGTTTTGCATTTCTTTGTTAAATTTATCTCTAAGTTTTTTACTCTTTTTGATGCTTTTGCATATGAAATTGTTTTCTTAATTTCATTTTGTTCATTGCTACTGTATACAAACACACTGAATTTTGTATACTGACCTGTATTCTGAAACTTTATTGAACTCACTTATTCAGTGTTTTTTTGGGTTTGTTTTTTTTTTTTACTGAATTCCTTGGGTTTTTCCCTATATAAGATCATGTCGTGTCTGAAGACAGACAATTTAACTTCTTCCTAATCCAGATGCCTTCTATTTCTCTACCTTGCCTAACTGCCTAGCCAGAACCCCCAACAGAGCGCTGAGCTGAAGTGGCAGGAGCAGGCGTCCTTGTCTTGTACCTGTGTCTGATCTTAGTCGAGAAGCTTTCAGTGTCTAGGCATGAAGTATACTGCTTGTGGATTTTTGCAGATGTCCTTTAACAGGCTGATGCAGTTCCTTCCTATTCCTAGTTTGAGTGTTTTAATCATGAAGGAGTGTTAGATTTTGTCTGATTCTTTTCTGCATCTACTGAAACGATCATGTAAATTTTTGCCCTTTGTTCTACTGATATGGTGTATACATCAACTGATTTTCATATACTGAATCAACCCTGAATTAACCCTACTTACTCATGTATATATACCTGGTCAGGTGTATAATCCTTGTATGTTGCTATATTTGGTTTGCTAGTATATTCTTACGGATTATTACATCTATATTCATAAGAGATATTGGTCTGTGATTTTCTTGTATTGTCTTTGGTTTGGGTATCAGGTTAATAATGACTTCCTAAAATGAGTTGGGAAGTGTTTCCTCCTCTTCTATTTTGTGGAAGTCTGTGACGTACTGGTGTTAAGTCTAAATGTTTGGCAGAATTCACCAGTGAAGCCATGTAGGCAGGGCTTTTCTTTGGGGGTAGCTTTTTCATTACTAATTCAATTTCTTTACTTGTCATAGGTCTGGTCAGATTTTCTCTCTTCAAGTCAGCTGCAGTTTTTGTCTTTCTTACCAGCTGTCCATTTCAGCCAGGCTGTCTAGCTTGCTGGCACAGTTGTATACAGTATTCCCTGAGTCCTTTCTAGCTTTGTAAGGTTCATTGTCATGTACCCTCTCTTTCATCTTTCATTCCTGGTTTTAGTAGTTTGAATCTTTTTTTTTTTTTCTTGGTCAGTGAAGCTCAAGGTTAATTTTGTTGACCTGATTTTCAAAGAATGAACTACTGGTTTTGTAGATTTTCTCTACTGTTTTTCTCTTCTCTATTTCATTAATTTCTACCCCAATTCTATCATTTCTTTCCATCTGCTTGCTTTGAGAATATAGCTTGCCTCTTCTTTTTTCAATAACTTGAGAAAAATTAGGCCACTGACTTGGGATTTCATTTTTTTAGTTTTTAAAAATGTAGGCATATATTATAGCTATACATTTCTCTCTTATTAGCAGGCTTTAGTTGCAGTCCTTAAGTTCTGTATGTTGTGTCCTCATTTTCATTTGTCTCAAAGTATCTTTTAATGTTCTTTGTGATTTTGTCTCAGAACCATTGGTTAATCAGAAGTATATCACTAAATTTCCGTATGTTTCTAGTATCTGATTGCTAATACCACTCCACTGTGGTTGAAATACATGGTCTGTACAACCTTAATCCTCTTCCTTTTACTGAGGCTTTTTAGGTGGCCTAGCATACAGACTATGCTGGAGAACGTTCCATGTTCCACGTGCACATGGGAAGAACATGTATTCTGCAGGGGTTAGGTGGTATGTTCCATATGCATCTAGTAAGTCCAGACAGTTTACCTGCTGCTCAAGTCTTCTACTTCCTTCTTGATCCTCTGCCTCGTTGTTTGCTCCATTACTGAAAGTAGGGTATTCCAGTCTCCAACTATTACCTTTGAACTGCTTATTTCTCTCTTCAAATCTGTTAGTCTTTGCTTCATTTTGGGGGGGGGGGCTCTGTTGTTAGATATATGCTTGTAACTGTTATATCTTCTTAACAGACTCATAATAATAAACAGACTTTTATTATAAAATGTCCTTTTTTGGGGGTGCCTGGGTGGCACAGCGGTTGAGCGTCTGCCTTCGGCTCAGGGCGTGATCCCGGCGTTATGGGATCGAGCCCCACATCAGGCTCCTCCGCTATGAGCCTGCTTCTTCCTCTCCCACTCCCCCTGCTTGTGGTCCCTCTCTTGCTGGCTGTCTCTATCTCTGTCGAATAAATAAATAAAATCTTTAAAAAAATAAAATGTCCTTTTTATCTCTGATAACATTTTCTGTTTTAAAGTCTTTTTTAGTATTAGCCACTCCAGCTTTCTTATGGTTGCTCTTTGCAGGATGCATCTTTTTCTGTTTTTTACTTTCAACCTATTTCTATCTTGAATAGAAAGTTATGCCTCCTGGGGGCACCTGGTGGGCTCAGTCAGAGAACATGCAACTCTTGATATCAAGGTTGTAAGTTCAAGTCCCACAATGAGAGTGGAGCCTACTTAAAAAAAGAAAAAAAGAAAAAAGGAAAAGAAAAGAAAAGAATGCCTCCTGTAGGCTGCATACAATTGGATCTTTTTAAAACAATGAACTGCTGTAATCCATTCACATTTAAGGTTATTAATGACACAGATGCATTTACTTCTGCCTTTTTACTTTTTGTTTTCTGCATATCTCATGTGTTTTTTAATTCCTCTATTTCTCCTAGAATACTTTCTTTTGTAGTAAATGAGTATTTTCTGGTATAACATTATAATTCCTTTAATGACTTTCTCCCTGTATCTTTAAAGTTACTTTCTTTGCAGTTGCTGTAGCGTTTGCCACATACATCTTAATTTGACAGAATCTTTTCAGATTTATACTAACTCCAGAGTTCCTACACAGCTCTATTCCTTCTCGCCTTTTTGTGCTATCATTGTTAGGCATGCTACATCTACAGACGCTAACCATCCAACAATATACTGTACAATACATTGCATGCATTGTTATACAATACAGTATTACTTTATATAATTTAATGTCTGTTCAAGAAGCTGAGAAAATAAAGTAAATATTAATAGAGTTTGTGATACTGACCCTCTTATTTTTTTTAAAGATTTTATTTATTTATTCGACAGAGACAAAGACAGCCAGGGAGAGAGGGAACACAAGCAGGGGGAGTGGGAGAGGAAGAAGCAGGCTCCCAGCGGAGGAGCCTGATGTGGGGCTCAATCCCAGAACGCTGGGATCACGCCCTGAGCCGAAGGCAGACACTCAACCGCCTTGCCACCCAGGCGCCCCGATACTGACCCTCTTATTTACCATTTTGGTTCTCCTCATTGATTCCTGTTGATTCAAGTTACCATCTCGTATAATTTCCTTATTGCAATACAACTTTGGTCCCACTCAAGTTCCCACAAAATTTGGTCCCACAAAGTTTCTCTGTGCTTTTACTGTCTCAAGTATATTGTATTTCTGTATGTCACAGATTCAACAATATAATTATAAACCCATGGTTTTATATAACTGCTTTATAAATTTGTTAATGAAAGGAAAAGAAATATGCATTTATATTGTCTTTTATGATTATGTAATTACCTTTAGTAATGCTCTTTGCTGTGCTGTGTAAATTTAAATTATTGTCTGAGGTTACTTGCTTTCAGCCTGAAGAACTTCTCTTGGTATTTCTCATAAGGCAGATCTATTAGTAACAAATTCTCTAAGTTTTTGTTTATCTAGCAATTTATTTCGCTACATTTCTGAAAGAAATTATGCTGTTGAAAGTTTTTTTTTCTTTCAGCACTCTGAATAGCTTATCTCACTGCCTTCTTCTGACCTCTGTTATTTCCGAGAAGTCGGCTATCAATCTTACTATTTTTTTTTTTAAAGGTTTTTTATTTATTTATTAGACAGAGATAGAGACAGCCAGCGAGAGAGGGAACACAAGGGGGGAGTGGGAGAGGAAGAAGCAGGCTCATAGCAGAGGAGCCTGATGTGGGGCTCGATCCCATAACGCCGGGATCACGCCCTGAGCCAAAGGCAGACGCTTAACCGCTGTGCCACCCAGGCGCCCCTTACTGAGATATTCTTTTTTTTTTTTAAATATTTTATTTATTTATTTGACAGAGAGACAGCCCAGTGAGAGAGGGAACACAAGCAGGGGGAGTGGGAGAGGAAGAAGCAGGCTCATAGCAGAGGAGCCTGATGCGGAGCTCGATCCCATAACGCTGGGATCACGCCCTGAGCCAAAGGCAGATGCTTAACCGCTGTGCCACCCAGGTGCCCCTACTGAGATATTCTTGAACACGAGGAGTTGTTTTCTCTTGCTACTTTCAAGATTTTCTCTTTCTCTTTCAACATTTTTATCATGTTGTGTCCGGGTGTAAATCCCTGAGTTTATGCTATTTCCAGTACTTTGGGCTTCTCAGATGTGTACATTAGTGCTTTTCAAATCTGGGAAGTTTTCAGCCACTATTTCTTCAAATATTCTTCTCGCTCCTTTCAGTGAATTTTTCATTCCAGTTACTTATAATTTAATAAACCACAGAACTTCCACTTGGCTCTTTTTTATATCTATCTCTTTATTGATACTATTTGATGTTGTCACAGATTCTTTAGCTTTTACTTTTTTTTTTTTTTTGGTCAGAGAGAGAGAATGAGACAGCGAGCGAGCCACAAGCAGGGCGGAGGGGCAGAGGGAGGGAGAAGCAGACTCCCTTGCTAAGCAAGGAGCCCTACATGGGACTCGATCCCAGGACCCTGGGATCATGACCTGAGCTGAAGGCAGCTGCTTAACTGACTGAGCCACCCAGGAGTCCCTTCTTTTACTTCTTTAAGCATAGCTTCCTTTAGTTCTTTGACCATCCTTATACTGGGTGCTTTGAAGTCTCTGTTAGATCTGCTATCTGGGCTCTCTCACGGGCAACTTCTGTTGCCTGCTTTCTCCTGTGTATGGGCTGTACTTTCTTCTTTGCATAGCTCAAATTTTATTAAAAACTGACATTTTAGGTAAATAATGCAGCAACTCTGGATACGGATTCCCTTTCCTTCCGTTCAGGGATTGTCATTTCTTTGTTCATTTGTTCAGTGACCTGGCTAGCCTATTTCAGTAAAATCTATTTCTCCCTGGCCTAGTGAGGTCTTTTGTGTTTTGCCCTCAGAGTGTGCAGCCGTGGGCATGTTGACAGTCTCCCCGGATGACAGTGTTTCAGCAGGGCTCTCTATGGCTTTCCTTGATCTCTCTGTTAAGATTTCTACCTCATCTGGTATGAAACCCAGCTGTCAGACTCCACTAACTGCTGGCAGAATGCTCAACTTTTGACAAGGCCTTGGGGCATAAAGTGCTCCAAAGTCTAATCCAATTAAAATTGGGCAAAGGTAGTTTTTGAGTCTGAGTTGGTTTTGATCTCAGAAGAGCTCTGCTAAGCTGTCTGCCTCGTTCTTGCTGGTAAACTACCAAGCCCATGGTTGAGCTTTTTGTTCTCACTTAAGAGCTAACAGCCTCCTTTTATTTGCTTACCACCAAAATCTACACTGTTTTTGAGAACACCCTTGGCTTTGAACTTCCCTACTTTCTGTTCTTACCTATTAACTCTCCTCCTGGCAAAATCTTGGTGCTACGACTCTAAGCAGGGTCAGCAGACTCAGCCTTCTCAGCTTGCATGCTGCATGGAGATCCCTGCCTGGAATCTCTGTCCTACAAGTGAGTTGGGGCAAGAGCAGCAGGGTCACAGAATTCTTGCTTGCCAGGCCTAGGGCATAGCTTGTGCACTGAGTGTAATACAGAGGTGGGTGGGGAAAGGGGCCCCTCGCATTATGTGAAATAAGTGAACTAAATGAAAGAAGTCAGACAGAGGGAGACAAATACTATATAATATCACTTACGTGTGGAATCTAAAAAAGCCAAACTCAGAGAACAGTAGAATGCTGGTTACCAGAGGCTGGGAGAAATAGGAAGATAGTGGTCAAAGGGTACAAACTTACAGTTCTAAGATTAACAAGTTCTGGGCATTCAATGTACAGCATGGTGATCATAGCTAGTAATATCTGAATGATGCTAATAAAGTAGATCTTAAATGTTCTCACCACAAAAAAGAAATGATAATTATGTGATGGGATGAGGTGCTAATGCTATGATGGTAATCATTTTGCAATATATAAACGTATACGAGGTTATAAATCTATTATATCTCAATGAAGTTGAGGCGGGGAGCCCCTGACCTGTAGGATATACTCATCAAGTATTCAGCCTCTTCAACTTGAAATTGGAGGGGATGAGAAAAGCTGGCAGTCTGCCCTCGTCCTCAATGGTGAGATACCACATTCCTTGTTTGGAAATCATGTCCCCTGTTGAGGGTTGTATCTTTTTGGCCACACCAGCCCAAAGTAGAACTTCCAACAAGCAGAACTTCAAATGTCACAGACTCTCACTGTTCTGAGTTTTAACAGATTATCTTGAAGAGCTCCTCATTTACTGTATGCTCTTAGAACAACTTCCACAGACTTTACATGGATGGTTTTTGTCGCTGTTTATAGGTTTTGTTTATAGTTGCCATGGGGAGCAGGTCCACAGAGCTCCACACACTGCCATCCTGGAAACAGAACTCCTCTTCACTTTTACAGTGAGAATTCCTGAGTTTGTACAATCTGACCCCATCCTGCTGCCCAGAGTCAAACGTTTAAGGGTTGAGCATCTGACCCAAGATGGGCCACAGCCCTTAACCAGGAAGCTGCTGCTGAAACTAGGAGTCTACTCATCAGAACAGTGAGAAGAGAACACCAGAGAACCATGGAGAATGAAGAGACCTGGAAAGGACTCTCTGAGTTCCTAAGAATGCTCTGGTTATTGGATCCAGCCAGTCCCCTCTCCCTGCTTTCAGGTCCACTCTGAGAGAGTTCAAAGAGGTTTGTCACTAGCTTTCAAAAGTATCATTAACAGTTATGATCCAAAACTTCCCAGAGGAAAATTCTACTTTGAACAAATTTCAATTAGTCCTCCTTGGAAAAGAGGTCAAGAATGGCTCCAGGAGGGGCACCTGGGTGGCACAGTGGTTAAGCGTCTGCCTTCGGCTCAGGGCGTGATCCCAGCGTTATGGGATCGAGCCCCACATCGCTCCTCCACTATGAGCCTGCTTCTTCCTCTCCCACTCCCCCTGCTTGTGTTCCCTCTCTCGCTGGCTGTCTCTATCTCTGTCAAATAAATAAATAAATAAATAATCTTTGGAAAAAAAAAAAAAAAAAAAGAATGGCTCCAGGAGCCTAAGGAAAAGGTCCCCACCTCATAGAAAACCCACCGCAAGTACCTTGATTGTGCTCGGATTCCTCATTAGCCACTCGCATCAGGGCATCCAGCACCAAAGCATTGTCCAGCCACGTGTACCACTCCTCCAACTCCTGAAGGAAGCTAGCTGTGCCTGTTGACTCGGATACCTTTCGAGTCGCAAGCTTGCAAAGCCGCTCAACAAAGCCAGGGATGCTGAGAAGGGCCGCTGCCAAGGAGAGAACAAAAGAGTGCATTTTCAAAACAGAGACCAGCTCTAAAGCCCTGAACAATGAGCCTGTCCTTACCTGCATGACAGGAATAATCTGACAGTAGCTAGTGAGAGTTTGCTTCCAAAGTGAAATGCTAAGCCAAAGTAAAATAGTACTTTAAATTACAGAAACAAGTTCAATAGCAGGTGCAGGGAAATAGGCTCTTTTACATCTACTGGCGGGAATATAAATTGGAGTCACTTTAATTTCTTAAAACCTGTGTGTCTTTGAGCCAGGAGGCTCATTTCTGGGGATTTCCTGCAAGGACATACCAATCACATGTACAAAGATATTCACTGATGTGGTTTCTACAATAGCAAAAAGGTAAAGATGGTCATCAACAGCATACTGATTAAACACAATACATCCCATTACAATAGAATACAACAGACACTAAGAACAAAGATACACATATCTTTATTCAGAGTGACTCAAAAAAATGTTTAAATTTACTTGTTAGAGAAAAAATTATTAAACAGTACTGGCTTAAGCCCATTTTCTTTAAAAATCGGCTTCTTTAAAATATGCACATAATATACAAATAAAGAATGAAGACTAACTACAACAAGGGGTTTACTGTGGCCGTTCCTAAGTAGGAGAGGATAGAAATGTTTTTTGGCTTTTTTTTTTTTTTAAACATTTTATTTATTTGACTGAGAGAGAGACAGTCAGCAAGAGAGGGAACACAAGCAGGGGGAGTGGGAGAGGAAGAAGCAGGCTTCCCAGCAGAGCAGGAAGCCCGATGCGGGGCTCAATCCCAGGACCCTGGGATCACACCCTGAGCCTAAGGCAGACGCTTAATGACCGAGCCACTCAGGCGCCCCATAAATGCTTCTTTAAAAACTATTTCTCTCTAGTTCGGGTTTCCTGTAACAAACATGTACTAGCAGGAAGAAAGAAGCCTTTTTTTTTTTTTTAGGTTAAGAAAGAAACGGAATAATCACCCAACTCTTATTTCCCTTAATCCCATTTTGCTCACAAAAGATGGAAATTCTGATCAGCGTAAGAGAACATAATACACTGTGGAGGCAGGGAAATTCAGGGAGTAGATCATGGATCTATCATTTAATCTTCTTTAAAAATAAGGGCTAACATCTCTAAGTATTTGCTTATGCATGTAGTTCCGGGAAGGACAGAAAACACCAGTGGCTACCAAAAGCAAAGAGAATTAGGCCACTGGAAATAAGAGTGTGAGGGGGAAACTTTTCCATGAACACCTTTTTAAATCTGTAGATTTTTTTGAACCACATGAATGTATCATCTAACTGAAAATTACTAAGTAGGTATTTACAATACCAAGATATTACTATTAATTTCGGGAGTATAATATGGTGTTGGAGTTATTTTTAAAAAGAGTCACTATCTTGTGGGAACACTGCAACATATGCAGGTTAAAATTTTGTGATATCTGGGATTTACTTCAAAATAATTCAAAGTAAGGTAGGGAGGAGTGAATGGGGATACAGATAAAGAGACACTGACAGCTGAAGCTAGGTGATGAGTAAGTATCATTATAATGTTATATGTGTCATATACTGTCTCTGTGTGAAGAATTTAAATGAAAAATTTTTAAGTAAAATTCAAAAGAACAATATTAAAGAAAATTCTTCAAAAATAAAATAAATTACAACAAAGTAATTAGTTAGGATTATACAAAGTCATATAAATTCAGTTCCAGCACGGAGCTCAGGAAATAATCTTAGCCCCCTTTCTATCTTCTATAAATTAGTGACTATATTGTCTGACCTCATTTTTTTAAAAAAAGCTAATTAAAACTACATTAAAATTAACTTTTCCTCAGAAAGCTGAACACAGGGGCGTCTGCATGGCTCAGATGGTTAAGCGTCTGCCTTCGGCTGAGGTGTAATGGGGTGGGGGGGGACAGTCCTGGGATTGAGCCCTGCAACGGTTCCCCTGTTCAGCGGGGGAATCTGCTTCTCCCTCTCCCTCTGCCCCTCCCCCCTTCCCCCATTGTGTTCGTTCACTCTTTCAAATAAATCAAATCTTAAAAAAAAAAGTTGAATACAGAATTACCAGATGACCCAGCAATTCCAATCCTACGTATATCCCCCAAATCACTGAAAACAGGTGCTCAAACAAATGCACGCACGCGCACATTCACAGCAGCACTACTTCAACTGCCCAAATGGGGAAACAACCCAAATGTCCAGCACCTGATGAATGAATAAACAAACTGTGTATACACAACACATATTATTCAGCCATAAAAAGAAATTAAACACTGATGTGCTACAGCACAGACAAACCTCAAGAACATCAGGCTAGTGAAAGCAGCATGATACAAAAAGTCACATATTCTGGGATTCCATTTATAAAGTACCTAGACTAGGTACATCTACCACAAGAAAGCAGGCAGTTGCCAGGGTTGGGGAGAATGGGGAATTTCAGCTGTCCAATGTGCATGCAGTTTCCTTTTGGGGGGTGATGAAAATGTTCTCAAACTAGATGGAGATATGGTTGCATGAACTGTAAATGTACTAAATGCACTAAATTGTTCACTTTCAGTGGTTTATGTGACATTCACCTCAATTTAAAAAAATACACGGAGATAGCTTTTTTGTTTTGAGATACCGTTTTTTACTTACTGGCTTGACAAACATCAGGAAGTTTAAAAAAGCCCTGTACTGAGAACAACGTACAGGGTGGGGGAAGATGAACCAGTAAAATCTGTGCAGGGTTAATCCGTCAACATCTATCAAAGTGTAAAAGGCAAATATCCAGCACATCATACTCCATACACAAGGCTGTTATTTGTAGGAACAAAGATTTTAAAATAAATCAAATTTCCATCAATCGGGGGCTGGTTAAATAAATTGTGGTATGCCCATATATTAGAATACTATGTAGTTGTAAAAAGGAATCACATAACTCTGTATGTACTGCAACAGAATGCTTTGCAAGATAAAGTTACGTGAAAAAAACAAAGGGCAGAGGGTGCTTATTTTGTACGACCATCTCTGCAGATCGGGAGGAGCCAGTCTCTTTCCCTCCTCCACCTCCCTGACTGGGCATGTAGAGAATTTCTCTGGAGGGACACAGGGGAAAATGTAACAGGGGTGCCGCGGGGAAGGGAAAAAACTTTCTACTATATACCCACTCTTCTTATTTAAGAAACTTTAGATACATACTACTTTTTTCCAAAAATAAATAAAAGAGTGGTTTCTACATGAAAATCTTCTCAAAGCTGGATTTTTATTTTACGTTCAACCTCTTTTCTGTAGGATGAAGAGCTGCAGTTTCTCTATTCCTCACAGGACAGTCCCTAAGACCTATCCTTCCCACCCTGCGCACTCAACACAGCCCTTCAGATGTGACTGCCCAGCATTCAGGGTTCCGAGACTCCAACCCCCACCCTGGAGATCCTTAAGCCTTTGTGAACCACTCATCTCTTGAAAAAGTGATCAAAGCTATGGGCTCTGTCCCCAGAAAAAAAACATTGGCCCAATTATACTCATCAAATTATACACAACCTCAGGGAACTGGCACCAGGGTCACAGTGCCCTTGTAACTCTCAGGGCCTTACTGGCAGTGATCCACACTACTGGTTAATGTTAAACTGGCTGACAACCGAAACACAATTTCTCAGGATTTCTGCAAAAGCAAACCTTTCCTCTCCTCATATTTGTTAAAACATCAGTATTTTGAAATATTCCCATAAACTTTCCTCTTCAGTTTAGGCCCTGCTTTCCAGCTGAGAGGATTCTGAAGCTTGTCCTGGCTCACAGTAATCAGCACCTCTTAGCTGTCACCTATAAATCGATAATTATCTGGCCTGAGGCTTCATCTACATCTCTGACTAAAATCTTGAATGATTTCCCCCCCGATGAAACCATCTGTTCCCCTCCGAATGGAGAGAAGAACAACTGGTACTTCTGAGAAATCTAAAAAGGGCTCTTACATTTTTATTATTATATGAGCTCTGGGAAGACAGTATAAATCATTATTTTGCTGGGCAAGAAAACAGCCACAGTTTATTAAAAACAAAAGAAAAACATGTCCACTTTCCATACTGTTATGGTCTGAATTGTGTTCCCTCTCCCAAATTCATGAAGCCCTAATTCATAATATGACTGTGTCTGGAGCCAGGGCCTTCAGGGAGGTAATTAAATGCGGTCATTTAGAGTGGGCCGTAATCCAATAGGGCTCGTGTCCTTATATAAGAAGAAGAGACACCAGGGATCGCTTTCTCTTTGTACATACACAGAGGAAAGACCACCTGAGGACATAGTTGAGAAGGCAGCTGTCCGCAAGCCAGGAAGGGAGGCCTCACCAGAAACCAATGCTGACGGCACCTTGATCTTGAACCTCTAGCCTCCAAAACAGTGAGAAAACAAACTTCTATTGTTTAAGCCACCCAGTTATGGTTTCTTGTTAGGGCAGCCTGAGATGATTATTATACACGCCTATATTTAAAAGCATTTAGTACCGGAGTTCAATTAAAGCACAACTTTGTGGGCTGAGATCTTTCTCACTATACTTGTGATTTAATTATGTTCACCTTGGCCTTCCCAGGGCATGTGACTGGAGAAAAATTGGTGTAGGGTGGGGGACAGGGAAACAGGAATTACGGTAAGAGAGCTGGGAAATGTCAGACACTTATATATAACATCATGCGCTAAAATACATTTACTAAAGCTTCAATCCCAAAGCTATAAGCAGACATCACATGTAGCCACATAGGTATATGAGTGAACCCTGACATTTTATGAAGACTTTCTTTTTTTAATGCCCCAAATCAAAGAAACCTGGGTTTGGGGTTAACTCTCAGTTAATTAAAAAACCAACTGACCAGAATACGTTGTCCTCCAAGAATGATGGGCAATGCTGGTTTCACTTAAGGCAGCTTATAAACAGGTACATGAAGGTAATCAATACTAACAGGATAAAAATAATCTGCCAGAACAGATTCCTTAAGTGGGAAACTGAGATGAAAGTGACTTAGTGCCTCAGCACACACAGGCATCCAATACTGAACCTTTATGACCCTCAGTTTCCTAAACTGTGCAATGGCGATGCTAATCTCTATCTCATAGGGCTGCTGGGAGGAGTAAATAAAATCACCTCTAGGTAATGCAGTTAGCTCAATGTTTGCTACACAGCAGGCACTTAACAAACGTGAGCTTTTGTCAGTGTGTTTAAATCAGCTTTAAGTTATAATTTAGTTAAAATTCACATGTTTTTAAGAATGTATATTTTATGATTTGCTAAAATGAGCACTTTTTAAGTCCTAAGAAAGGAAGAAGGAGGGGAAGAAAAGCCTACATAGACCAAGGCAGGCCTTGGATCTATGGATTCAGAAAGAAAAACAAGCCTGGAGGGGGAACCACCAACCTGGCATCCACAGATTCATGTATTTCTGTTTTTACACATGACTAAAACGTGTACAATTATATTCCTTAATAACCTAGAAATACAATTGTGACCATTTGGTGTTCATGACTAAAACCAGAATATTCGCAGAGTTAATGGGGGACTCACTTCAGTAGTTACACGAGGGAGGCTGCTGTGCGGCACTCAGCAATTCCGCAGAGCTGGGCCTGGGAACACACACGTCCAGTGAGCTGGACCTCAGAAACAAAGTACTGTTTTCAAAGCATCATCGGGCTACCAGAGGGTGATCAGGGCTCCCTACTACTGCCTTTTAATGCTAAGTTTTTATTATTTCACCTTGGTTGTTCATTTAACCCGGGGAGTCAGCTTTTCCCTCTGCCCCTCGCCCCACTCCTGCGTGTGCACGTGCGCTCTAAGTAAAATCTTAAAAAAAAAAAGTCCTACTTCCACTGTTGTCATCTACCTTGGTTCCAGCCACCCCCAACAGGTAACCATTTTCGGTTTCTTGTGCGTGCTTCCAGTTTATCCATACTGTGTATGAGCAAACAAATACATCTGATCATGTTCCCCCCATCTCTGCTTTACCACACGAAGTATCATACTGTACACACAGCTCTGCATTTTCCTTTTTATCAGTAATACATCTTGGAGAGATTTTCCTGTATCACTACACAGAGATCTTCATTCTTTTTTCTTAAAAGCTATACAATTTCCCTTTACATAAATATTCTAGAAATTAAGTGGTCTCGTTTCTGGTCTTTTGTTATTACAATGTTGCAATGAATGACCCTGAATATACATCATATCCTATATATCTATAGGATAAAGGCCCAGAAGAGGCTTAGTGATCAAAAGGTTATGTGTATTTGTAATTCCGATAAACAATGGTTCTTTTTTTTTTTTTTCTTTTTTTTTTTTAAAGATTTTATTTATCTATTCGACAGAGATAGAGACAGCCAGCGAGAGAGGTTACACAAGCAGGGGGAGTGGGAGAGGAAGAAGCAGGCTCATAGCAGAGGAGCCTGATGTGGGGCTCGATCCCATAACGCCAGGATCACGCCCTGAGCCGAAGGCAGACGCTCAACCGCTGTGCCACCCAGGCGCCCCCGATAAACAATGGTTCTTAACTCTTTTTTTTTTTTTTTTTTTTTAGAGAGTTGCGGGGAGGGGGAGAGGGAGCGAAAGAATCTCAAGCAGGCTCCATGCCCAGCAGAGCTTGACATGGGGTTCCCTCTCATGATCCTGAGATCATGACCTGAGCTGAAATCAAGAGTCTGATGCTTAACCAACTGAGCCACCCAGGTTCTTAACTTTTCTGAGGTTCTGAATCCATTCAAAAATCACGCACGCCAATGTTCACAGCAGCAACGTCCACAATAGCCAAACTGTGGAAGGAGCTGAGATGCCCTTCAACAGACAAATAAATAAAGAAGATGTGGTCCATCTATACAATGGAATATTACTCAGCTATCAGAAAGGATGAATACCCACCATTTGCACTGACATGGAGGTAACTCGAGGGGATTATGCAAAGTGAAATTAGTCAAGCAGAGAAAGACAATTATCATATGGTTTCACTTATATGTATAATATAAGGAATAGCATGGAAGACATCAGGAGAAGGAAGGGAAATGGGGTGCCTGGGTGGCACAACGGTTAAGCATCTGCCTTCGGCTCAGGGCGTGATCCTGGCGTTATGGGATCGAGCCCCACATGAGGCTCTTCCACTATGAGCCTGCTTCTTCCTCTCCCACTCCCCTTGCTTGTGTTCCCTCTCTCGCTGGGGAACTATCTCTGTCGAATAAATAAATAAAATCTTTAAAAAAAAAAAAGGAGAAGGAAGGGAAAAATGAAGGGGGAAAAATCAGAAGGGGAGACGAACCATGAGAGACTACGGACTCCGGGAAACAAACTGAGGGTTTCAGAGGGGAGGGGGGTGGGGGGATGGGTTAGCATGGTGATGGGTATTAAGGAGGGCACATATTGCAATGAGCACTAGGTGTTATATGCAAACAGTGAAGCATGGAACACTACATCAAAAACTAATGAAGTACTGTATGGCAACTAACGTAACATAGTTAAAAAAAAATCTGATAAAGGTTATGTACTTGGCCCCCTAAAATAATGAACAGATACACACACACACACAATTTACATACTCTAAGTGGACCCTAGAAGCCCTCACATGAATCAATCTCTAGAGATACTGAAAGAGCAGGTAATTTACAAAGGGGTCTCAAAATTCTGAAAACGTAGAGACTTTACCTTGGTTGATTTCAGCTGCAGAAGGCCCCAGGCTCAAGCTCTTCTTCTGCTGAGCATTTTTGGCAAGTAGTGTGTGCTTGTCATCATTCCCTGTATCCATCTCTGAAATGGTGACAGCCAGAATCCGGCAGAAATTAGCAAGCTGCTGCTGATCAAAATTGGATACTAAAGAACTCAGATTGGGGACTTCATCTAGTCGAATCATTTCCTACAGGAGACAAAAATAAAAAAATCCCCATGCTCAGTTCACTGGGGACTGGATGCGTTCCTCTTCCGCATTCCCCTAAGAATGGGACTTGGTAGCTACACCACTTAGGTCCAAATTCCAGCTCTGCAAACCGCAGCTGTGCAAACATAGGCAAGTTATGGAACCTCTCTAAGTCTCTGCTCAACTGTCAAATGGGACTAACATACCTTATAGGACTGGTGTGAGGATTAACCCCTTTGAACACCACTGTTCTTATTTCTCTATCTTTGCTCATGTGGCTCATTTTGCCTATTTAAAAAAGAAAAGAAATGCCTACCATGGAAGTTTTATCACTCATAAATTGCCATTCCTGTTACAGATGTTTTCTTTTTAAGAAATAAAATATTTCAAATATAGCTGAAGGCCCCTGTATATTCCTACCCAGTTATATTCCCATCTCTCCCGCCAGAGGTAACCATAATTTTGAACTGTGTTTATTACTCACACATGTTCTTATATTTCCATAAAAATATATGGTATTAAAACAAAGGAAACCACCAACAAAACAAAAAGGCAACCTAATGAATGGGAGAAGATATGTGCAAATGATACATCTGATGAGGGGTTAACCTCCAAAATATATATAAAAAACTCACACAATTCGACACCAAAAATAATCTGATTAAAAATGGGCAGAGAACCTGTTTAGACACTTTTCCAAAGAAGACCTATAGGTGGCCAACAGACACATGAAAAGATGCTCAACATCAGTGATCATCAGGGAAATGCAAATCAAAACCAGTGAGGTATCACCTCATACCTGTCAGAACGGCTAATATTAAAAAGACAGGAAATGACAAGTGTCAGGATGTGGAAAAAAGGAACCCTCATGCACCACTGATACGAACGTAAACTGATGCATCCTCTATGGAAAACAGTTGGAGGTTCATCAAAAAAATTAAAAATAGAAATACCATACGATCCAGTAATTCCACTACTGGGTATTAACCTCAAGAAAACGAAAACAATAATTTGAAAAGACATATGCAGCCCTGTTTACTGCAGCATTATTTACAATAACCAAGTACAGAAGTAACCCAAGTGTTCATCCATAGATGAATGGATAAAGAAGACATGGTATACATGTACAATGGAACATTATTCAGCCATAAAGAATGAGATCTTGCCATTTACAACAACATGGATGGATCTAGAGAGCATAATGGTAAGCGAAGTAAGCGAAGTAAGTCAGAGAAAAGACAAATACTATGATTTCACTCATATGTGGAATCTATAAAACAAAACAAATGAATAAATAAACCAGAGAAAGATTCAAATACAGAGAACTGGTGGTTGTCAGAGGGAGGGGATTGGGGGGAATGGGCAAAATAGGTCTCAAGGGGATTAAGGGGTACAAACTTCTAGTTGTAAAATAAGTCAGTCATAAGGATGAAAAGTACAGCATGGAGAATACACTCAATAATACTGTAATAACAATGTATGATGACATGGTCAGCACAGAGTAATGTATAAACTCACTGACTATGTTGTACACCTGAAACTAATGTAACATTGCATGTCAATTATACTCCAATAAAAAATAAACTAAAAAATTTAAAAACATATTTTCTGTATGCACAGTGTGAATGACATGTTATACCTTACTTTTTAGTCAACACTGGTTTTTTGTTTTGTTTTGTTTAATTTAGGTCACTTCGGACAAGAGAAAGTAATTTTTTAAAATTTATTTTTAAGTAGGCTCTAGGCCCAATGTGGGGCTTGAACTCACGATCCCAAGATCAAAAGTCACATGCCCATGCACCTGGGTGGCATAGTGGTTAAGCGTCTGCCTTCGGCTCAGGGCGTGATCCCGGCGTTGTGGGATCAAGCCCCACATCAGGCTCCTCTGCTATGAGCCTGCTTCCTCTCCCACTTCCCCTGCTTGTGTTCCCTCTCTCGCTGGCTGTCTCTGTCAAATAAATAAATAAAATCTTTAAAAAAAAAAAAAAAGAGTCACATGCCCTATTTACTGAGCCAGCCAGGTGCCCGTCAACACTGGGATTTAACTACTCTGACAGAAGTAGCTCTAATTCATTCATTTTCACTGCTTTACTCCACAACATATTTAACCATACATATATATGTATGTATGTATGTTTAGGTGGACTGTAATTTTTCACTATTGTTGCAATGACCACTCCTATAGGGGTCTCCCTGTGTATGTGCACATGTAACCAATTCTCTAGAGCAAATGATAGCAAGTGTTGTTTTTTACTTTAACGATAATATTTCCAAAGTTTTAACATTAAGCTTAATGTCTGCTGTAAGTTTTGATATACTATAACAAGTTAATGAACTATCCTTTTATTCCTAGCTTTTATCATGAATGACTACTGTATTTTATGAAACGCCTTTTGTTATTTGGTGATATTTTATTTTTCTTCTTTAAAATCTGCAAATGTGCAATACATGAGCTTTTCCTCTTTCAAAATATCCTTATATTCCTCAAATAATACCTACTACCCTTCATCTCACTGATTCACTTCCACTGGACTGGGGCTTTCTCTATCACTGCACATACCACAGGATCTTGTGATTACTTGTTCCTCCATCTTTTTCCAAATAAACTCACACTGCCTTGAGGGAGGGGTGTGTCCTTCTTTCTTTCCAGAGCCTCAGCACGTAAGACTTGGTAGCAAGGGTCTCAGTGAATGTGTACTGACCAAGTGAATGATTCCTAGAAGCCCCCACTCTTATTTCTGGTAATGAAGAACAGAAGATTGCTGGGGAGGGGCGAGCTGGGATAGCTTCTTCCACCTTTGCCTTCTTCTTCCCCCGGTACACAACAAATGTTAGCTATTGTTATTAGAGGAAATGGTAACTTTCAGCCCTGCACCTCTAGCCCTGTCTAACTTAGTATGGGTCACAAACCAGGTCCCACTGCCCTCCAAGCCCACTTCTTTGTGTTATATTTTAATATTTAATACATACAACATATGTTATGAAGCATAACCAAGTGAATAGCTATGTGTACCTCTCCTATCCCACCTTCCTGCCTCTCTGCCAGAGGTAACAATCCTGAATTTTTTGTTTTGCTGTTAAAAAAAAAAAAAGTTTTATATGTAGGAGTTGAGTTTGCTTATTTCAGAACTTTATAAAAATGATATCCTAGGGGCACCTGGGTGGCTCAGTTGATAAAGCAACCAACTCTTGTGTTTTTTTTTTTTTTAAAGATTTTATTTATTTATTCGACAGAGATAGAGACAGCCAGTGAGAGAGGGAACACAAGCAGGGGGAGTGGGAGAGGAAGAAGCAGGCTCATAGCGGAGGAGCCTGATGTGGGGCCCGATCCCATAACGCAGGGATCACGCCCTGAGCCGAAGGCAGACGCTTAACCGCTGTGCCACCCAGGTGCCCCAACCAACTCTTGTTTTCGGCTCAGGTCATGATCTCAGGATTGTGAGATCAAGCCCCACACTGGTACCTCTATGCTGAGCGTGGAGCCTGCTTAAGACTCTCTCTCTCTCTGTCCCTCCCCTGCTTGAACTCTAAAAAATAAAAATAAAAAGATACTATATACAGTCTTCTGCAACTGACTTCTATCAGTTTCTACGATTTAGCTATGTTGTTGCCTTTAGCAACCTTATTCACTTCCACAACTCTGTAATATTCATTGTATGAAGAGAGAAAATTTATCCATTCTCCTGTTGATGGATCACAGATTTGGTTTCAGTTTTTTCTCTGAAACAGTAATACTACAAACATTCTTATGCGTTTCTTGATGTACACGTGCAGAAGTTTTTCTGGGGCAGTGGCATCCAAACCATTCTGACAATGTCCAAGAATAAGAAAAAATTTCCATCACAACCCAATAAAACATACATAGGTGAATATATAAATATGTAACAAAAACTTAGAAACAATATCCTTACATGACACACTTAGATCTTTTCTTTTTAGTTGGTAGACCCAATGAATTGATTTCACAACCTCTCAGCTTTGAAATAGTGTTTTCATTTCTAAGAACTACTGTTCTGGGATTGAGTTTATCCACAAGCATGCCTGGGCATAGGCTACCGGTGACCCAAGCACAAGAATAATGCCTCAGCCCTCAGGGTGGTGCTTCCCTAGGTGCTGGGTCAGAGGGTATATACATAGTTGACTAGAAAACAAAGAAACATAAACAGATTCTGCAGAAACAAAAAGGTATCAGCAGTATATAAGTGATTCCAACGACACACATTCTTGGGGTGCCTGGGTGGATCAGTTGGTTAAGCACCTGACTCTTAATCTCAGCTCAGGCCTCAATTTCAGGATCGTGAGTTCAAGCTCCATGCTGGGCTCCACGCTGAACATGGAACCTACTTTAAAAAAAAAAAAAAGCCAAAGAAAGAAAGAAAGGCCAATGATATATATTTTCACCATTTGCGCTCTCTCTCTCTCACTGTGGTCTCAACTTGTATTTCTTTGATCATCAATAAAGTTAAGCATGTTCTATTTATGGATTTGTTTCTCTTCTATGAAATGTTTGCTTACATCATTGCCCCCCACTTTTCTGTACTGGGGTATTTGTCTTTTTCTTGCTGATTTGTAAGAACTCTTGATAAATTCTGAATACCAATCCTTTGTTAGTTACATGGGTTACATATATCGTTTCCCAGTTTGTGGCTTGGGTTCCCACTTTATGGTGTCTATCCCCCTTTCAAACTGCACCATGTAACCATGTCTAGCAGAACTCATCACTATTTTTGGTAACACACAAAGAAATGAGCATTTCTGGGCACGAGGGACAAGGAGGAAAAGTTAGGAAGAAGCAAACCTAGACTCCCGTGCTCAGACTGCCAGGGAGTCTGGTGTTTCCGCCCTGGAAGCCCCCTTTCACACACTGGCTAGAGCATACAATTATTGGAAAAATAACAAAGCCTTTTTATCAAAGGGTACAAAGGGTCTGTCTGGGACCTGCACACATCTCCAGTGTGTTCCTACAGACAATAGGCCACTTGTGCATCTTCCGCCTGTGCATGACAAGCAGGACCCGGGGAAAATGCAGCAGAAAGACAGAAATGAAAGCTGTGCTAACCACAATGCACGTGTGTAGCCTTTTCCCAGCAACAGCAACTCTAAGAGGCTGCTCCTGCCTACTCAGTCGTAAGAGGAAGAAATCTGCCAGCCTGCAACCAACATGGAGGCTGGAACAAAGACTGGGAAAGGAGGCTCCATATCTTCACAAGCATTATGCAAAAATCTCATAGACTGATTATCTAGCAGAGGTCTATGGATGTGTTTTTTGGGGTAAGTTCTTGATAATTTTTTAATTTAGTGTTTCATTTCAATCACAGTTGTTTGGTTTTTTTCTTTTCTTTTTTTTTCCTTTTGTAAGTAAGCTCTTCACCCAACATGGGGCTTGAACTCACAACCCTGAGATCAAGAGTCCTACGCTCTGCTGACTGAGCCAACCAGGCACTCCTTTGTGTGTTTTTTTTTAAAAACCATATTCTGGATCTTTTGTATGTTCATCTTACAACCAAGTAGCAGGATGTCAGTGCTCATATCTGTGTCCTCAATGCTGGTATCAATTAAACTTTAACTGTTGAAGACTAATGAGAATAAACAGAAGTGGACTTAATAAGTAAAAGTCGAACATCACCACCCAGGGGAACATATACTAATGAAGGAAGGTTTCACAGCATTCAAATAAAGAAAAATGGCAAGAAAATGGAGTCATTACACAGCATACAGCAGTGTAAGTATGCTCTAAAGACCTTGCATCATAATGATTAGTGAGGGATAATTTGATTTCAGCAAAGTAACATTAGCCATCACATTAAATTTACAAAGTCAATCTGAACTTTTGAGTCTTATCATTAGATTGATTTCAATTTATATACTGGTTTGGGTTTTACTATCATTTAAAAACCATCAGAATAAGGAGTATGACCTAGTTTTGTACTTGAATATTATTTAGGTAAAAAAAAAAAAGTTAACATGAGGAATATGGAAGAATTTTCTTTTCTTTTTTTTTTTTATTTTTATTTTTTTTTAAAGATTTTATTTATTTATTCGATAGAGATAGAGACAGCCAGCGAGAGAGGGAACACAAGCAGGGAGTGGGAGAGGAAGAAGCAGGCTCATAGCAGAAGAGCCTGACGTGGGGCTCAATCCCATAACGCCGGGACCACGCCCTGAGCCGAAGGCAGACGCTTAACCGCTGTGCCACCCAGGCGCCCCAAGAATTTTCTTTTAAAAGAGCTCTGTACATCATTCAGGTTTGAGAATCCAATTGTCTGAGATACCCTCCCCCGTCTGGTCAACGACCTGCTAGAAAACATAGCTCACCTTTTTAACACCCAAAATATCTTCAATGAGGGTTGCTGTTTGTAAGAATGTTTTCTTACTTGTCATCAATGTAAACAGGAAGATCACAAAGTCATTCTTTTCTGCCAAACGCTTTGTAACTCCTTCCGTCTATCACAAGGGAAAAAGGAGAGAAAAGGCAAAATAGGTTATAACCACAAAATAAAACATGAAAAGCAAGGTATCCCCTTTCAGAAACTGAAAAAGCAATTCCAAGCTATATCAGGAATTCTTGGCAGGGGCCTTAAATCACTAAAACTATATACAAAACATTGTGTGCAAATGCATTTTGGGGGGAGGGGTTTTTTCATGGTAGGTTCATCATAGTACTTGACCTACTATCTGCCTAGTAACTAAATGAGGACCTACAAACCAACATCCAGTAAGCCAAGTTTTATTTGGCCAGCAGTACATTTTAAATTTGGAATGTAAGTGTCTTAAGGCAGGATATGCTTACTCCAGGTCAGCCATAATTTGCACAAGTTTCCACCCCAAAGTGGCACCATAAGACATTTCTTGGTTTCTGCCTAATCCCTGGAATTAAGCCAGATCAGCACAGACTTGGGCCATATCATCCTATGTTCTTCACATTTTTGTTTCCTTCTCTTTCTTTCCTTTTCCTTTCTTCCTTTCTTTCTTGCATGAACTGTGTTTTGCTGGAATATTATTGATTAACATTAGGTGTCATTAATAACAAACACCCTCATCAAACTAATGACTATATGGACGTTGCCAATGATGGAGTCATTACATCATACACATGTCATTTCCTAAAATAAGGACAAGTTCTTACTGACCTTAGTTGCAAGAGTAGTTGTATGTTAGCTGGACAGTTAGCTTTTATGTTATCGGTCTGTCTGTGCCTATCTGTCCACTAGCTACACGTGGCTACTGAGAACCTGAAATGTGGCTAGTCTGAACTGAGATGTGCTCTTGGTATTAAAAAAACACTGGATTTTGAAAGCTTAGTACAAAAAAGGAGGAAAATATCCCATTAATAATCACATTATTTACATGTTGGAATACTCTTGATATACTATGCTAAATAAAATATATTATTAAAATTAACCTCACCTATTTCTTCCTACTTCTTTTCTTCCTTTCTAAAAAAATGTGGCTATAAGGAAATTTAAAATAATCTAAGTGGTTCACGCTGTATTTTTGTTGCATGGCACTGTTACAGATGCTGAACTGTGTAAGTGCTGAACCTACTTCCCTAGTTGTGTTGGCTGATAAGAAACTTAAATTCAAATCTGTGTCCCATCCAGACATGCGACAGATGATTTTTTAGTCAACCCAATTCCTGAATACATTTTATGCCCTCACCTTGTTCTATACTTTTCTTTCTTACCTACTTCTAAATTTATGACTTATGATCTTGGTAGATTTTACCACTACAAGAACGCCTGAAATCTCTTTCTGCATGAGTCAAGAAATGAAATGGAATTAAATGTTCCACTGTATGTTCATAATATATAGGTTTTGATTCTATAGGAGCATTTCCTTCCACAGGATTATTTCATTCTGGTGTGTATTACGATTCACTACGTACAGGTGACCACATACGTCCTTAAAAGACAGGTACTGTGTCTGACAAAAACTAGCACTTGTATGTTCCTTTACAAAGTGCTTTCACATCTATCATTCCACTTAGTCCTCACAAGCCTACGATGCTAGTAAGATTACTGACTGCACCCTACACATACGAAACTAAAGCTCAGGGAGGTGAATTAATAAGCACTGAGCCAGGAGCCAGAACTCCAAATCCAGTTCTAGTACTAAGTGCTAGGCTTTTTCCTTTCTACCAAATTGCTCTTCTATTCACCATTCTTTCCTTTTCAGGGGTCAACCAAGCAGAGTCTCCTGCTTAACACATTGGTGGGGCTTCTGGTTCCGGTTTTGTTTTCTAACAAGGAAAATGAAGGAACAGAAATAACAGAATTAAGAGGAATCTTAAAGGTTACACACACTCTTCCGGTATATGTATCCACTTGATAAATGATTGTTTGGTGTCTGCTTGGACACCTCCAGGGCTAAAGGAGATCACTATCTGCTAGAGCAGCCCTAACTCTTAATAATTTCTATGAAATTCTGCCTCCCCACAACTTCCACCCGCTGGTCCTGGTTCACAGGCCCACACAAGTAAGTCCAATTCCCGCATGTCTGAGAATAGGTCTCACATTCACCACCCCCACTTGAACTTTCCCCTCTCAAGCACTGCAGATGTGGTGGGCACAGAAATGGGGCCCCAAGGGCAGGCGTACTTACACAGACACATGTATTATACAGGATGCTCAAACAGTCCTTGGACATTTCGTCACTTACTGAAAGTGAAGGGGGAATAATTGGTTATTTTTCTCACTGAAAAGATGGCATAATAGAATTAAATTTTTTGAACCTAAGAACTGTTCCTCACAATCCCCTCCAAGATGATTACTTTCCTTTTAGCATACTTCTTTCCAGTCCTTGCTTACCAAAGATTTTCATGATGCCCATCAGAACCTACAAACCAATCTCTATACTGATTTTTGGTTTGATGCAGTAGCCGTTTTCTTCTTAAGCTCCATAGTCTTCATACTTTCAACCTATTGTGGTGTCGTCTCTTAATAGCCATGTTCCCTTTGTAGTTTGTTTAGAATATATCCAGGGCTTGGGGGGCATTTTTGCTATTTAAATAGACTAAAAACAAACAATTTAATATATGTATGTACCTTTTTCTGCTTTTGTTGCATTGGTTCCTCAAGATACATTTCCAAAAGCAGAAGTGCTAGATTCCAAAGTATAAGCTTCCTGATCGTACGGTATAAATTTCCACTGAAGGTTCTACTACCAGCAAACAAAAGTATCATTTTTATTAGACTCACAAGTGTGTTTTTTGTTTTTGTTATTTCTGTTGGGGAAATGTCTTTTAACGCCTGACCTATTAACTCCAACAAAGAACTAGCTACTTCTCTGTGCGCAGTAACAGGGGAATACAACAAAGGAAACAATTTTTATGACCCCTGAGCCTGGAGAGGATAAAACTGAGTATGATCCATCAATAAAGTGTTTTTGCTTGGCATTACTTTTAAGAACTATTTCCATTCATTCCTATGCTGCCACAAACTCAATGTTAGGTCTCCCTCTGAGATGTCAATGGGCAGCCCTGCCAAGCTAGCTTGACCAGAAGGGTTATCTGATATAATCTGGAGACAATGCAGATGTCCCATATCCCTTATCACTACCTTTCAACCTGTGGGGGCTTTTTTGTTTATCTCATGACTTCAGAGCAGGGTGGAATACCAGATCAGTGTATCTCTGCATTTCTAGACCTTTCATTTTCAAAGGGAATTGCAATTCACTCATTCATCAAATATTTATTCAGCATCTACTCAAGATCAGATAAAGAATACACAGTGGTTAGCAAAAAAAATAAAATAAAATAAGACAAAGTCTCTAAACCCAGTAGGAGAAAGAGAGAACAAACCCACCAACAAGTAATTACAAGATGCTACTTGCTATCAGTGTAGACAGAGAACACGAAGAACCAATTTGATAGAGTACAAAGCTGCAACATCAAAGACGAATATGAATCTTCTTAACCACTGCTGCACATACAAATGAGGCCTTACATATGTTTTGTTTGAGTTAAGGGGGGAATTTTTTTTAATTTAAAAAAGTGTGTATTTTTCCCTTTGCCTCATTGCATCCAAGAAAGCAAGATGGGTCTCCAGCAGCTCTCTTGGAGAAACATCCTAGGAAGTTTGCCCAGGGTTCTCCTCCTTGCCACCTATGCTCAAACTGGTAGTATTATCAGGAAATACAGCCTCAATATGAGCCACCAGTGTTTCTGTCAGTACATGAAGGAGACAGGCTTCATTAAGTTGGATTAGATGAACTTCTCTGAATGGGTCATCCAAGATACCTACCTTAACACTAGCTCATTGTATATAAAAGAAAAATACTTCAATTAAAAAAATATGTATGTGATGTTTGTAGAAGCACATTCATCAGATGTTAAAAGAAATTTCTGGCATGTATGTATGTTTTTTGTGATCTCTGGCTTGTCCCAGAGTACTCTTCATTTTTTTTCTTAATTAAATACAGAATACCTAAAAATAGTATTTGTAACATGTATAAGTTATAAAAAGGAATAATAGAATAATACCCACAGACCCAACACCCAGCTTAAGAAATAATGTGCTACCAAAACACTTTGACTTTCTAACCTTTACCATTTCTGGTAATGACTAAACTTTTTACCAAGAGCACATATCACCCTTACAACAACAAATACACGCTTTTTAAAATAAAACAAACAAATGATCTTACCAGGTTATTCATTACTCCCTCCATTAACTAGATAGGAAAAATAAGAATTTCCAGAGAAAACACAAAAGCTGGGCCCATGGACTATTAGAAACTACAACGATGCAATTCTTTTAGCCCAGTGGCTTTCACGCTTTTTCATTTAAAGCCCCAGATCTGTATTTCTACCTAGTACAAAGTGAAGAGAGAGAGCTCTTAGGTAGGGGGTGGAGAGCGTATGCTGCCGCTGAATGGAAGGCAGACCCTCACTGTTGAGAGAGGAGGGGAAAGAAGAGAAGCCCCTGGAACCATATCACACCAGCAAGCTGGGAAA
This sequence comes from Ailuropoda melanoleuca, assembly GCF_002007445.2. NCBI lineage: Eukaryota > Metazoa > Chordata > Mammalia > Carnivora > Ursidae > Ailuropoda > Ailuropoda melanoleuca. The sequence goes on along the minus strand of NC_048230.1, from coordinate 68,601,386 downwards.
GGAGGACCAGTGGCTCGCAAGTATACTTACTTTTCAGTTTCTGTCCCCGGATAGAGATTGTAGGCCTCATAAGAATTTCTACAAGGAGCTGTATGTTTTAAAAAAAAAAAAAAAAAAAAAAAAAAAAAAGGAAACAAAGAAAAGAATATTGGATAAAATCTTCAAAATTAACTCCAAGCAAGCACAACTTATAGAACAATCTTTTGCCATGACAACTGATGACCCAGATATCTGTCATAGTACTGAAAGACCCTCTGCTTCCCAACACATCCAGAAGGCAGTGAGGCTCTTAGGAATGAGCACTGTACCAAGGGTCAGGAAACCTCAGTCACAGCTCAGCCACCTAGTCCCCATGTCAACTTGGGCAAGTCAGTGCCCCACCATGGCCTCAGCTTTCTCATTTAAAAAAATAAGCATGTTGGACTACATCACCTCTGGGATACAATTTGGCTTTAATTTTTTAGAAGCTACAGAGTAATATTATCACTAGGATTCTTCTTTTGCTTTAAGAACATTTATGTTCTTTTACAGACATAAGTTAATAAAACAATCTCAAAAGATACACCTATAAACTTAATACAGATTTCTACGGGGGGGTAGGGATGATATACATTCATTTTTCATTTTACATACTTTTAATACAACACATAATTTTTTGCTTAAACTCTTTACAATAAGAATGCATTTAAAAACCCATTCTGGTGAGACAAAGGACAGTTTATTATGAGAAAGGGGTCAATCCATCCGGAAGATTAACAACTATAAATACATGCACCTAACAACAAAGCCTCGAAATACATGAAGCAAAAGCTGACAGAACTGAACAGACAATTCAAAAATAACAGACACTTCAATATCCCACCTTTAATAATGGACAAACAACTAAGCATCACCAAAGAAATAGGAAGACTCGAACATAATAAACCAACAAGCTCTAACAGACGTTTACAGGACATTTTGCCTAGCACAGAATATACATTCAACTCAAGCACACGTGGAATATTTACCAGGATAAATCACAGATTAGACCATAAAACAAGCCTCATAAATTAAAGGGCACTGAAATTATCAAAGCATATTCTCCGACCACAATGAAATGAAATTAAAAATTAACAAAGAAATTAGGGAAATTCACCTGTGTATAGTTAAAAAACAAATCCTAATAATCAATGAGTCAAAGAAGAAATCACAAGGAAAACTGGAAAATACTTGGAGATAGATGAATACAGTAAAACTTATGATACAGCTAAAGCAGTGTTTAGAGGGAAATTTATAGTTGTAAGTGCCTATACTTAAAAAAAACAAAAAAGAATAATCTCAAACCAGTAACCTAATCTTTCACATTGAGACAGTGGAAAAGGAGGTAGAAACCCAAAGCAAGCAGAAAAAAAGGAAAAAAATAAGAATTAAAGTAAAAACTAATTTAGTAAAGAATAGAAAATAACAGATAATCAACTATATCACCACTGACCATACAGAGAACAAAAATTACCTTTCTTCTGATGGACACTTTTAACTACTATATAAGAAGCTACACTAAGCATCTTCATATACAAAGCTTCATCTCATTTTGACTTACGTCTTCATTAGAGATTTACAGAAATGTAAACAAGGCAAAATGGATAATGATTTTTAAGGTTTAAGGCATACTACACCATTTTCAAAAGAGATGCCTCACTTCTCACAATCATCCGAAGGTGTAAGATGCTCAATCACACAGAATATAAATTCACTTCAAGTGGAAGATGAACTAAGTCAATGAATAAATTAAAAGTTCTTGAATGCCAAGCTATGGATTACACCTGGCCCACAGACATTTCATTTGGTCCACACCTACTGAAAAGCTGGGAGATGTTACCTAAGAGTCTAGATTTCCCACATCCCCCAGGGCAACAGCAATCAATGGGCATCAAAGAGTCATTTCCCCCATCAAAGGGGCCACTCTCTCCACTTCTCCACAGTCCCTGTAGGCATTTAATTTACACAGATCATCTGACTTGGGCCTCCGTTGCTCTAGTAAGTTACCCACCTGACCCTGTATGCATCTGACTTTGCAAACTCGAGGATACACTTTTCACTGTCACGTCAGCGTTGACAAAGGGGTGGCCTAACCAGCAGCACTCCCAATTATTCCAATTCGGCTGAGCTTTGGGCAGCATACTGAAGAGAGGGTTACTTTGGGGCCTTGCTAGTGACTGGCAGAGGAACAAATAAAGAACTCAGTCTCAAAAATACCTTTAGGAGCAAGACGACAAGGGAGTTCAACAAGAACAAATGCACCCAAGTTAAGGCAGGCGAAGAGAAAAAGGACCCAAGCTAAAGCTCGTATTTATGAACAGACTGAAGTTCCTGGAGAAGCTAATCTTCTCCAAAGCAGACCAAAACCTCACAAAATCAAGAAACTTTGATGCAAAGATGTCCCTGACAGGCACCTGCAACAGAAAACCGCATTTTCACTGCCAACAGACATCAGGCTAGAGACCCACATTATTCTTTTTTCCTCCCATAAACTGGTTTCCATTAAATAAATTTTGGGACACCTGGGTGGCTCAGTCAGTTAAGCAGCTGCCTTTGGCTCAGGTCATGATCCCAGGGTCCTGGGACTGAGTCCCACATTGGGCTCCTTGCTCAGCAGGGAGCCTGCTTCTCCCTCTTCCTCTGCCTGCTGCTCCCCCTGCTTGTGCTTTCCCTATCTCTCTCTCTGTGATAAATAAATAAAATCTTTCAAAAAAATAATAAATAAATAAATTCCTTGATGAACAATTCAGAGGTGAAGGGTCTCTCCAGCTGGCCATTAAGTCCACGCTACAGGACCACTAGAGCTGCTGAGGAGAGGCGATGCTGAGCAACAATTAGGAAACAAAGGCTAAGGCTGATGCTGCAGATCCAAATGTGTAACACTCCATCTTTATTTTCATGGCAAATGGCAAATGGCATCTTTAAGGAAACAGTTTTTAAATTGCAATATAACATACCAACGTAGCAGAGTATAAACCATAAACATAAAGCTCCAGTTTTTACAAAGTGAACAGCATTCCTATACAGTCACCACCCAGATCAAGGACAGATATGGGGGGGGGGAGTAGGATCCCAGTCCCTCACTCATTACATGGTGCAAAAATTTAAACGTATGCGATAAAAACTTTAAAATATTACAAAGAAATATAGACACAGTTTATAATCCAACAGTGGGAAAAGCAAGAAACAAAGCTCTGAAGCCATAAAAGGAAAGACTGAGCAATCTGATAACCTAAAAAGTAAACCCCCTGACATTTAAAAGTACCATAAACAAAGTCAAAATTCATTTCTCAAACTTAGAGAAATAAAAATACAACACATATAACAAAGGACCTTTAAAAATTGAGTAATCTCAAAGTGTTAATGTTTAACACCATCTAAATGTTTGTGTCTTCCCAAAATTCACATTAAATCCTAATGCCAAATGGGATAGCATTAGGCAGTGGGGCATTTGGAAACTGATTAGGTTTGCGGGCAGAGCCCTCATAAATGGGATTATGTCCTTCCAAAAGAGGCTCCTGAGAGATCCCTAGCCCCTCCTACTACAGGAGGACACAGTGAGAGGCTGGCAGTCTGCAACCTGGGCCTTCCCCCACACACTAAATCTGTCAGTGCCATGACCACAGAAATCCCAGCCTCCAGTACTATGACAAATAGATTCCTGTTGCTTATAAGTTACCCAGTCTGTGAAAGTCCGTAATGGCAGCCCAAACAACTAAGACAGAAAATCAGTAAGAGAAAGACCTGATAATCAAACAGAAAAGGATGCAAAAGCTACGAAGAGGTAACTGGCAGAAAAGGAACTACTTATAAACACACAAAAGATATTCAATCCCACTGATAGAAGAATGCAAATTTTAAAAATTATGAAGAGAATACATAAAGTACTCTCAGAATGCATATTAAGACAATCCAATTTAAAAATGGGAAAAGGAGGAGCGCCTACGTGGCTCATAAGTGGCAGACTCTTGATTTTGGCTCAGGTCGTGATCTCAGGGTTGTGAAATCAAGCTCCCGGTCAGGCTCCGCGCTCAGCAGGGAGTCTGCTTGAAGAGTCTCTCCCTCTGCCCCTCCCCCACCATGAGCTGTGAGCAGGCTCTCTAAAATTAATAAATCTTTTTAAAAAAATACAAAAAGAAGATATTTTCTAAGGAAGACACACAGATGACCTACAAACACATAAAAAGATGCTCAACACCAAGAGCCATCAAGACAATCAGCATCAAAAGCAGTGAGATGCCACTTCACACCCGCGAGGATGGCTGTAACCAAAAACACAGATAACAAAAGATGTTGACAAGGATGTGGGAAAATTAGAACCTGCATACACCATAAGTGGGCATGTAAAATGGTGCAGCTGCTCTGAAAAACAGTCTAAATGGTCCTCAAAAGATTAAACTTAAGAGTTACCATACGACCCAGCAAACCCACTTCCAGGTATACACCCAAAATTAATAAAAATGTATGTTCACAAAGCAGTGGGGCACAAATGTTAAGAGCAGCATTATTCTTTTTTTTTTTTTTAAAGATTTTTATTTTTATTTATTTGACAGAGATAGAGACAGCCAGCGAGAGAGGGAACACAAGCAGGGGGAGTGGGAGAGGAAGAAGCAGGCTCATAGCAGAGGAGCCTGATGTGGGGCTCGATCCCATAACGCCAGGATCACGCCCTGAGCCGAAGGCAGACGCTTAACTGCTGTGCCACCAGGCTCCCCAAGAGCAGCATTATTCTTAACAGCTAAAAGGTAGAAGCCCAAAAGTCCATCAGCTGACAAACAGATATACAAAATGTGGTATATCCACCCATACAATGGAATATTCTTCAGCCATAGAAAGGAATAAAGTACTGATACATGCTACAACATAGATGAACTTGAAAACATTAAACTAAGTAAAAGAAGCCAGTAACAGAAGACCACGTATTACATGATTCCATTCAGATGAAATGTCCAGAACAGGGATATCTACAGAGATGGAAAATAGAGCAAACATTGCCTACGATAGGGGTATATAGGGGAGTGATAGCTAAAACATATGGAGTTTTTCCTGAGGTGATAAAAATATCTTAAAATTGACTGTGGTGATGGTTGCACGTATCTATGAATTTACCAAAAACCACTGAATTGTATACTTCAAACGAGTGAATTGTATAGTATGTGAACTATATCTCAATAAAGCTTTTTAAGAAACTGAAGAAATACCATTTTTCTCCTATCAACTTAATAAATACTTAAAATTTACTTAAAATGTACCATTTGGTAAAGGCGGATACTGGGGGCTGGTAATGTTCCATTTCATGATTTGGATGGTAGAGACAAAGGTGAAATTATTTTGTGATAATTACTGGTATACTTTTCTATAAGCAAGGCTTCAATAACACAGTCCATAAACACACATATATACACTGTGCTGGTGATGGTGTAGATCAACAGACACTCTTACACTTTGCTACTGGGGTGTAAGCTGATAAAACCTCTTAGGTATATAATTAAGGAGTTTATAAACAATAAAGCACACATAAGTTTTGATCCCCCAGGTATATACTCCCATGTACAAAAGCCTTTACTGCAACCTTACTGTAAAAGAAAAGATGTGAGAAAACTCTAAATGCCCATCAATTGGGGCATGGGTAAAAAAATTATGATATAATTATACCAGGGAATACTATATAGCTATTTAAAATAATAAGGCAGATTTACATATACGGAATCTACCCCCAAGCTAGACAATTTACATGGAAAAAGCAAGGTACAGAGCAGTGTATCTGTACAGGGGTATGCCACCTCTACGTGGGGAGAAAATAAACCTAAGGTGAGGACAGTGGGGGTTATTTACACACACACATACACACACAGAACATCTCTGGAGGGACACAGAAAAACTAGAAATCACAGCTGCCTCTGAGGAGGGGATGGGGGATAGGAGACGCACCTTTCATTTTGTGCTTTAAAAAAAGAAAAAGGTGGATATATTATCAACTCAAATAAATCAATTCTTCTCCTGTAAAAAGCTATGGTGCTTCAACACAGGTGAGGGCCCAAGCTTCTGAAGACTATAAATACTGAAATGTCTCGTTTCTCCCATTTCAAGAGTTAAATATTCAAGCCATTAAGCAGTAGTAATAATGACCAACTACTTACATCAACACCTCCAAACAGGTCAAAAATATAAGTATTTGGATAAGTGGTTTCTTGGGTAAGTTTCCTCTCTTCAGTAACAAATGCCATAGCCTCCATGGAGAGAAGAGGAGAAATTTCCTAATTTAAAAAAAGTATACAGACAGACTTTCAGTTTTAGTATCCAAGAGGAACCACGCACCAAAACATCAGTTTGCATTTTAGTCACAACCTGAATGCCCATGAGCCCAAAGATAGCCCCCAATGAACCACAATAGAAACAAATAATAATCTTACAGAAAAGCTAATATGACGGTCAAAATCTGAATAGTAACAATAGCTCACTTATTTAATGCTTATTATGTACCAGGTACGGTTCTAAGTACTCCATGCATGACTCCTTTTAATTCTCACAAACCTACAAGACAACAGTAATTTATCATCCCAATTTTATAGATAAGCAAACTGAGATACAAAGAAGTTGTCAAGGTCATACAGCTGGTAAGTAACAGAGAGGGGATTTAAATCTAGGAAGTCTGGCTCCAGAGTTTGCACTCACAGAAGAAAAAGGAACTATTTGGGGTGAACTATTTGGTGGGAAGAATCCAGGACCCTACTGTTAGGCTCTCTCTTCAGAGATCTTGAGGGAAGATGGCACACGATGGGCTAGGGCAGGGGTTCTCACACTGTGGCGAACATCGGAACCACCAGAAGGACCTGTTAAAACCCATACTGCTGAGTCCCACCTGTAGAGTCTCCAATTCAAATGGCCTGGGGTGGGGCCTGAGAACGTGCATTTGTAACAACCTCCCCAGCGTTGCTAATATTGCTGGTCTAGGCACCACACATCAAGAAAAAGCAGAACTCTTACAGATAACCGGTAACATGCTGGGCACCGGGGTTTGATACTTTAGCCCATCTAATCCTTAAAATAATTCAATGAAGTGAGTATAGTTTTACTCATTTTATACGTGAAAAACAAAATCACAAAGCTGCCCAGGCTCAAGTAATTAGTGACTGAACCATTTACTAAAGACTGAACCACTTTCTCGGGGTCTCATTTTTCTCAACTATAAAACTAGGATGTAATTCCTGCTGGCAACATAGTACAGTGGAAGCTGGTCTTAGAGGAAGACGAAGACAAATCTGGGCTCATCATGTGACAGCCACAGGATTTGGCTGGTTTATTGCTGAGGCTATTCTTTCACGACTGAAAAAGGGAATTGTAGAAGACATCTGCGTTTGCCTGCCCACTATCTCTTTATCTCTTCTTCAAGTAAAAGCCCCATTTCCTTGGGGGAAAGGCCCCTCCCCACTTTCCACAGAGTTCTGCCGGGGTTGCCACCAAGCACCAGGAGCAGGTGACCAGGCTTTGCCAATAGTCTCTCATCCCCCTCACCTCGGTGGCTGGCCCAAGTTGTAGAAATGTCACCCTAGAGCTGTGATTACGTGGAGGAATATGAGGCCACACACAGATGTCAAGATAAGAAAGTACAGCTTAACCCTGTTCAGCCCCTGAATTCACGCATATGCTCTCCAGTTATGCGAGACAATAAAGGATCTTTTTTGCTAGTCTGAGTGGGTTACTGTCACTTGCAATCAAAAGTACTCTGGACTAAAACAAGTATACCACGCATGTCAGAGTTACCATAAGAATTAAATAAGCCTTGTACACAGGCTTCAAAGAAGTATGTGTTGGATGAATAAAGAAATAGTGATCATGCATCAAGAGCAAGTATTCACAAATGTTAATTTCTCTCTTTCTTCTACCCCACATTCAGAGATTTTGCAGGAATAGAGTATAATAATGTATAATTCCTTGCAAAGCTTTCAAACAAATGTAAAAGACTCTATTTCTATCCCATTCAGACTATATTAAGAATACAAAACACCTTTTTTAAATTAAATAAACTTTTATTTGGAAATGATTTTCAATTTATGGAAAATCTGTACAGACAAAACATCTCTTCTTAAAGGGAAAGCTTATTTGCTGCCTACTTTATTTTAGAATGACTTATGTGATATAATAATCAAAACTTTACCTCTGAAGAACATTATATCAAGTTTCATTATGATCAACTATAACTTGCATGGGTTTTAACTGCAGCTAGTACTGGTGATCTAAATTCAAATTTGGACCTATCCCCCAAGCTAAAGTTTGGATACAATAACTCCAGACCTACTGAACCTGAAACTCTGGGCAGGCGTGTGGGGGCCAGCACTGTTTTACCAAGCCTTCCAGGTGATTCTGATACACACTCAAGTTCGAGAACAAGTGCCTTAGCATCTCTCTGCACTCTTCCATCCCTCTCCCAACCATCAACCCCAGTTCCTTCATCTTATGTTGGTCATAATGGATCAACAACCACAAGGCTACTTCCTTGAACCTTTAGCAATATGGGAGTTTTAAAACTCCTGCTCAAAAAGAATGTCATCACAATCCCGGGACACAGTGTTGGCCTCCCAAATTAAGCAAGCACTGCCACAAAACAAGTGTGAATAAAGCCCAGAAGCACAGACACAAGGAACTTAATGGTGATTATTTCTGGGTGGTGGGATTATAGCTGATTTTTATTTTCTTCTTTGTACTTTTTCTGAACTTCCCAAATTTTCTACAGCTTACACATTAACAACAGGCTATTTTAAAAAGTACATACGCTGAAGGAGAAAAAAAACACACATCGTGTCACCTGGAGGCTTTGAATGCAGCCCTTCCAAGGCCCCTAAGAGTTACCTTGAGGATGTTTTGGCACTCAGTGAAGTCACTGTGGAGGTGGCTGGTCGCATACAGCTTCAGGAGCAGCTGAGGAATTCCACTCCACTTGGACTGTTTGTCCCTCTCTGCCAAAAACGTCTCCGTGAACTGTGAATCAAAGAAAAAAAGAAAAAGGAACGTTTTACCCGCGAGGAAAGAACTACCAGCATGCATGGCAAAGGGAAGCAGCTGCCTCCTAAACACACCCAGGACAAATAATTCAAAGGTCTCCTTCTAGAAACCTTCAAAAGCTCCCCAAGAGCCTACAAACTAAAGTACAACTCCTTGCCTTGTGACATAGCCGCCTTTATATTCTATCACCTGCCCTCCTCTCTAGTTTCATCCTTTTCCAGTCACACGCCAGGCTCCAAATGCACATGTTTTCTATGTCTCTCTGCACGTGTTCTTCCTTGCCTAAAATGTCTTCTCCCGGTCTTTACCTGGAAAGCTCCTTCTCCTTTTTCAAAGTGTAAGCCAAATAAGCCAAATGTTCCTTGCTGGGTCTTCCCTTCTCTTTTTTTTTTCTTTTTTAAAAGATTTTATTTATTTGAGAGAGAGAGAGAGAAAGCGCAGGCACACACGCACACTAGGAGTGGAGGGGGTTGGGGGAAGAAAGAATTTCAAGTAGACTCCACACTGAACATGGAGCCCGACGACATGGGGCCTGATGCAGGGCTCAATCCCACAACCCTAAAATTATAACCTCAGCCCCGAGATCAGGGCCTGAGATGGATGCTCACCAGGTACCCCTCCCCCCTCTCCTTTCTAAGCGAGTAAGTGTCCCTCCTCTGGGGCCTTATCTAACATTTTTCCTCCGTATCATAATTACTCATTCACTTGCCCCCTCCTCCTGCAGACCACAAGCTCCTTCAGAGTAGGTACCAGGCTGTGTTTATCACGCCCACCTTCTCTCTCTCAAAGAATGGCAGGCATAGAACAGAGACTCAGTAAATGTTTGAAGGAATGAGCAATAACCTTCTAGTTTAATGACAGGTTCATTAATCAATTATGGCACAGTTCCACTAACATTCTTAGGACATATCATTAACCAGAGGCCGGATGTGAATTATTTTCATACACACTTGTCCCTCGATCAGATCAAAAGCATCTCGTGACTATTATTACGGGACATGCAGGTCTTCAATAACGTCTTAGTCTATCCTGACGCATACCAGTCCTATGATTTTGAATAAATCCCACTATTCTTCCTGAGCTTGATTTCTCAGATTGTAAAAATAAGATAATACAGAAGTAAAGGTAATGAAATGTTTGTGAGAGTAATCTGTGTTTGGGTGAACCAAGAGCATTACCAATTCTGTAGGTAAAAAAAATGACTGAATATCAGCAATTTCATATCATTCAAAAACAATGTCCAAAAACAACGGGAAACCATCTTTCCTTTCCTTGAAAGGAAAAAAAGAAAACAAACATGGTTTTATGGGACTCAGCAAAAGTAGTGTTTACAAATATACAGGTATAAGCATTTATATTAAAAAGGAAAGATATCTCAGATAAATTATCTAAACTTCCACTGTGAGAAACTAGAAAAGAATAAACCAAACCCCAAACAAGCACAAGGAAATAAATACTACTACAAAAATAAATGATATGGAGAATAGAAAAATAATCAAGAAAAACCAACAAAATCAAAAGTTGGTTCTGTGAAAAGATCAACTAAATTAAAATTTTAGTTATAATGACCAACTTAACACTGACTCAAATAACTAAATTCAGGAATGAAAGAGGGGACATTACTACCAACCATATAGAAATTAAAAGGTTTATAAAGAAGCCGTAGTAACAATTATATGCCAACAAATTACATAACCTAGATGAAATGGACAAACTCCTAGAAAGACACAAAAAACTGAAACTGACTCAAGAAGAGCTGAATCAGTGATTTAATAAGAAAAAAGGAAAGAAAACTACCCACAAAGAAAAGCCTAAGTCCAGATGCTTCACTGGTAAATTCTACAAAACATTTAAAGAGAAACTAAAAATTCTTCACAGACTCTTCCATAAAACAAAAAAGGGAACACTTCCCAACTCATTCTGATACCAAAATCTGACAAAGATGTCACAAGAAAACCACAGACCAATATCTCTGATGGATATAGACACAAAAATCCCCAGCAAAACACTAGCAAACCAAATCCAGCAACATGTAAAAAGTATTCCAAACCATGACCAAGCAAAGTATACTCCAGGAATGCAAACTGGTTCAACATATGAAAATTAATCAATCTAATCAACCTGATAAAGGGTTATTTGCCAAAAGCCACAGCTATCATCATAATTAACAGTTAAAGCCTGAATGCTTTCCCATTAAGATCAGGAAAAAGACAAGGATATTGATCCTCATCACTTCTATTTAACATTGTACTAGTGATTCAGGCCACAGCAATTAGGTAAGAAAAAGAAATAAAGGCATTCAGAGATGGAAAAGAAATAAAACTGTATTTGCTATCCTATGATATTGTATATAGACTACATTATGGAACCCACATATAAAACTATTAGAGCTAATAAAGGAATCAGCAAGGTTGCAGGATAAAAATCGATATACAAAAGTTAGCTAAATTTCTATATACTTAAAATAGACAATCCAAAAATGAAATTAAGAAAGTCCCATTTATAATGAAACACAAAATCATAACACTTAGGAATAAATTTAACAAAAGGAATACAAGACTTATAAAATTAAACTACAAAATATTATCAAAAGAAATTAAAGAACCCTAAATAAATGGAAAGCCATCCATGTTCATAGATTGGAAGACTTAATATTGCTAAAATGGCAATACTTCCTATATTGATTCAATGCAGTTTCTATCACAATCCCAGGTGGCTTCATTGAAGAAATTGACAACCTGATACTAAAATTCATATGGAAATGCAAATGGCCCAGGATGGCCAAAATAATCTTGAAAAAAGAGAACAAAATTGGAAGAATCACACTTTGATTTCAAAGTTTATTACAAGCTTGTAATAATCAAGACTTTGGCATAAGGATAAACAACAAGATCAATGGAATAGTACTGAGATTCCAAAATTAAATCCCTACATTTATGGTCAACTGATTTTTGACAACGGTGTCAACACAATTCAATGAGAAAAAAAATGTCTTTTCAACAAATGTTGCTGGGACAACTGGTATCCATAAGCAAAAGAATGAAGATGGACTCATTTACAAATACCATATCTGTGGTATGTGTAAATTAACTCAAAATGGATCAAAGATCTAAATGTAAGAGCTAAAACTATAAAACTTTTAGAGGAAAACATAGGCATAGATTTCATAACCTTAGATTAGGCAATGTTTTTCTTAGATATGACCTCTAAAAAACACGTAACAAAGGAAAAATAGGTAATTCATCACACTGAAAACATAAAGAACAATTATATGAACATCTTAATTGATGAGAAAAAGATTTTTATAAAATGCAACATCATAAACTGAAAAAAGAAGTGAACAAACAACAGTATCTACAGAAAACCTTAAGCGAACATCATACTTAATGGTGAAATGTTTAAAGTTTTCCCTCTTAGATCAGGAACATGACACTTCCACTCAGGCAGCAGAGTTAGGCAAGAAATAGAAAAAATATAAGATCGTAAAGGATAACATAAAACCTTCATTTGCAGATATGATATTTGCAAATGACTGTATACATATACAATCAAAAAGAATCTAAAGGTAAAGTATTAAATATAAGGGCCATATAAATACAAGAATGATATAAAAATCAATCTTGTTTTTATATTACACCTACAGTTACAAGGGTGGAAGAGAAGAGAAGGGGAGAGGAGGGGAGGGGAAGGGAGAGAATGACTATATTGTATTCAATAGATTGAATGCAATCCCAAACAAAATTTTGTTGTAAAAATGTGCAAACTCATTCTAAAATGTATACACAAACGGCAAAGCGCTAAGAAGAGCCAAGGAACTCTTAAAGATAACTATGTACAGGAACTATTCCTATTCAATACACTATAGTCAAAATCAACACACATGAAGTTACAGAAAATAAGACACAGTGGTATCAGCACAAGGATAAACAGACCAGTGAGAAAAAATAGACAGGAAATGGACATGAGAACAGACATCACAGAACACTCCTGGAATAAGCAACTTTTCAATAAATAATGTGGAGTCAACTGGGTATGTTTATGCACAAGCTTACACCACATCCAAAAATAAATTCCAAATGGAACATATATTTAAATGTAAAAGGCAAAACAATAAAGCTTCTAGAACATAAACAATTTCTTCTTGATCCTTACGGTAGGCAAAGACTTCTTAAATTGAATACAAAAAGCACTAACCATAAAGGAAAATAGTGATACAATGAGCTACGTTAAAATTAAGCACGTGTGTTCATCAAAAAATCTTTTTAGAGACTAAAAAGGGAAACCACCAAATGAGAGAAATATTTATAAAACATCATTATAAAGGCTCATACCCAGGAAATGGAAAGAACTTCAAATCAATAAAAAGAAAAAAAAAAAAACCCAATAGAGAAAAATATGCAAAAGATCTAAGCAGGCCATCCACAAAAGAGGATGTTCAAATGGTCAACAGACTTCTGAAAAGGTGCTTAACTTCATTAATCATCGGGGAAACACAAACCAAAACCATAATGAGATACCAATACACAAACACTAGAATGACCAAATTTAAAAAGACTGGCAACACCATGCATGGGTTAGTGAGAACATGAAACAGCAGGTACTCTTCATACATTGCTGGTGAGAATGCAAACTAGTACAACCACTTGGGAAAGTGGTAATAGCAACCGGTGCTGAACCCATACATATCCTATAACCCAGCAATTCTAAATATATACCCAAAAGAAACTGTGCATATATGCACCAAGAGACACGTACAAGAATACTCACATAAGTGGTACTCATAAAAGCCCCAAACTGGAAAGATCTCAGATACTCGAAGGTAAAATGAACTGTGGTTTATTAATAGAATACTATACAGCAATAAAAATTAATGAACTACAGCCTCATTATCATCATGAATGAATCTAACAAATATTGAATGAAAGAAAGCAGATTCAGTACATACTGTTTAATTCTATTTATATAAAGCATAAAAACTAGTACACCTAAAGACAATGTTAGAAGTCAGGTTAGTAATTTCATTTGGAGAGGAGGAAAAGTAGAGCTGTAGAGTAGAGGTACAGAGGTGATCTGGTTGGTTGCTACATAGTTGATGGTTTTATTACTACTCATTGAGCTGTACACATATTTTTTGTGCATTTTTATTTGTATGTTATATTTCAACACAAGAAGTTTTTTAAATGCCTGAAACAAAATAGATTTGTATGTACTGATTATGGAAGGATCTCTATGATACATTTTCGAGTGAAAAAAATAAATGCGCAATAGTATGTACCTTATGATACCACTGTGTAAGAAAAAAAGATATATAGACACATTTGCTTTTCTAAATTTAACATGTCTCTAGATAGATACACAAGAAATCAATAACCACAGCTGCCTCTGGGAGCAGAATTGGAGGATGCTAGCAGAGGTGGTAGTGGGCTATTTGCAAGGGAGACTCACTTTTCTCTGTAACCTGAATGTGTATGTGCGTATGTTTTCTATTCAAAACACATATTACCTCTGATGGGGAAGGGAATGAGATGAAGGGACATTAAATATACTGATACTGTCTTAAGTTTGGTGGTAGGTACATGGGTATTGTCGTAATATTGTGGTATTACTTACTATATAAGTTTTTGTAGGTCAAATATTTAATAAACAAACAAGTCTCTGCACAATGGTACCAGTAGATGCTCAATGAATATTAATTACCTTCCCCATCCCATTCCCATCGTACCTACACTTATCTTTCACTACCTTCTATACAAGCATTCACTGTCTCTTCCCTGTCTTCTAATGGCCAATTAGAAGGACTTTCTCAGTGGTGTTCTTAGTGCCAGAAATATCTCTGCTACTCAAATTCTACTCATTCTTCAGAACCAACTCAACTCTCCCCTATTCCATGAAGTTCTCCAAAGCAATCAGCCCAACATAATCATAGGAGAGAAAATGGCTTTTAAAAATAGGAGGACCCTAAAAAATCTTAAAAAGTTAAAAAGAAAAATAGGAGGACTCTAAGAGAACATTCAGTGCATTTTGCAGAGGAAATTAATTTCAGGTAATAGACATGACTTTTTAATAGTTGTTATTTATTTTTTAGTTGTTACATATTTTGATGTATATCTACACCAAATGTCCAGCCCAATGAATACAAAAAAAGACTATCACCATGATTAAATTTCAGAATGCCAGAGAGAGAGAGATGATCCTAAAAGCTTTCAGGGGATGGGGGGGATAGGTCACATACTAAGGAATGGGAATCAGAACAGAACCTCTCAACAGTTACACCAAATGCTTAAAGACAATGGAATAACACCATTACAAATTTAAGGGAAAATCACTCCCAACTTAGAATTTTATACCCAGCTAAACTTAATATACAAGTATAAGAATAAAAGACATTTTCAAATATGCAAGCTTAAAAAAAAAAGCCACCTCTCAAGTACTCTTTCTTAGGAGGCTACTAGAGAATGCACTCTCCCAAAGAAAGACAGGATTCAAAAAACAAAGGATCTGGATCTAAAACATAAGAAAAATAAAATGCTTTGAATTTGGTGAAGGGAAATTCCAAGAATTCAGATGTGTAGCTGTCCTAGCAAGGAACTAGTCTAAATTGGAGGAAGATGGAGAATTCCAAGAAGGATTTCTTTTTAAAAAATAAAGTTTTAGAATTGGGACTAAATTATAAGCACATAAAAAGCAAAGCAAATTTTAGAAGAATGAGATTATTCTAGTGAAAGTAGCCAGACTCAAAGGCTGCATATGGTACAGTTCCATTGCAATGACAGTCTATAAAAGGGCATAGGAATAGGACAGTAAACAGAAGAGCAGTTGCTAGAGGATGGGGTGGGGAAGGTGTTAACTACTACAAGGGAATTTTCTATATCCTAACTGTAGTGGTGGTCACACAACTGCATTTGTCAAAACTCATAGAACTAACAGACATACCTCAGAGACATTGTAGGTTCAGTTCCAGACCACTGCAATGAAGTGAGTCAAGTGAATTCTTTGATTTTCTAGTACATAATAAAAGTTATGTTTATATTACACTGTAGTCAATAAGTGTGAGATAGCATTATGTCTAAAAAAAAAAGTACGCCTTCATTGAATTTTGCTAAGAAATGCTGTCATCTGATCTTTCAGCAAGTCAATCACTGATCACAGATCATTATATTATAGTAATTAAAGTTTGAAATATTGTGAACATTACCAAAATATGACAGAGACATCAAGTAAGCAAATGCTGTTGGAGAATGGCACCAACAGACTTGTTCCATGCAAGATTGTCACAAACCTTCAATTTTGCAAAAATGCAGTATCCGTGAAGCACAACAGACAAAGCACAACAAAACAAAGTATGCCTCTATACACTAAATAGGATAAATTCTACTATATTTATATCTCAATTAAAAAAATGGAGGGGGGAGACAGTGGCTTTAAATTCAAAGGGAAACAAAAAAAATATACAAAGCATACACTACTATATGGCCCTACTGCAAACAATGATATCAGCATGATCACCATCATATAAATACTTAACACCAACAGCCCAAACTGTGATGTAACTAAATTAGGAGAATGAAAAAGAAATATGTGGCAAAGGGTGTTGTGAATTAAATCCTAGTTTACAAGAAAAGAGATAGTGTCTAAAATTGAAAAGTCAAGAAATAGCCATAAAAGCATGTTACTTAAAAATACTGGCTCTCCTGGGGAGCCTGCATGGCTCAGTCATTAAGCTTCTGCCTTTGGCTCAGGTCATGACCCCAGGGTCCTGGGATCAAGCCCTGTATCAGGCTCCCTGCTCAGCGGAGAGCCTGCTTCTCCCTCTCCCACTCCCCCTGCTTGTGTTCCGTCTCTCACTGTCAGAAAGAAAGAAAAGAAAGAAAGAAAAGAAAGAAAGAGAGAGAGAGAAAGAAAGGGAGGGAGGGAGGGAAGAAAGAAAGGAAGGAAGAAAGAAAGAAAGAAAAAAAAGAAAGAAGAAAAGAAAAGAAAAGAAATACTGGCTATCCTGTTTCCTGCAGGACCCTCCCCCCTGCAAAACAAACAGCTACAATGTGGACAGTGGTTGTGTGGGGAGGGTAGAATCTGGGGATAAAAAGTGGGACAGGGCACGGCCATTTTTAATTATAAGGCTCATAATACCCAGAGAGTTTCCCTATCGTATTCCAAATATTCAACTACACAAGGAATTTCTTTACGACGTCTACATTATCTTACAAGGCATTTACTCCCATTTAAAAATAATCATTTGGACTTTGTTTTCCTTGTGAACAGCTGAGTACTGTGATGAAGAGCCACCAATCCAGTCATCTTCAAAGCTGAATTACTGGCAGGTGTTGTATGGGTTTCTTCTCTTGGAGTACTTGTGGTTTGACAGTTTATAGCAGTGATAATCTCTTACATCATGCTGCCTAAGCTGTCAACCTGTTCAGTGGATGTGACATTTCCACTTAGTTTTCATTGACTTATTGTCTTTACTGCTTTTCTTTTTAAATAAAGGCTGAATTTCATAAACATAAATATTTATCTTGTTTAGTCCCAAGTGTAAGATAGCTTTTTAAAAATTTATTTATTTTGTGGAGAGAGAGTGTGCACAAGCAAGGGGGGAGGGGCAGAGGGAGAAGCAGACTCCCCGCTGAGCCAGGAACCCAATGTGGGACTTGATCCCAGGACCCTGGGATCATAACCTGAGCCGAAGGCAGATGCTTAACTGACTGAGCATCCAGGTGCTCTAGTCCTAAGTGTAAGATATCTTATGTCTTACTATATATTAAAAGCAAGTAAATAGAGGTCTTAAAAAATAACTCATGAAGGGGCGCCTGGGTGGCGCAGTCATAAAGCGTCTGCCTTCGGCTCAGGGCGTGATCCCAGCGTTCTGGGATCAAGCCCCACATCAGGCTTCTCCGCTGGGAGCCTGCTTCTTCCTCTCCCACTCCCCCTACTTGTGTTCCCTCTCTCGCTGGCTATCTCTCTCTGTCAAATAAATAAATACAATCTTTAAAAAAAAAAAATAACTCATGAAGATGAAATACTTTGTTAGGGTATTCTGATAATAAATGTTAACCAAGGAATACCTGTGTCCACTTTAATGGGATTCGTTTTGTTTCAATATAATTAGGAGTGAATTTTATGGTTTGTAAATATAAAAACTTCCTGTTAAAATGAACAGTATGTCTATTTTTAATTTATGAGAATTTATCCTATCCAGGGGTTTTTCAATACCAAACTGCCCTTGACAGGCAAGGGGACTGTATTTGACTTAAATCCCTACATTTCACAAATCTAATGCAGGATGAGGCTAAAACAAGTTGCGCTTGCTGAAATTTAAAAAAAAAAAAAAAAAGGAGGTGTCAATCTCAAGAAAAAGTATGAAGTAACATTCAGGTAGAAATTAGATATGCCAGTAATCTTGAAGGAAGCAACAACTAACATTTGGGAAACAGAATGAGGATGCCATAACCTAGTTTGTCACCAGACTGCCAAACCGACGGACTAAGCTCTAGGGGTGGTGAGTCATGACCTGTGTGAGTTACTCTGCCTTGAGCCTAGGGTTTGCCTAGTCTATCCCTTTCCCTCAACTTCTACAGATCATGCAGGTCTTATGCACCCACTGTGAGGAATGCAGATTTGATTCTAACTGCCGTGGGACGCCACCGCAGGGCTTTAAAAAGCAAGGGATTTGTAAGATCTAATTTGCTGTAAGGATCAAATGTGCTGATAAATGTACACAGGCTCTGTAAACACTAAAGCATTACACCAGCATTACTTTATTACCTTGACAGAGGACAAATTAAATGGGAGAAAAGAAAGGAAAATATGCTAAAACCCACCTAGCATAGGCCTGTTATAAATCAGGTGGTCTGGAGTCTTCTCCCAGACTTCTCTTACATCCCATTTAGGGAAATAGGGAAGACTGGGAGACAATCAGGTTTGGTGAAAGAGGAATTAGGGAATCAGGAATTTTATTTGACATATTAAGTTTGAGATGCCCACTAGACATCTAAGTGGAGGTGTTGAGAAGATATTTGGATATACCCACCTGAAGCTAATGGGAGAAATCTGGATGGAAATATAGATTTAGGATCCATCAGAATATAGAGAATTTGTTAAACAAAACTTGCTAACCTTTATAGCATGCTTACTATATTTTAAAACACCTTTTAAGTGCTTTATATGTATAAACTCACTTGATCCTTACCACATTCTTACAGACTAGGTCTCACAATTAGCCCAATTCTACAAATGAAGAAACTGAGGCATAAAGAGATAAGTCAAGACAGCAAGTATGTACCAGAGCTGGGATTCAAACCTAGGATATCTGACTCTAGAACTCTTTAAAGCCATGAGACTGTTTAGCAGTAGAGACAGGATTGAGGAGGAGGAAGACTGAGCCCTCACAAATAGTATTTCAAATCAAACACTTTTCTGAGTCCTGCGTATCAAGGGCCTGACACTGTTTCAGGCTCTGAAAGTACCTTAAGACCAAGTCCCTTAAGAAGCCCAGTCTAATAGCTGCAAGCTGACAGCGACTATTTACTGAACATCTACTATCTGCCTCACGCTGGCCAAGCTTTTCAGAGATACGATGTCACTTAATCCTCCAAACAGCCCTATGAGATAGATATTACTATTGCCATTTTAGAAATAAGGAAACAAAGCTTCAGGAAGTTTAACATAATCTAGGTCCCTCAACTAGTAAGTGACAGAACTAGGGTTCAATCTAGGTCCACCTTCCTTCAAAGTATGGTCTTCTACCAGGAAATCCTGTTATATGCTACCACATGGATGAACTTTGAGGACTTTAAGCTAAATTGGAATAAGCCGGTCACAAAAAGACAAATAGCATTTGATTCAACTTCTATGAAGTATCGAAAGTAGTCAAATTCATAGAAACATAAAGTAGAATGGTAGTTGCCAGGGGCTGGGGGCAAGGGGGTGGGAGGGGAGTTGTTTAATGGGTATAGAGTTGCAGACTGGCAAAATGAAAAAATCCTGGAACTCTGATTCACAACAATGTGAATACACTTAACACTACTGGATTGTACACTTAAAAATGGGTAAGATGGGAAACTTCATGTTATGTGTTCACCACAACTTAAAAAAATTGTTTTTCAATTTGGTCCTTCCCAATATACCACATGCCATAATGGACACGCTTACTGTGCTATGGAAATGCACAGTAAGGAAAGAATTTACCTGTAATGTGGGGGAAAGGGGGTGTGGGGGGCAAGGAAGAGATGAAGGGAAGTTACCAAGAAAGGATACAAGTTATATTTTGAGACCTTTAGTTGAAATATAATGAATAAAGCTAAGACTATTGACAGAATTGTAATGAACCACATTTGAAAGATGAAATTCCCCACTTTATCCTCACCAGAGTTTTAAGAAGATCTCTCCATCTCAACATCTGAAAGAGCTTCCACACTTGCATACAACTACTGATTACCACAATAATCACTAAACCAGGCTCAAGAATATCCTAGCACCCTTCCATCTGGTGAGCTTCTCCAATCTCTTCCCATTCCAAGTCATCCAGCACTGGAAACAAATTAAGTATCCTAAATTGCCTCATTTATTATGCGAATGACTTTTGTGGCTCCCTACTGCCCTCAGAATGTGAAGTAGCAAGATGGGTGTTTAGTAGATCATCACCTAAATTTTCGGAGCCTCAGTTTCCTCATCTGTGTTGAGAGCGGAGTCCTGACACCTCATTCAAAAGACTGAAGATTAAATGAAGACACTGTCTGTATACCTTGCACAATGTTTGATCCGAAGTATGTGCTCAGTGAAGGTGAGTTAGCTCCCTTTCTACCTGTCCCTGCAACCCAGCTAGGTAAGGCATTTTGGTTTAAAGAGCAAGTCTTTCCAGGATGTTAAGGCAGATAGAGAAGAATGCAGGGGGAAAAAAGTTGCTCAACTCTGATTATCTGATGTTCAGGAAAATACTGCTAACCCAGAACTGGTTCTTCATCTGTAACTCGCTAACACAGAGACCACCTGGTTTTTATCTTTATTCTGTCCTTTTAATCATATGAGTAATACCGAAATGGCAAGTTTATAGATATATATAGTATACTGTGAAAAATCTCACTCCCATTTTCTCCCTCATCTACCCAATCGCCATTGACCCCCACCAACCCCCACCAACCACTGTGTTAGTTTCTTGTGAATCCTTCAAAAAGTTTCTATATGCAAAAGCTGTCTTTAAATTAAGCTAATGTTTTACAGGTGTGTTTGCAACCTAAGTTTTGGGAATGAAAGGGTACGGGTAGCGGGAGCGAGGAGCCTAGGTCTTTTCATCCTGCCTTACCCTAAAAGCACTGTCCTTCATTCATTCAAAAAATACCAATCATATATTGGGTGCCTATTAATAAGCCAAATACCAAGTACAGCATTAACTAACTGGTTATCTTTCAACCATTACTAAGCAACAAAATGGACTTAACGCTTTACACAATTGTCTCCATTGATCCTCACACCACCTTAAGAGGCAAGTTATTAATTATCATCTCCATTTTACAAATGAGAAAACTGAGGCACGGAAAGGTAACTTGCTCAAGCAAGGCTTTGAATCCAGGCCTGACTCCAAAGTCCTCGCTCTTAAGCATGACGCTCTACATTGGCAAAACAGATACAGTCCCTGCACCCTTTGGAGCTCAGCCTAACGTGGGATACAGGCGAGAAAAAGGGTAGACAACAAAGAAATATGTAATTACAGACTAAGAAAGTAATGTGAGCGAAACGAATTCAGGGCTATGATTGAATAACAATGGGGACCTACTTTAGAAGTGGGGTAGGGGGTAGTGTCAAGGAATGGCCTTTCTGAGAGAATGACATTTATGATACGCTTAGGAACCGTTCGGGGACTGCAATAATGACCCACCACCCAATTCACGGGGGAGAAACTCTCGGCCCTTAGAAGCTAAACCAAACTCGCTCAGGGTCCCCCAGACGTGCAGACGTGGCGCAGGGTTGGGAGGATCCAGGAGCTGGGCCCAGGGCTCGTACACGCCATCGATGCCCGATGCAGCCCAGGCCCGCTCGGCCCCTAAGCGGGGCCTCTAGCCGGCTGCTGCCCACCGCCCCGCGGCGGCTGACAGCATCCGAACAGCCTGCAGGGAGGCCCCGCGGCCAGCGAAGAGGGGTCGGGCCCGTACTGCGGCAGCCTGGAAAGGCCTCTTCTCCGGCCCCCCGCCAGCTCCCGCCCGGTCCGCCCCGCCCCGCCCCTCCGGGCCGGCTTCGTACCTGCACGGCCCGGACCAGGCCCCGGCCGGTCAGTTGGCCCTGCCGCAGCTGCAGGAGAATGTTACCGGGCCGCGGCCGGCCGCCCCATCCGCCCCAAGCCGCCACCGTCGCCGCTGCGCGTCGCCCTCGGCCGGACCTAGACCCAGCAGCCGCCGGCGCCGCCGCCATGTCTCCTCGTCCGACAAACAGGAAGCAAGCGGCCCCGGGGCCGCGGAGATTTCTACGGGGCGGCGGAGGGGTCGCCGCAGCGCCCCCAGCGGGCCAACGGCGGAGGCGCAAGCCGCGTGGCAGGGGCCGTGCGCGCCGCGGACCCTCCTGGGATATGTAGTCTTGCTTTCAGGCCGGGCAGGTGCGATATTGAGATGTGGCGTTTCGTGCGCCACTTGATTTTGGGGCTCCTCGATCCAGCATTTTCGGCGAGGTCCACCGAGGTCAAAGGCAAGTCCTGCTTGAGTACTCTCCCATTTCTTGCCTGTCTGGGGAGGTTACAGCAAACTGGCTAGGAAAAATCCTGGGCTCCAGTCCAGGAATCAAGCCGCCTAGCCTGATTCCTGCCTGCCTCTCTCTGCCCCTGACTGGGTGTGGATGGACCTCGGCTCTCTGGTCTTTAATTTCCTTGTTAGTTCATTCAGTCAGTAGTTCCTGGGAGCCTATTCAGCCAGTAAGTAGTTCCTAGAGGCCCCGAACCGGTCACTGTGAATACAGTGGAGAGCAGAACAGACTAACTAGGTACCTGTTTTGGAATGCAGGTTACAGCAGAAGATAAATCCGTACACAAATGCACGATAACAGACTGGCTAAGTTGTGTAAGTGGGCAGGTTGTTGTGCAGTTAAGTAAAATAATGGAAGGGAAAGGGATTGGTAAATTATGACATCATATCCTTTGTCAGAGGAAACTTGTCCTAATTTCTCTCCACCAGATAATATGTTCTCTCTATTCTGAGTCCATGTAATCCTTCTTCTGGCAAGCCTCTGTGTCAGGGTGGCATTCTTGCCTTCCCCTTTCCTTTCCTGGAAGGGGTCTTATAAATGAAAGAGGAATGCTGGTTGCGATGCAATAAGGAATGGTGGAGATTGTGACTTATCATTTATCACCCAAACCAGAACACTTCTAAGAGAAAAGGGGGACTATTAATAATTATGCTGGGACAGCAGGCATGGTGACCATTAACCCAGTTTGCCTGGGATAGTCCCCATATACACCTGCTGTTTATGTTAAAAGACCCCTCCCAGGAAAGGAAAAAGGGAGGTAACAACATCCATCTAAAATGAGTGATCCCTCCTGGCCTGCAGCAGATAATTTTTGGATCTTCTGGTTTGTTTCCCACTCTGGAGAGAAATGGCTTCATGGAAATTCATTTTTATGTGAAATCCCCAAATTTTGAAAACTCCATGGACCAAATAAAGCCCTGTCTCTTTTTGATGCCTGGAACAGGGAGACCAGAAACAGGTCCATGGATACATGGAAGTTGAGCATGTGGTAAGGGAGATATTTCAAATCAATGGGGAAATGGGCGCCTGGCTGGCTCAGTCGGTTAAGTGTCTGCCTTCGGCTCAGGTCATGATCCCAGGACCCTGGGGTCGAGTCCCACATTGGGCCCCTTGCTCAGTGGGGAGCTTGCTTCTCCCTCTGCCTGCTGCTCCCCCTGTTCGTGCTCTCTCTTCCTCCCTCTGACAAATAAATAAATAAATAAATCTTTAAAAAATTAAATTCCAGTTAATTAACATACAGTGTAATATTAGTTTCAGGTGTATAATACAGTGACTCAACACTTCCATACATCACTGTGTGCTCATTACAAATGCACTCCTTAATCCAAATCATCTATTTAACCCATCCCCCCCTCCCCTCTGGTAACCACATTAGTTCTCTGTAATTAAGAGTCTGTTTCTTTTTTTTTATAATAATTTTTTATTATGTTATGTTAGTCACCATACAGTACATCCCAAGTTTTTGATGTAAAGTTCCATGATTCATTACTTGCGTACAATACCCACTGCACCATGCAATACGTGCCCTCCTTAATACCCATCACCGGCCTATCCCAATCCCCCACCCCTCTCCCCTCTGAAGCCCTCAGTTTGTTTCCCAGAGTCCATAGTCTCTCGTGGTTCATTCCCCCTTCTGTTTATCCCCCCTTCCTTCTTCCCTTTCTTCTTCCTACTTCTTATGTTCTGTAAATGAGTGAAACCATATGATAATTGTCTTTCTCTGCTTGACTTATTTCCCTTAGCATAATCTCCTCCAGTCCCATCCATGTTGCTGCAAATGTTGTGAAACCGTTCTTTTTGATGGCTAATATTCCATTGTATATATGGACCACATCTTCTTAATCCAGTCATCTGTTGAAGGGCATCACGGCTCCTTCCACAATTTAGCTATTGTGGACAATGCTGCTATGAACATTGGGGTGCATATGGCCCTTCTCTTCACTACGTCTGTATCTTTGGGGTAAATACCCAGTAGTGCAATTGCTGGATCATAGGGTAGCTCAATTTTTAACTTTTTAAGGGACCTCCACACTGTTTTCCAAAGTGGCTGTACCAACTTGCATTCCTGCCAACAACGTAAGAGGGATCCCCTTTCTCCACATCCTCTCCAACATTTGTTGTTTCCTGCCTTGTCAATTTTTGCCATTCTAACTGGCGTAAGGGTGGTATCTCAATGTGGTTTTGATTTGAATTTCCCTGATGGCTAATGATTTTGAACATTTTTTCATGTGTCAGCCATTTGTATGTCTTCATGGAAAAGTGTCTGTTCATTATCTTCTGCCCATTTTTTGATTTGATTGTTTCCTGTGTATTGAGTTAAGAGTCTGTTTATTGATTTCTCTCTTCCTCTCTCTCTTATTTTTTCCCCTTTGCTTGTTTGTTTTGTCTCTTAAATTCCGCATGTGAGATCATATGGTATTTGTCTTTCTCTAACTGACTCATTTCACTTAGCACCATACCCTCTAGATCCATCCATGTCATTGCAAATGGCAAGATTTCATTCTCTTTTACGGCTGAGTAATATTCCATTGCATATATACACCATTTCTTCTTTATCAGCCACAAATCATTTTTACACTCAGGAAAAAAAAGATTTTTTAGTGTTAGAAACTAAGAAAAAAAGAAAAGGCATTTCCAGGGACACAAGCTGGGCATTGGTGAGCTATCTGGGCGGGAGCCAGTCTTCCCTGGGCAATCACGGCCCCGGGATTCTCCCCAGGGTTCTTCCCGAGGTGTATGGTGGAGTGAACTCTCATTCTCGTCAGGACGAATGAGGAAACAGGATCCTGACAAATTTCACAGTTCACATGGCCTTTCAGGTTGGCACTCATCATGCTGGGAACAAGTCTTTACACCTAAGCTTTAACTCAACTACAGAAGTCACCTGCTATTCTTAAATTTGTACCTTGCTCCGCACAGCCTGGCTCAGGCATTCCCCAAAGCTGGCTATTCATTGAGTCAAAAATGATCACATCAAATTCAGTCTTTAAAGTCACCATGTGTCTAGGAGGTAAGGAGATAAGGTTTCAGAATCTCTGGGTAAAGCCATTCTTTCTACAGGCCTTTGCTGTGGAAACCAGATATGGATCTCTCACCACCAGAGGGCGTAGCACCCCCCCATAAGAAGTCAGTCGATGTCAATTTGGGTCACCGTTAGAAAAAACAAAGCTCTTAAACTGGCTATTTTTTTTTCCTCACAGTAATCCCAAATGGTTTAACCAAACATGCTGATGTTACTCAGAGAATATTACTTCTTGTAAGGGAGTTACCAAACTCATCTCAGTCGGGCAGATTTTCTGGGGCAATTTTTTTAAATCATATTTTTTAATCATGGAGAAGTCATTTTAGTCAAAGCAACTGGCACAGCTATATTCAGACCACAGAAGCAGCTGTCCCATGTAGTTATGCATTGTCCTGTGGTGTTATTTCAGTTATATATTTTTTCATCTTACATTTCTAATGTACAATCTCTCAGTGATTTTTTTTTTAAGATTTTATTTATTTATTTGAGAGAGAGAGTGTGTGTGTGAGCAAGAGCAGGGGGAGGGGCAGAAGGAGAAGCAGGCTTCCGCTGAGCAGGGAGCCTGATGTGGGGCTCAATCCCAGGACCCTGAGATCATGACCTGAGCTGAAAGCAGACACTTAACAGACTGATGCCCCTGGTGCCCCTCAGTGATTTGTTTCAAAAATGTTTACTGAGTACCATCTTAAGTGCCAGGCACTGCTGTAGGTGCTAGGAATACTGTGCTAAATAAAAAAAAACCAAAAGTCTCTGCTCTCATGGAGCTTACGCTCTTGTGTAAGACCCACCCTTCTATGGAGCACTTACCACTGGCCAAGTACTTTACTTGCACTGTCTTATTTTCCCTGCGGCTTTTTAGGGGGAAATTTTCAAATCTATAGAAAGTTGAAAGGGTGCTACTATGAACACACATTTCCTTTGCTTGTACTCACCAATTGTTAACATTGTGTTTTATTGTATCTATTCTTTCTCTCCCTATCCATCTGCATAGATATACATACATATACACATAAATTTTAGCATATATCTCTAAGAACGAGAACATGCTTCTAATAACCATGACAACATCACACCCAAGAAATCTAATGTTGATATAATATTACCCTGTATTCCATATTCAAATGTTTGCAGTTGCCCCCAGAATGTCCCTCATAGTCTTTTCCCCCCACGTCCAGGATTCAATCAAGGATCATACATTTTTGAATGCCATGTCTCTTTAGTGTCTTTTAGTCTAGAAGAGTCCCTCATCTTTTCTGTCTTTCGTGGCATTGACAATTTTTAAGAGTCCAACTTTGCTGAATGTCCTACTACCTGGATCTTCTTGACTATTTTCTCATGACTGGATTAGCGCTCAACTTTTTTTTTTTAATGTTTAAGAGAAAAAATTTTATTAGGTAACAGAAAAGTAAATAGGTTCTACAAAAAAAAAAAAAGCTGGCATTCTATGTAATAATTACCACCCTAAAAAGAATAGAATGGGGAATGGGAAATGACATGTCACAAGAACACCATTTGACAATAATAACTAAGATCTGATTTAGCAGTCACAAACTCCTTTAGTGCTTGTTTGTCTGGGAAACTCGATGGCTCCTTCCATTCTGAATGGTGCCCTTCCTGGATAGAGTCTTCTTGGTTGCAGGGTACTTCTCATTCTTTTTTAAAAATTTGTATTCAATTAATTAACATATAATGTATTATTTGTTTCAGAGGTAGAGTTTAGCGATTCATCAGTTGCATATAATACCCAGTGCTCATTCCATCAATTGCCCATCAAGCAATTACTCCATCCCCCCACCCACCTCCCCTCCAGCAACACTGGGAAAAAAATAAGAGAGAGAGGAAGAGGGAGAGAGAGATCAAGAAACAGACTCTTAAGTTTGTTTCCTATAATTAAGAGTCTCTTGTGGTTTGTCTCCGTTTTCGTCTTACTTTATTTTCCCCTCCCTTCCCCTGTGATCCTCTGTTTTGTTTCTTAATTTCCACATTTGTCTGCAAAACAGCATGGAGTTTCCTCCAAAAATAGAGCTACCCTACGAACCAGCAACTGCACTACTGGGTATTGACCCAAATGATACAAACATAGTGATCAGAAGGGGCACCCGCACCCCAATGTTTACAGCAGCAATGCCCACAACAGCCAAACTATGGAAAGAGCCCAGATGTCCATCGACAGATGAATGGACAAAGAAGATGTGATATATATAGACAATGGGATATTACTCAACCGTAAAAAAAAAAAAAAAAAGTCTTAGCATTGGCGATCAGAGTTTTCTTCCTATTCAGCACGTCCAACAGATCAGGCCTCACGCTTCTGGTCTGCTAAGTGTCTGTGCAGAGATCTGCTCCTTCCATCCTCATGTTCCTTGCATCAAGCCTGTTTCCCATCTCATTTATTGTAGTTTTCATTTCTGACTGATTTTTAACTCTCTTCTCTCTGTGGTAAGGGCCTCCCTGAAGTCCTCCATTCTTTTCTTAATCCCAGCGAGTATCCTTAGGATTGTTGCTTTAAATTCTCTTACATCTATCTGTCTCGCTTAGATCTCTGGCCATGACTTGATCTCGTCCTCTCATTGGGGATGAATTCCTCCGTCTTGGCATTTTGTCTAAGTCTCTTCCTTCTTCTGGGTGCAAGAAAAGTACGTTTGTTTCCCACTCTGGAGAAAAATGCCTTCATGAAGCAGAGGGAAGGTAGTGCCTGCGTCTGGCACTTGAGCAGGGGGTCTCTGGCCGGGGGCTGCGGGCACTCTGCGGCTCTCGCCTTCTGGCAGGTCATCTGCAGACACGCTCCCCGCCAGAGGTGAACCGTCTTTGGTCCCTGGCGGGAATGTGGCGAGTTTGCACTAGGTGTGCTCTGCTCTGCTTGTGAAATGGGGCCTGAGGCTGCTTGCATGAGAACTGCAGCCCCGCAGAACTTTCTAGTCAGGGCACGTGGCGTGTGCGGGGCTCGCGCTGTTCTTCTGGGCCAGGGGCCGGCCACGCGGGGACGGAGGCAAGCTCCGCCGCGAAGGGCAGCACCGCCAGGGCGCCAGGGTGTGCGACTTGGCGTCAGCGGGTTAGGCGGCCCGCGTCCTCGCCGAGCGGCTCACCCGCCCAGGTGGCTGTGTGTGGATGCTGACGGGCAGGAGAGGAAAATGGCACCGGCCCTCTCCTTTGTCCCCGGAGAGCAGTCTCTGAGGCTGCTGCCTCTCAGTAAAGCCCTCGGAGAAGAACAAATCTCCAACGGCTGTGTCCCAGGCCTTTTCCAGACGGCTG
This sequence comes from Ailuropoda melanoleuca, assembly GCF_002007445.2. Taxonomy (NCBI): domain Eukaryota; kingdom Metazoa; phylum Chordata; class Mammalia; order Carnivora; family Ursidae; genus Ailuropoda; species Ailuropoda melanoleuca. Next base: position 68,572,369 of record NC_048230.1, on the reverse strand, counting down.
TCTCCAGGCCGTCTGCCCCAGGAGCGGCGTGGTGCCCTGCGGCTTCTAGCCCAGCCAGGCCGGCTGACTTCTCCAAACTCCAGGCTTTAGGGACGTGAGGGGAGCAGGGGTCTGCGCTGGGCTGTTGAGGGAGGGTTTCACTGCGCGAGACTGAGGCGAGCTGGACCCCGAAAGACAGTCTCACCCGAGTGCAGGGAAGTGGGGTTAGGTGGAAGCTAGCGCGGCAGCCCATGCTGGCCCGGTGCTGCCTCCTGCTGGTGCATCTGTGTTTCTGCTGGGGACCGGGGACAGAAATGGCGCCAGCTGGCTCGCGTGTGCCCAGAGAGGCCTCTCCAGGAAGACTACCTCTCTGCGACTCCTCCAAGAAGGGTACGTCATCTCCCAGTCCTGTGCTACAGGCACTCTTCAGATGGCTGTTCCCGTGCTCTCGGCCCCCCGCGGTGTTTGCCAGCCTTGTCTCCAGAAGCAGGGCGGCGCCCTCAGGGTTCTAGGCCAGCCAAGCCCACCTACTTTTCAAACTCTAGGCTTGAAGCACCGCTGGCTGCAAGACCTCACGAAAATCAGCCCCTCTCTTTTTCCCAGCGAACGGCTTTGGGGAAATGTTCTCCTTGTGGGTTCCCCTGTGTGCTCCTCTCTCTCTCTCTCTCTCTTGCTTCCTCGATTGCGGCTCCCTCTCCAGAGCAGTCATGATCCCCTTCTCCCCTAAACCACATCTCCGCCCTTCCTACTCTCTTCGATGAGGCTTTTTCTCTCCTTTTGGTTGTGGAGTTTGTTCTGTCAGTCTTTGGGCCGATGTCTGGGGTATTTAGAATGATTTGATAGTTATCTTGTGTTGCATGGACAAAACCAGCCTAGGGTCCTCTGACTTGGTCACCATCTTAGCTCCTAGGGTTCAACTTTTTGGCAAGAATACTACAAAGGTGATGGCATGTCTTTCCCATTGCTTCACATCAGGAGGAAATAACACAAATTTATCTTATTATCGATGATGCCAACTTTGATCTCCTGACTAAAAACGTGTCTACCAGATGTCTTTATTAGAAAGGTACACTGTGGGGGCACCCGGCTGGCTCAGCAGAACATGCAACTCTTGATCTCAGGGCTGTAAGTTTGAGTTCCACGTTGGGTGTGGAGACAAAAATAAAATCTAAAAACAAAAAAAAAGAAAGAAAAAAGAAAAAGAAAAAAGGAAAGGTGCATTTCCCACTTTGTAATTAATAAGTAACTGGCCTTCAAGACTGAGAATATCTTGTTCCCCAAATTTCACTCCATAGTTTTTAGCATCCTTTGGCAATCTTTGCCTGGATTACTGTGCTGGTGGTTGCAAAGTAGTGATTTTCTAATTTTATCACTTCTTCCCCCTTTTATTAGATCATATTCTCCTGAAAAAGGGAGCTCTTCCATTTTTTATCTGAGGTATCACTATGGACCCACAGATTATTTTTTTATGTAATATGTTACAGTCCTATACTGTTGTTTCTTTATTTTCCTTAGGCTATCATTTACATATGATGAAAGGCACAGATATTAAGTGTTTAGTGAGGTGAACTTTGACATATATATCATATATATATATATATGTATATATATATATATATATATATATATACACTTATGTAACCAACACCCCAATCTAACCAACGCCCCAATGGATATAGAACATTTCTATCACTCCATTAAGTTTCATCATACTCCTTGACAGTCAACTCCTGCCCTCCAGGCAACCGCTGTTCTGATTTTCATCATAAGTTCATTGTCACTGTTCTAGAATTTTATTCTAAATAGAATAGAAATATACAGTATGTAGTCTTTGTGTATAGCTTTCTCCACTTGGCATAACGTTTTTGAGATTCATCCATATTGTCCTATGTATCAGTGGCCCAGTCCTTTTTACTGCTGGGAAGTATTTCGTTGTATGAATACACACAATTTATTTATCCATTCTCCTGTTGATGGATATTTGGGTTATTTCCAGTTTGGGCTATTATGAATAAAGCTAATCTTAAAGGTTTATACAAGTTTGAACATTTTTTTAAAGAATTTATTTATTTATTTGACAGAGAGAGAGACAGCAAGAGAGGGAACACAAGCAGGGGGAGTGGAAGAGGAAGAAGCAGGCTCCCAGTGGAGCAGGGAGCCTGATGCAGATGCGGGGCTTGATCCCCAGACCCTGGGATCACACCCTGAGCTGAAGGCAGAAGCTGAACAACTGAGCTACCAAGGTGCCCCAAGTTTGAACATTCTTATAGAAGTTTTTGGGATGTATATTTTGATTTCTCTTTCATTATTTCTTTTAATGCTCAATTTGCCTCAACTTTGACCAGTGGTAGTCCTTTCAAGCCAGTTCCTGTGTCCTTTTGATGTCCTCTGGGACAATCCTAAGTTTAAATAGCCCCTGTGAGACTTGAACTTGTCCATCTATGTAATCTAACCTGAACTCATTAAATACAGTCTCTCTAGACCGCTGCTTCAATCCCCACAGGTGTAGATTTTTGCCTCATTTCCACAGCCAGTCATTCCTTAATCTACAACAGTAGCTCTTAGCCTTTTAGGGACTTACGACCCTTTTATGATAAAAGCTTGAGCCCTTTCTCCCCAAAAGATGTACACACACACACACACACATTTTGCCACAGGATTCTTGGATTGGCCTCCAAATTAGTTGTCTCAAGTCTGTTTACTGAACACCTAATATGTATCAGAAATTAGAGAAATGCAAAGGGAAGAAACAGAAAAGCATTAAGGAAGACCTAGTGTGTGTGCTCCAGACACCGTATCAAGAGTTTGTCGACAAAGAGGCATAAAATAGGGGATTCATAAACAAATTTTCACAGCAAATGAAATATATGCAATTATAAATAAGTACATGTGGTCATTAAGTTTCATGCATTCACCTACTCTTTATTGCAGACTTACTACATGTAGGCACTGTCCTAGGAATCAGGGATATATCTGTAAACAAGATAAGCATGATTTGTGCCTTCTAGAGTCCAGAGCCTAGTGGAGAAAAACAGATAGATAAGCAATTACAATCCTGGCTCCAATTCACACAAGCACCATAGTCTTGAACAAGTTAAAGTAGGTTATGGGGAATATGTTCCAAGACCCCCAGTGGATGCCTAAAACCAGGATGGTACTGAGCCTACACATACCATGTCTTTTCCTATACATACCCACCTATGATAAAGTTTAGCTCATAAATTAGGCATAGTAAGAGATTAACAACAATAACTAGTCATAAAATGGAACAATTATAACAACATGCTGTAATAAAAGCTATGTGAATGTGGTCTCTCAAAACATTGTATTGTGCTGTACTCACCCTTCTTGTGAGGATGTGAGATGATAAAATGCCTACATGTTGAGATGAAGTAAAGCATTGTCATGTAGTATCAGGCCACTATCGACCTTCTAACAATATTCAGAAGGATGATCACCTGCTTCCCGATCACAGTTGACCACCAGTAACTAAACTGGTGAAAAGCGAAACCCAGGATAGAAGGGAACTACTGTACTTAACTTTCTGAAGCTTCAATGTGCTTATGGAGAAAATACCTTAATGGATTGTTCTAAGTTGCATTTGAGATAATAAATATAAAGCACTTAACACAGGACCCAACACAAAATAAGCACCAAAAAATATTATTATTACATTATTTTTATCACATAAGTTTTCTGTCCACAAATATGGAAATTTCAACGGCTTTCAACTCATTCGAGCATTTTTAGGGCTCGACACAATCCAGCTCTACTCCTAGGTATTCAACCCCAGTTCCCACCGTTCCTCCACATGCCCTCCATGTTCCAGGCAGACTAGGGTCCTTGGAGGCCCCCTCTCATGTCCAGGGTAGGATCCTCCCCACTCCTACAAATCCCACATTTTCTTTAAGACTAAGTTCCTGCCCTTTTCAGAACTCTGGAGGCATTTTTTGGTCAGACTCTCACAACTTAACCCTTGCTTACAAACCTTTGTAGTAATTGTTCTGTTCTTAGTACTAGTGGTTTCTTTCCTTCCTAGGTAGATTGCATCTGATAGAAGGATAAAGCAATCAGATTACTTTTTTCCCCTCTGAACATAAATACCGTTCAAAACACATTCAAAGCGTTGTTTCCTTGAATTGTATAATTATTCCAATGAAGTTGCAAAGGCTCCATCCCTTTTTGAAATCTTTCTTTGGAAACAGCTCCAAACAATGTCTTTTTAAAATGAAACACCTAAGTAAAAGCCACTGCCTCTGAGCCTTTACAACAATTCTTTGGAACCTCCTCTGAGGCAACAAATTCTAATTCTCTGGTGGATTTGAATCTTACAAACAACCCAAAACCCTTCTGAGTGGAGCTTGATGAATAAGTGGATGATTAATACCATTTTTGTTTTTTAAAATAAGCTTTTTATTTGGAATAATTTTAGGGTTATAGAAGAGTTGCAAGGATAATACAAACGATTCCCTTTCACCCTTCACCCGGCTTCCCTTAGTATTAACATCTTACATAACCATTATTTTTGGTTTTTTTCTTTAAGTTGCAGTACATGAAAAGAAATCCCAGATTGACCCTTGTGCTGCAGTCCTAGAAAGCAATCAGTCAAATTAGAACAGACTGTATGAAGAAGAAAAATAATAGATTCCAACCAAGAATTAATGTTGAAAGTAGAAAAGGGGAATATCATTTCAGATTCTTCAGCATTAAGAAGATGTATAAGAGGAAATAAACAATTTTATGTCTATACATTTGAAAATTTAGATGGAATGGGCAAATTTCTAGAAAAAGGAAGAAATAATATCAACAACACACAATTTCTTCCAAATGACATACACTGACTGACTAGAGAGACCAACAGAACACAAATACAAACACAGGAGGTGAGATGCAACAAAAAGCTTTAATTTTATTTCATTTAATTCAAACTGCTTTCATCAATCAGTTCTCATCAATTTGTTGCAATGGTGCTGGGAACATCTAGTAAGTATCCTAGTTCCCATATTTGAACTTATATATGAATTACTTGGAAAGCTTTTTTTTTTTTTTTAAACTACCTGGAAGGCTTTAAAAAACACATTGCTGTTCCCACGTGCTTCTGATTCAGAAGGTCTGGGATGGAGCCCAAGAGTTTGCATTTGTAGCAAGTTCTCTGGAGATGCTGATGCCTCTGGGGACCACGTTTGAGAACCATGGGTCCAGTGGCATATATATTAAAACCTTGCCTACCACACCAATAATGTCATTTGGAACACTTGGAAAGGCTTGAAATATTGGAATAGTTTTCCCATGAACATTCTAACTGAATTCTTTAAGAATGTCTAAAAAAAATCAGCTAAAATAAATAAATACATACATACATATCAGTTAAATAGGCCCACACTGTTACGCAAGAAACAACGTTGAAAAGATTTTCCAATGAGATTACTTTTCAGTTAGAAAAATATAAATTTCTGGGGCACCTGGGTGGCACAGTGGTTAAGCGTCTGCCTTCGGCTCAGGGAGTTCCCGGTGTTGTGGGATCGAGCCCCACATCAGGCTCCTCTGCTATGAGCCTGCTTCTTCCTCTCCCACTCCCCCTGCTTGTGTTCCCTCTCTCGCTGGCTGTCTCTATCTCTGTCGAATAAATAAAATCTTTAAAAAAAATAAATAAATAAATTTCATTCTTATATCCTTATAATCTGCTTTGGACTTTCCTTCAAGACAACCAATTAACTTTGATATGATAAACCAAGTGGTGTGGTCAGCTCTAATCCCTGAAAACATTTTGTGGGGTTTTTTCTTTTTCCAAGGAATTGGCAGGGTTTTTTTTTTTTTTCAGCTTCCTTTAATAAAATTAACAACTCCCACTGGTTTTTTTTTCAATATATACATTTATTCCAGCAGAATCTGCTTGTCATCCAAAGAATTACAACACATAAACTGTAATAAGAGTACGCCAAGTGGCCCTGTTTTCAGATGTTTCTAAACAATTCTTAAATAACTTTGTTATAGTTTCATTTTTGCAGACTAATTTTTGGTGACCAAAGTTGTACTTTTCAATTCTGCAAATATCTTTAATCCAGTTTGTGTGAGGAGGTTAACTAAACATAACAAAACCCTCCTTAAAATGGCCTTAACCAAACTCACCTCAGGCATAAACTGCTGTGCAATTTTCAACTTGTCTTTCTCAAGTTTTTTTGGATCACAAAATCAGTACCAGATTGTAAAAGCATACTAAGTGTTGCTTCTAAAGTTCTACAACAGTACAGATTTGAGGAGAAATTATATTATTCCTAAAACATATTTTTATTGATTGATTTACCATAAAAACTGTACAGACCAAAATAACATGCTGCAAGAATAATTTTTTTTCAGGAGCCCTATGAGCAATTTTCACTGTTTGCATATATTATGTAACCCAACACAATAATAATAAGGCTTTCTCATTGACAGCTACATCATGACTCAGAAAATTTGCCCATCCCATTATATATTTTTTTCTTTTTCTGAAAATACTGAAGGGTCTAATTCAGTATGTCATGTTTCCAAGTATTTTTTAAATTTTGATGTCATTAAGCTTTCATTTGCAAGAATATTATTGCAAATAATACATTAGTATATGTCATTTTGTTGGTTTGCACACTTGCTAAAACTATTTTTTAAAAACTGACTTACATTTACTCTTTTTGAGGCTCAAATGAAATCACTATCTGCTGTTTAATGTCGATACTTCCCCTAATATCACTAGTCACTCATCCCACATTTTTCACTTTCTCATTCTCTTTTGTAGCATTAAAACAACCTATTTAAGGGCAATCTGAACTAATTCAATTAAAATGCTACATTTGTCACACATTCAACATTTTCCAGATTATGCATTTTCTGAAAAAAACTACACTGTAAATTCCTAACCAAAATCAGCTGAAAGTCATGACAATGTTGCCAAAAATGAATAAAATTCTCCCACACTTCAGTTCACAACTAATTTCAAATTTTGATATAAAATTGAAAAATACTTGATTCTCGGAGTACCTGGGTGGCTCAGTCGGTGGAGGGGCTGCCTTCTGCTCAGGTCATGATCCCGGGGTCCTGGGATCGAGCCCCACATCTGGCTCCCTGCTCAGTGGGGAGCCTGCTTCTCCCTCTCCCTCTACTGCTTCCCCTGCTTGTGCTCTCTCTCTCACACACACACTTTCTCTCAAATAAATAAATAAATCTTTAAAAATTAATTAATTAGTTAAATAAATAAATAAAAATACTTGATTCTCCCATTATCAGGTGATGGTCATATCGATAATCACACACCAGAAAATCAAGTTAGACGTCAGTGCGCTGAATAAAACAGTCGCTTTTAGCCAGTGGGTATATTTTTTACATCCCCTCTCTGTCTCTCTCCCACACATGAAGCAATTAGCCTCAGTATTATGCCAATGTCCTTAGTTCTTGCCAAGGACCTATGTGACACACTCCGATACTTCCTAATTCATTCTATTTCATTATTTTAAAAGTTAGTTTTGACACATTAAATTTATTCCTTGACCTACTAAAGGGTCATAAGCCAAGTCTTAAGAACACTGCCGTAAAGCACTAGCCTGTTAATGTAGCAAGAAAGTTTGTTTTGAATATATATAACCAAAATAGCTTGGCTTTCTGCATGCAGAATGGTTTTTTGGGGGGATTTTTTTGGTAGATTTTTTTTTCCAAGTACGGATTTAGACCACATTGTGCCTGCAAACTGCTGCCGCTTTGTGAGGGGACGTGTGTTCTCTTTTCCCTTTTTTTTTTTTTTTGTCTTCTTAAAAAATTACTCATATGCATAAATTTCCCCCTATTAAAGTGTACATAACAGTGGTTTTTAGCATATTCATCAAGCTGTGTAATAATCATCACTATCTAATTTTATAACATTTTCATTACCCACCAAAAAAGCCCACTTATGGAAAAAAACAAAAAACCCCACCCCACCTATACCCACTAGGAGTAAATCCCCATCCCCTTTCCCCCTGGTCCCTGGCAACTACCAATTTACTTTCCATTTCTATGGATTGGTCTGTGCTGGAGGCTTCATATAAAAGAAATAATGCAATATGTGGCCTTTGCATCTGGCCCCCTCCGCTTAACATTTATTTTCAAGGTTTATTCATGTCGACGTATTATCAGCACTTCATTTCTTTTTGTGGTTGAATAATATTTCATTGTATGGCTATACCACATTTTGTTTACCTACAGATGGACATTAGGGTTTCTTCCACCTTGGGCTATTATGAATAACACGGCTGTGAACATTGGTGGACAAGTTTTCATGTGGACAGATGTTTTGATTTCTCTTGGGGTGTGTGTGTGTGTATATATACACATATATACATATATATATCTATATATCTATATCTATATATCTCAAGAGTAGAATTGGTGGGTCATATGGTTATTCTATGTTTAACTTTTTGAGGAACTGCCAAATTGTTTTCCAAACCAGCTGCCCCATTTTACATGCCTGCCACCAAATGGATGAAGGTTCCAAATTTTCCACATCCTTGATAACATTTGTTTGTCCTTGTTGTTTATTATAGCCATCTGCAATGGACTAAATGTTTATGTCCTCTCCAAATTCACATGTTGCAATCCTAACCCCTAAGGTGATGGTATTAAGAGGCAGATCCTTTGGGAGGCTTTGCCCTCATGAATGGGTAAGTGCCCTGACAAAAGAGGCCCCCAGAGAGATCGCTCACCTCCTCTGACATGTGAGGTTACAGTGAAAAGATGACCATTTAGGCAGCAGGCTTTCCCCAGACACGGTATCTACCTGCACCTTGATCTTGGACTTCCCAGATTCCAGAACTGTGAGAAATAGATTCCTGTTGTTTATAAGTCATTCAGTTTATGCTATTTTGTTATAGCAGCCCAAGCGGACTAAGATGCCGCCCCAGTGCATGTGAAGTGGTACCTCATTTGGTCCTGATTTGCATTTCTCTAATGACTAATTATGTTGAGCATCTTTTCATGTGCTTACGTGCTATCTGCATACCTCTTTGGAGAAATGTCTATCACCTTTGCTCATTTTTTTTTTAATTGGGTTGTCTTTTTATTGTTGAGTTATAAGAGCTCTTTATATATTCTGGATACTAGACCCTCCTCAGATTTTTTTTTTTTTAAGTAGGCTCTATGCCCAGCATGGAGCCCAACACGGGGCCCACACTTATGACCCTGAGATGAAGACCTGAGTTGAGATCAAGAGTCCAATGCTTAGACGTATGAGCCACCAGCCCCCCCACCCAATCAGGTATTTTGATTTGCAAATATTTTTTCGCATTCTGTAGGTTGTCTTTTAACATTATTGATAGTGCCCTTTGAATCACTAAAGCCTTTAATTGTGAGGAAGTCCAACTTACCTGTTTTTCTTTGTTTGCACATCCTGCTTACCTTGTCATCTAAGAAGCCCTTGCCTGACCCAAGGACACAAAGATTTATGCCTATGTTTTCTTCTAAGAATTTCACAGTTTTAGCTCCTATTTAGGGCTTTGCTTCATTGAGTTTAATTTTTTATACGGTGTGAAACAGGGTCCATTGATTTATATGTCTATCTTTTGCCAGTACCACACTGTTTTGATTATTGTGGCTTTGTAGCAAGTTTTGAAATCAGGATGTGTAAATCCTCCAACTTTGTTCTTCTTTGTCAAGATTGTTTTAGGATATGCTGGGTCCCTTGAATTTCCATATGAATTTTAGGATCAGCTTGTCAATTTCTCTAAAAAATAAGGCAGCTGGGATTTTGATGGAGATTGCAGTGAATCTGTAAATAGTAATGTCATGTTAACACTATGGTGTCTTCTGATCCATGGACATGGAAATACTCTTCCATTTATTTAGGTATCTTAAAATTTCTCTTAACAATGCTTCCTAGTATTCAGTGTATAAACCTTCTCATACTTCTTTTGCTAAATTTATTCCCAGGTAATTTATTCTTTTTAATGCTGTTGTGAATGGAATCATTTCCTTGATTTCATTTCTGGATTGTTAATTGCAATTGTATAGAAATAAACTGATTTTTGCATATTGATCTTGTATCCTGAAGCCTTGCTGATCTAATGTTTTTCTCTTATTTAGGAGGAATATAAAGCTAATGATTAACTTTAGACTTTAAATTAAGAGCATGTACCAGTCATAATAGTCCCTAGGCGTATCAGTCAGGCACCTGGAGAAAACAGATGGAGCCAAATTAGGAAGTCAAATTAGGAAGTTTAGAGGAGGGTTTAATAAACTGTTTACAAAGGTACGGGCAGAGTGTAGGAGAATCACAAGGGATAACTCGGTAATCTGGGGCTAGTCACAGCACAGCCATTACCATCTCTAGCTTGAGGGAACAAGGAAATTGGAAAGGTTACCATTACAAGAAAAGAAAGAGTTGAGAGAAACAGTGATCTTCACCTGAGAAACTATAAACAGCCTGAAGCAACCCTGTCAGAAAGGAGCCAGGGGAATGAATATCTTGACCAACCTCTACTGTCTCCCTCCAATCTCCTGCCTGGAGACCCCCACAGACTGAACCTGATTGGAAGCCAGACAGCAAGTGAGCCCACTGGTGTAGTTCATACAGGACTGCAGGACTGGAGAACAATTCACCCTCTCGGGGTGAGGAGGGGAGGGTACATCCAGAGGGGCAAATGGAAGATATCCGAGGCACTAGGTTATGCCAGAGTCACAAGCAACTCCATCAGAATCACTTGAAGAAAGTAGAAGGGAGGAAATAATAAAATAAAAGCCCAAATTAGGACAACAGAAAACAAACATATAGGGGCTCCTGGGTGGCGCAGCGGTTGAGCGTCTGCCTTCGGCTCAGGGCGTGATCCCGGCCTTATGGGATTGAGCCCCACATCAGGCTCTTCCGCTATGAGCCTGCTTCTTCCTCTCCCACTCCCCCTGCTTGTGTTCCCTCTCTCTCTGGCTGTCTCTATCTCTGCCAAATAAATAAATAAAATCTTTAAAAAAAAAAAAGAAAACAAACATATAATTGACAGCAATAACCAAAGCAAACACTTGTTTTTGAAAAAAGAATAATAAAAAGGGTCGGCTGAGAAGAGAGCAGAGTAGGAGGTCCCTTAAACTCTTCTGGTCCCAGGGATACAACTAGATAACACTCACGTCAGTGTAAATAATCCAGAAAATGACCTGATGTGATGACTGGCAGGACAAACTCCACAACTAAATGGTAGAGAGGAGGCCACATTGAAGAAGGTGGAAAGAGCAAAGATGCAGTCTGGGAGTGAAATGGAGTGGAGAAGGGCAGAAAACAGACTTTCACACCAGGGAGCCCCACCAATGGGAGGACAAATCCCCATAATATTTGCTTTTGAAAACATGAGGGGCCCAATCAACTGAAAGCCTAGAATCTTAAAAATCTGCAGGGTTGGCTCTGGGAGAGCCAGGAGGCCCTAGGAAGCAGAGCCTCTGTGCTTCAGGAGATAGGACAAACAGCCCACGTAGATGCAGGGCAGAACCAGCAGTTGGAAAAGCACCAGCGGGAGATGGCAGGGAGAGCAATTTGCTCATCTGAGAGCATGCCGCAGAGAGACAGGGATCACAAGGAAATCCCTCCATGAATGAAGGCCCTGGCAGGTNTCCCCCCCCCCCCCCCCCCGCCCCAGCAAAAACAACAGCCACCTGCGGGAACCAGTGCAGAGCAGACACTGGCTACCTGACTCGCTTACACCAAGCTCTGGCTGCCCACACTTCAGTGGATCCGCCCTTCCTAGTCACACTTGCCTCAGTCGCACGCTGCTCCCCCCATGCCCCCCTAGAAGACCAGGGCAAACCCTGTCAACACCACATCTCCTAACACAGGTGTTGTGGGACCTGTGTTGCTGCAGTAGTAGGGGCAGGTCTCATTTCCCAAGGAGACCACTGCACACCTTGTTAAAACTTGCCCCATCCCTGCTGGGGACCAAACACTGCCTGCAATAGGCAAAGCGAGCCTCTGCAGACAACTGGACTGAAGGGAACAGAGGCCAAGACTCAACAGCTGAGCACATGCAACACGCATAGGAAACACTCCCTGAAGTGCCAGGCCCTGGGGAACAGGGGACACTGCACCACAGGGCACTACAGGACTCCTCCATCATAAGGCGATTATTAAGACCAAGAGAAGCAGCTGACTTTCCTAACAGAAACTCAGACAAGATGAGGAGAAAGAGAATTATCTCCCAAATGAAAGAATAGAACCAAACCACAGCAAGAGACCAAAGCAAAATGAATATAAGTAATATGCCTGATAGAAAATTGAAAGTGATAATCATTAGGATACTCACCGGACTTGAGAAAAGAGTGGAGGCCATCAGTAAGACCCTTAACACAGGGATAAAAAAGAACAAATCAGAGATGAAGAACACAATAAATGAAATTTAAAATACATTTGATGGGGGTGCCTGGCTGGCTCAGTTGGTAGAGCAGGCAACTCTTGGTCTCAGGGTTGTGGGGTTTTGAGCCCCACACTGGGTGTAGAGAGTACTTAAAATCTTACTTAATTAGGGGCACCTGGGTGGCACAGCGGTTGAGCGTCTGCCTTCGGCTCAGGGCGTGATCCCAGCGTTATGGGATCGAGCCCCACATCAGGCTCTTCTGCTATGAGCCTGCTTCTTCCTCTCCCACTCCCCCTGCTTGTGTTCCCTCTCTCGCTGGCTGTCTCTATCTCTGTCGAATAAATAAATAAAATCTTAAAAAAAAATAAAATAAAATAAAATAAAATCTTAATTAATTAAATTTAAATTACTTAATTTAACTTTAAGTTAATTTAATTACTTAAAATTAATAAAAAATATATTTTAAAAAAGATTTTATTTNCTTACTTAATTAATTAAATTTAAATTACTTTAATTTAACTTTAAGTTAATTTAATTACTTAAAATTAATAAAAAATATATTTTAAAAAAGATTTTATTTATTTATGAGAGAAAGAGAGAGAGAGAGAAAGAGAGAGCACAAGCAGGGGGAGGGGCAGAGAGAAGCAGACTCCCCACTGAGCAGGGAGACCTATGCAGGCCTTGATCCCAGGACCCTGGGATCATGACCTGTGCCGAAGGTAGATTCTTAACCAACTGAGCCACTCAGGCACCCTAAAAAAAATACACTTAATGGCATAAATAGCAGGCTAGAGGAAGAAGAGGAACAAATTAACAACCTGGAAGACAGTAATGGAAAGTATCCAAGCAGAGCAAAGGAGAGGAAAGAAAATTATGCAAATTGAGAATTGTCTTAGGGAACTCAGTAGATGCAGAAAAAGCATTTGACAAAGTACAACATCCATTGATGATAAAAACTCAACAAAGTAGGTTTAGAGGGAACATACCTCAACATAATGAGAGCCTTATGTGAAAAACACAGCTAACGTCATACTCGATGGTAAAAAACTGATAGCTTTTCCCCTCAGGTCAGGAACAAGACAAGGATGTTCACTCTCACCACTTTTATTCAATATAGTACTAGAAGTCCTAGTCACAGCAATTAGACAACAAAAAGAAATAAAAGGCATTCAAATCGGTAAGGAAGAAGTAAAACTTTCACTGTTTGCAGATGAAATGATACTCTACATAGAAAACCCTAAGGGCTCCACCAAAAAACTGCTAGAACTGATAAATGAATTCAGTAAAGTCACAGGATATAAAATCAATGTATAGAAATCTGTTGCATTTCTGGGGCGCCTGGGTAGCACAGTCCTTAAGCGTCTGCCTTCAGCTCAGGGTATGATCCCGGCGTTCTGGGATCAAGCCCCACATCAGGCTTCTCCCCTGGGAGCCTGCTTCTTCCTCTCCCACTCCCCCTGCTTGTGTTCCCTCTCTCGCTGTCTCTCTCTGTCAAATAAATAAATAAAATCTTAAAAAAAAAAAGAAGAAATCTGTTGCATTTCTATATACTAATAATGAAGCAGCAGAAAGAGAAATTAAGAAAACAATCTCACTTACAACTGCATCAAAAATAATAAAATACCTAGAAATAAACTTAACCAAAGAGGTGAAAGACCTGTACTCTGAAAACTATAAAACATTGATAAAAGAAAGTGAAGACGACACAAAGAAATGGAGAGACATCCCATGTTCATGGATTGGAAGAACAAATATTGTTAAAATGTCTATACTAACCAAAGCAATCTACATATTTAATGCAATCCCTATCAAAGTACCAACAGCATTTTTCATGGAACTAGAACAAATAATCCTAAAATTTATATGGAAACAGAAAAGACCCCAAATAGCCAAAGCAATCTTGAAAAAGAAAAAAAACCCTGGAGGCATCAAAATTCTGGACTTCAAGTTGTATTACAAAGCTATAGTAATTAAAACGGTATGGTACTGGCACAAAAATAGACAAATGGGTCAATGGAACAGAATAGAAAACACAGAAATAAACCCACAATTATATGGTTAATAATCTTTGGCAAAGGAAGATATAATATGCAATGAGAAAAAGACAGTATCTTCAACAAATGGTATTGGGAAAACTGGACAGCAACATGCAAAAGAATGAAACGGGACCACTTTCTTACACCATTCACAAAAATAACTGAAAATGGATTAAGAGCCTAAACCTGAGACATGAAACCATAAAAATCCTAGAAGAGAGCACAGACAATAATCTTTCTGACATCAACTGTAGCAACTTCTTTCTAGATAGGTCTCCTGAGGCAAGGGAAACAAAAGCAAAAATAAATTATTAGGACTACATCAAAATAAAAAGCTTCTGCACAGCAAAGGAAACAATCAACAAAACTAAAAGTCAACCTATGAAATGGGAGAAGATATTTGCAAATAACATATCTGATAAACGGTTAGGATCCAAAATATATAAAGAACTTCTACAACTCAACATCAAATAAACAAAATAATCCAATTAAAAAACAGGCAGATGACATGAACAGACATTTCTCCAAAGAAGACACATAGATGGCCAACAGACACATGAAAAGATGCTCAGCATCACTCATCATCAGGGAAATATGAATCAAAACCACAGTGAAATATCACCTCACACCACATTAACAACACAGTAAACAACAGATGTTGGTGAGGCTTTGGAGAAAGGGGAACCCTCTTACACTGTTGGTGGGAGTACAAACTGGTGCAGCCACCCTGGAAAACAGTATGGACGTTCCTCAGAAAGTTAAAAATAGAACTACCATATGATCTAGTAATTGCACTACTGGGTATTTATCCAAAAAATACAAAAACACTAATTTACCCCGATGTTTACTGCAGCATTATTTATAATAGATAAATTATGGAAGCAGCCCAAGGGCCCATTGATAGATGAATGGATAAAGATTGGCATATATATACAACAGAATATTATTTGGCCATAAAAAAGAACGAGATCTTGCCATTTGCAACAATACGGATGGAGCCAGAGAGTATAATCTAAGCAAAATAAGTCAGTCAGAGAAAGACAAGTAACTTATGACTTCACTCATATGTGGAATTTAAGAAACAAAGCAAATGAACAAAGGAAAAAAGAAAGAGAGAAAGAAACAGAGAGAGACAAAGGCAAACCAGGAAATATACTCTTAACTATAGAGAACAAACTAATGGTTACCAGGAGGGAGGTGGGCAAGGGGATGGGTGAAATAGGAGATGGGGATTAAAGAGTACACTTATGAGCATGGAGTAATGTACAGAATAGTTGAATTGTTATATTGTACATTTGAAACTAATATGACACCGTTAACTATACTGTAGTTAAGATAAAAAAACTTCATAAAATATGTACATGAGTATACTTATCTTGATGAACACTGAGAAATGTATAGAATTGTTGAATCACTGTATTGTACACCTGAAACTAATATAACCCTCTGTGGTAATTATACTTGAATTTTAAAAAGTAAAACAACAATAACAAAAAAAAACCAATGGCTGTTATAGAGACAATCAAACATACGTGTCTCCTGACTGAAGTATACAACGCCACTTATGAACCACTCTTGCAAAATAAAAACAAAATTAAAAAATCTGAATCTGATGGAGCCTCTAGATCTTAATATCAATTTACAAAGACAAAACAAAACAAAACCAGGGATACAAATTAAGCACCACGACAGGGACGCAATTAGCAAAACTCATTATATCAGAAATTTTGTAGGACAATGTAGTTCCTTCAACAAATAATTTTCAATGAAAGTAAGAGGTAGTTAAAGAGAATGAAAAGACAAGCCACAGACTGGGAGAAAGTATTTGATAATGAACATATATGATAAAGAATTTTTATCCAGAATATACAAAGAACACGTAAAGCTGAACAATTAAAAAAAAAAACTTAATTAAAAAATGGGCCACAGACCTTGACAGACACCTCACCAAAGAAGATACACAGATGGCAAAAAGCATATGAAAACATGCTCCACATCATGTGTTATCAGGGAAATGCAAACTAAAGCGAGATACTACCACACACCCATTAGAAGGGCCAAAATTCAAAATACTAAGAATGCCAAATGCTGGTGAGAATGTGGAGCAACAGGAATGCTGTCATACGTTACCGGCGGGAATGCAAATGGCACAGCCCCTTTGGAAGACAGTCTGGTGGTTTTTTACAAAACTAAACATACCCTTACCATATGACCCAGCAATTATGCTCCTTGATAATTACCCACAGGGGTTGAAAACTTATATCCATGCAAAACCCAGCATACAGATGTTTACAGCAGCTTTATTCATAATTTGCCAAACCTTGGAACTAACCAGGATGCTTCAGTAGGTGAATGGTTTAATAAACTGGTACATCCGGACGATGTTCTAAAAAGAAACGAGCTATCAAACTGTGAAAAGACGTGGAGGAAACGTAAATGCATATTACTAAGTGAAAGAAGCCAATCTGAAAAGGCTGCATATTATATGATATTCTGGAAAAGGTACAACTATGGAGATGGTAGAAAGATCAGTGGTTGCCAGGAGTTGGGGGGATAAAGGGATGAATAGGGGAAGCACAGAGGAATTTAGGGCAGGGAAATTACTCTGTATACCGTAACGGTGAACACATATCATTACACATTTGTCAAAACCTAGAGAACGTACAACACCAAGAGTGAACTTTAAGGTGAACTGTGGACTCTGGATGATAATGATGTGTCACTGTAGGGTCACTGATTACAACGATGCTCGGCTCTGGTAGCGGATGTTGGTAATGGGGGAGGCTATGCAGGCGTGGTGGCAATGGGTATGTGGGACACCTCTATACATTCTGCTTAAGACTGATGCGAACCTAAAACTCTTCTAAAATGTAAAGTCCACTAAAAATTAATAAATTCAGTTCCTCAGTCACAGAGCCACATTTCTTGGGTTCAACAGCCACATGCAGTGGCTAGTCTATGGGACAGTGCAATCATTCTAATTGTTCTATTAGAACATTCCATCATCCCAGAAAGGTCTGTGGGAGAGCACTGTTCTGTACCTTGATTATGGTGGTGGTTACATGGGTGTCTAATTTTGCCAAAACTTATGAAAATGTATGAACTGGGTGCAATTTATTGTATGTACATTATATCTCAACAAAGCTGGTTTTTAAAAAAATAAAGAAAGAGAACACCTATAGACCAGAAGACAATTCAGAAATAGATCATCCAATTGCAAATACACATACCCTGTTTGGATCCTGATTCAAACAAACTATATTTATAAAACAATTTAAAAAACTGAACATAATTAGAGTCTTGGAGATTATTAAGGAATAATTGTTGATTTCTATAGTGCGTTTTGGAGGTGCATCCTGAAATACTTACGGATGAAATGATCTAGTGTGGATAGGGGGTTATTATCCTGTTCTCCACACTTCTGTTTATTGTCAATTTTCCATAATTAAATGTTTACAACCTCGCTTCCTCAGAGGCCTTCCCTGCCCACCTTGTCTAACATAGATTACCTCTCCCCATTATTTTCTAGCATGCATCCTATTAGCTTCATGGCACTTCCCATAATGTGATTTTACATTATCTACTAATTTATTTCTCTCCGCTAGAATTTAGTTTTCCTGAGAATAAAAACCCTGCCTCGTCCACACTGGACGCTAGGTCTGCGGCTGGGGCCTGATAGTGGTTTGTGCTAAAGGGCAGGAGCACAGGCTGGGGCAAGAAGCGACAAACATATTCATAACCACACCCTCTCCAGAGATACTAGAAGATGGGAGCCTTGAAAGGAAGGGAGATTCAATCATCAACCCCTGGGGTCTGTGCAGTGGGCTGACTTTGGGTTCAGCTGTTTCTCCAACTGTATGAGAAAAAGAAATGAGATTCACAATGTTTTTTAGCCATGAATCTTTTCTTTGAATCAAATCTTCCGAGACAAAACGATATGTAAAATAGAAAAACACGATTGTCAAAGCAGGTTTATTGTCATAGTTCAAACACTCACAAAAAAATCGTCCAGTGGTTATGAGGAGTCCAGGAAAACCTGTCCCAGCAATGCCAACTTGGAGGTAAAGGGCTGACTTGGGCAGCTGAGCAGGGGGATCTTCTGCTTGGCAGGCTTCTTCTCCCTCACCTGGTCTTGGTTCTCGGGTGAGGAGAGCGAGCCTGGCCCTGTTGGCGGTTGCCATGGCCCTGAGCTCATGGTTTTTTTCTGAAATCTCGACCTCTTCCGCTTGAGGGAGTAGAACTCCCTCATCAAGTCTTCCACTTCCCACTGCTCTTCCTTCAGCCTCCGGCAACAGTGCAGGGCAGCGGGGTCGATGGGGTGTGCTTCTGTGTTGAAGATGTAACCCCCGGCCCCCAGGATGCACTCTCCATAGGGGGTTATCACCGCGTCAAAGGTGGAGCCGTTGTTGTGGATGAAGTTGGCCGGGTCGAACAGAAGGTAGAGGTATTTCACAGTCTCGGCCAGGAAGAAAGACTCCATGCGGTTGTCCAGCTTGTGGTCTCGCAGATCTTTGATCTGCCACGAGGAAGAGGGAAGCGAGTCAGAACCAGCGTCACGGGGCAGCCGAGGGGTCCAGGGGGGTCGTGTTAGGAATTCTTGCTCTGCCACTAAGCGGTGCTGAGCGCCTACCCCAGGGGTTGGAATCCTAAAGTATAGTTATAGGTAAGTCTTAGCTGTCACTCCTCCAGGGAAAACCCTCTGTTGACACCCCACTTCATGTAGACTAAACACCAAAGTCCTTATCACGGCCTAACAGGTCCTCCAGTCCGGCCGCTGCCCTCTCCCTCACCTCTCCGAGGCTCTCTCACTTGTTCTTGCCTGTCCGGCCAATGGGCTTTCTGCTCCGTGAGCGAGTGCGCACTCTGGCCCCAGACGTGCCCCATTGCTTGTTCTTTCAGCCTGGAACACTCTGTCCTTCAGACAGCTAGCTCCCTCACTGCTTTCAGCTCTCTGCTCAGATACCCCATCATCAGGCTCTTCCCTAACCTCCTGAGGTGACATGAAAATTCCTATCCCCTTTATCCTACCTCTGTTGTGACTACACACAGATCTATCATCCCCTTTAATGACACCGTAAAAATGTAGCGTCATTTACTTAGCTAATCCCCCTTGATGGGCGTGAAGGTGGTTATCAAGTATTTGGTTACTTATTATTACTGTAATAAGTAATTAGAAGTCTTTCTGAAGAAAAATTCATACTAAGTTTGCAGTCATGGATGAGTAAGTTTACTTCCTACATTTATATTCGCGTCTCAGAATTAGAGATACATTTTCTTAAAACTAATTCTCAGTGGACATCTATTTTTCACAAAAAATGTGACTAAAATATGGACTTGATGTACCAAGAATTATTATTTGTCAAAGGCCAAGGAGTCTGACGCCTATTCCCATCATTTGCCTTGGAAGACCTCCAGAGGGCTTTCATTTTCATGGAAGTAAGTCAAATGTTCTTAAGAACTCCCCAATGGGCTTTTCCACTTTGGCTTTTCACAAAATACAACACATTAGACACTAAAACATATCATTGCTTTATTTTCTCCCTACATATATATGTCTTTTAAAATATATATCTCTATATATATTCTACTTGTAGAATATAACCACATTACAAAATTTTGAAAAAAGAAGGATTTTGGGGGGTCTGTTTTTAATCCCATACCCTAAAAATCCTCTGTACACTTTTTGGTGAATTTTCTTTCAAACAATATTCTTATACATCTGGTTTTTACGTGTCTGTAATAATGGTTTATTTATAGCTTGCCTGCTTGGGTCCTCTAAGGATGTGACATGGCTCTTACCCTTGACCCTTTTGCTCCCTTTTTCATGGAGCAGCTGGAGTGATCTTTCTAAAATACAAGTCAGATCATGTCACTGCTCTGCTGTCAATCCTACAAAGACTTCTCATTTTAAGCAGAACAAAATGCAAACTCTTATACAAAGCCCTCCTTGATCCAGCCCCTTCCTCCCTTTGGGACTTATCTCTTCCCCTTCCCTCCTCGCTCACTCCATTCCAGCCATACTGGCCTTCCTTCTGTCTCCCACATACAGTTTGTTGTTTTTTCCCACTAAAATGTCAGCTCAGGGGCTTGGTCTCTGTTCATTGCTAGAACCCTAGTCTAGCATGGTGCCCGGCACATAAAAGACATTCAATAAACATCTGTGAAACTACTAGGACTATTTCATTAAGGACCCCCAGGTTTGAATATAAGGCTATGGGACTCTATTTCCCTTCTGGAATCCAACTTACAGGCCTTTGCACAGAACTTTTCACAAAACGTACCCTTGTAAAATAAAGGCATGTGTACATCTCGAAGGTCCCTTCAGTGCTAACATTCCAGAGGCTCTTTAGCAGCAGGGGGAGACATTTCTCAACTCTTGGGCCTGTGGAAACACTTACTGTTGCAAATCCACACTCCACCTTGCTGATTTTTTCGATGGATTCCACAGCATCTCTTCCGAGTTCTAAGAGGGTGGGATCCCCCGTGGCACGATAGAGGTACATTGCACTCTCAATGAGTTCTGTAAAGTCCAAGGCAGATCCTTCACATCCAGGGCTGAGCGGGGAAGGCCCAGGGCCCATTTCAGGCAGTGAGAGACTCCTTCCCTCCATACCTTGTCCACAGGGCCCCAACCAGGAAGAATATGGGATCGCTCATGCAGTGCTGAATTTCCAGAGCCAATATACCCAAAGCCTGAAGCTTAGTGGAGATCAGCACTAAAACTGACCATGGTCTTCCATTCCAAGGGAGAGAGAGGCAGCTAGGTTCTGGGATGGGGAGGTGGCAAAGGCTACTCCCTGTCTCCCAATATTTGTCCCCTCCTTCTTCCTTAGTAACAGAATCCTTAACTATAGCCAAGCACACAACTGCGTAGACTGACAACTCTTCCCAGCAGCCGGGTGTGGAATTAAGGTCCCTGACACCATAGAGAGCCACATAAGTCCAGAAGTGAGAGAAAAATAAATATCTATCTCAATTAAGCTACTACTCACTTTCTGTCACTCACAGCCTAACCTGATCCTAACACTTAAGAGTCTGAGGCTGTCATTATGAGGCCCTTTCTGAGATGGGATGGACAAAAAGATGAAGGTTAAGATATTCAAGAGCCAATCTTCAATCTAACAAAGAGATAGTCACCAACCAGTTCACTGGGCCCAGAACAGGGTGACAGTCTTGTCTGACTCTACAACCACAATTGGAATTCGACATTCAGACATGGGCCCCATTTTCAGATGAGTATTAGGCAACAGGAGTTGATCCTGATGAGAAAGTTTATTCTGGAGAAAAGAAAACCCAGGAAGATGTGTTTACTGCTTTCAAATATCTGAAGAGCTAGTATGGAAAAGAAAGATTTGACTTCCAGGGTGGCTCCGGTGGGCGGAGGGTACAGCTAAACAGACTTTTCTACTTCTTCATCCATCTCTTCTCAGAGAGGAGAGAACTCTCCCCTCCCTAGACCAACCTCTCCTCCCAATCTCCTTCCCCGTTTCCTCCTGGGCCTTGATCAGCACTTGTCTCCCTTTTGATTTATTGCTGCAAACTCTATTTCTTACTTTCAGAAAAAAAGATCTCTGCCTATCTCCCAGTTCTCCCCCACCTCTCCCTCCTTTTACTCCACGGGTCTCTACACAATTGCTAATCTGATTGTTCATATTCTAAGACACAGGTGGGGGCACATTTACTGGTAAGTGAACACACTGTGTGTGTTCAAAGAAAGAAAAGACAGTGCTCCAGGGAAGCCTCTTGTCCTGCTGCTAGCAGCCGGTTGGCTCAGTGCACCCAGGCCCCAGCCATCTTGTCTTCTCTTCCTCATACATGGACCTATGTTGGCTATCATTGTTTTAATTTCTTGTAAATTGGCCAGCTCTCTAGAACAGGGTGATAGCCCAAAGCTTATTAGACTTGGACCTAGGGAGAGGTAAAGGCCCTTAGAGACCTTTAGGCCAGGTTCTGCCCTTCAATACTGCCCATCAGATGCATGTACCAGAGCATAAGACACTGATTAATCTACTGAAAGAGCCCGACCTTATCTCCCATTCGCTATTGTTTTAGGGTAGGAAGGGTGACTGGACTAAGGCATTACTGGATTCCCAGCTGTGCTGCCTTACTTTCCACTGATGCCTTCCTGCCAGCCTATCCTGCAAATGGAACAGGGTGCCTCTGGAAACAGTGAGCTCCCTGTCACTGGTGCTAACTCAACAAACACCAGATAACCACTTGCCAGGGCAGTGACAGGGGGATCTCAATTAGAAGGCCTCTCAGGTTCCCTCTAACCCTGAGAATGCACAAGCCTACATCCTACGTGTAGTCCCAAACTGTCTTCATTTTATCCATTGGTAACCTGGGGAATAACACCTTCTGAGCTTTCTCTTAAAAAAAAAAAAAAGAAAGAAGGAAAGGGAAAGGAAAGGGAAAGGAAAGGGAAAGGGAAAGGGAAAGGGAAAGGGAAAGGGAAAGGGAAAGGGAAAGGGAGGGAAAGGAAAGGAAAGGAAAGGAAAGGAAAGGAAAGGAAAAGCTGTGAGAATAAATGCATGAGAAATACCAAGAACAGCAGCCTCGAGGAATCAAAGTGACTAATTTGCTCTTCGCAGTTGCTGTTTTACTTCCTCTTCTGTTCCCCCTCCACAACTCCCACGACAATCGTGGGAGCTAGAGGAGGAAGGAAATGGGGTAGAGGAGGGCAGAATGGGCAGAAGTCACCAGAAGGCCCGTCCCACAGCTCAAAGGCATTCAGGTGGGAAGGTGGGAAGAGTCTAACAATAGAAATGTAACCCATTTCGGGATGGGGGATGACTGTGTGTACTGACTAAGCTTCCTTCCTCTGGCCCCCTTCCCCTTCTCCTCCTTACAATGTTTAACTTTCCTGCAGTAAATCAGAGGATCAGACCTTGGAAAGGAACTTTAAGACAGTTATCAAGTGTGTAATACCTTCCTTCTCTGCGCCTTGATTTCTGACCTGCAGATGGGGAGGTGGACATTCCTAAGGTCCATTCCAGAGTTTTAACATTCCGTATTATAGAAGCATAACTCACCTGACCCAGTGACTTAGGAAGTTTGTCTATACTTCTGAAATCCTGATGGCAAGAACTCAAAAGGAGTCAACTTGGCTCTTCTCTTTGCACTCACTTGCTCAAGTCTGAAGGAGCCTAAGATTTAGTTAAGAGGCCTGGGTACCATTCCTACCTCGTACACTTAGTCTTGGGCAAGCCAGCTCAACCCACTAAGTTTCAATTTCCTTATCTGAAAATATATAGGAAATAATTCCTACCAGGAAAGCCACCCAGAGCCCTGGAAGCATCAGATGGGAAAAAATCAGCTTGTGAGTACTTGTGAGGTATGGAGCCTCATAGAAACATGAGCGTTTGGGGTTCAGAGAACCAGAGCCTGTGGGTTGTGATGGGCCAGAGATCCTGCTTACCTGGCCGAAGAGGGTAGCCCTCTCGCTTCTCCACTGTGTATCCCTGAGGAATGTTGTAGAATTCTGGGAGCCCCCCAAACTGCTTCCATACAGTGTAGTAGTTTAGGAAGGTCCTCATGGCATTGTCAATGTCCCCAATGAGGCTCTGCAAGAGAGAAGCAGTTGTCAAACAGGCAGCCACCAGGCATAAAAACCCACATACAAAAAAACTCCATGTACCAAACCCCACGTACAACCTCGGGGAAGAGACAGCAAAGGCTCTGGAGCCACAAAAGCCTGCGATCAAACCGAGTCAGCCATTTATTCATTGTTTGACCTTGGCCCAGACACTTACCTTCTCTGAGCCTCATCTCTCTGATGCAAAACACAAAGCATCTAAGTTACCGTGAGGGACAAAGGTTATATTCAAAGTCCCTGCTCAGTCAATGCTGGCTACTATGGGTTTTAAGGAGGTAAGTCAGCTATCTGGTTCAAAATTTTAAGAATAGGAAGGCTGATTTTACTAAGCCTCACTTCTACCCCATACCCCAAATGAATATGTATTAGTTTGTAAACATAAATACATGTGAGACTCTATTATTTCCCCCACATAAAAGATTGCTTACTAAATATACAGTTCTATACTTCCTTTTATTCATTTAACAACTTTTTTTGATTTTTCATGTAAGTACATAAAAAGCTCCCTCCTCCTATTTACATAGTTTCATAGTATTCTACTGCTCAGACCACAATTTAACTAGTTCCCTATTAACAGCCAGCTGGATTGGTTCCAGTGTTTTGCTATTTGCTAGAACAACCAATAGTGTAGTAAATAACCTTGTACATACGTCACCTCAAACATATGCAAAGTTTACCTGTAAGACAAATGTCCAGAATCAGGATTGCTGGGTCCGAAAGTATACACATTTGTAATTTTACTAGCTGTTGCTAAGCAGCTATTAATAGTAACATAAGCTTGCAGGGAAACAGGTTTTTGACATCTGACACTTTTGACATGTCCTTTGGGTGCCTTGTGGATAGGCCAAACTTAACATTTCCCAAAGTTCTTGGTTTCCTCACTTTCCCACAAGTTGCCCCCTTACTGTCACCTCTCCCTTCTTAGTAAACGGCACTTAGCAGCAAATGGTGGTCATTCTTGACTCCTCCTTACCCCCCCCCCACATCCATTCCCTCAGCAACTCCTGTCGATTCCATTTCTAAAACCATCACAATTTGTCTCTCTGTACCTCCAGTGCCACCACCTGGTCTGGTCACAAGCATGTCACACTGGGATCCCTTCCACAGTCCTCTCGCTGCTCCCACCACTTGTCCTCATGTCCTTCTCCAGTGCACTCACCCCACACAGCCAGAGCAACTGCCTTCCCACAGACACCAGACCTCAGGGTTTCCCAGGGGCTCGGCATAAAGTCCAGACACCTCCCCATGGCCCTCAAGGCCTTGCACGACCTGGGCGCTGCTGACCTCCGCTGACTGATCTTTTGCTCCCCTGGACTGGGACCATACTGCTTTGCTTTGTTTCTGATAAACACCCAACTCTTCCCTGTCTCAGGACCTTCACACATGATGTTTCCTCCACCTGGACCATCATTCCCCACCTCTGATTCTTGAAATACCAGCTTTAATATCACAAGGGAAGAGGCTTTTTCCCCTCAAGTTTAGGTCTCCATCCAACATTCTCTCTCAGCCTCTCATTTTGTTTCCTTTGTTGCGACTTATTATTTTATGCATTTGTCCGCTTAATTTTTTCTTTTGTGTCTCACACTCTACAAACTGAACAAGGGCAGCGCCTGGAACACAGCAGGCATTCAAATATTTGTTGAATAAATGAATGAACAAATTGAACATATCTAAGCCTCCTTTCTTCATCTATAAAGCAACATTTACCTCAGTGCACCGTGATAATTCTGTGTAAAGTGCCTGGCACATAAATCATTCTCTTTAAATATTTAATTTATCACCTCTATGTGTCAGTCACACTACAAGGCACTGACTAGATGTTCAATAAATGTTAGCTTTTAGTGTTTTTATAATCTCACAAAGAATGAACCTACGATCCCCGGTCAAGCCAGGAAAAAGTACCACACCAATGGAGATGAAACTCTTTCCTTCCTTATCACACCCTCTCTTTTATTTTCTTAATTTTTATTTAAGGAAATTTGAAAAATAGAGGTATAAAAAAGTTACCTTTAACCTCACCACAAAAATAACATAGTTTTGATAATTAGCTTTCCAATTTATATTCTATTCAGAGTTATAGAAAAATTTTTTTAAAACATACCAGAATAAAAAGGTAATCACCTTCTTAATCTTACAGTAACAGTCGTTTACATTTTTGTCTTCTATTCCTTAATTTACAAAACCAAAATTCTATGGAGTTGTAATCAGTTTACACATAATACAATGCCTTCAGATATATTTTGTTATTGTTAAATCTCATTAAATTTTTAAAAAAATCTAATTATCACTCCTAATTTCTCACTATAGTCCAACAGTATGTTTCATTCCTTCACATTTTGATTCTTGTTCATTATCTCTTCATGTAACACAGGAGTTCACATATGTTAATTTTTTAAAGTTGTATAATGACCCATTCCATTAAAATATAATCATTCATTTGTTCCTCCATTAGTGGGCATTTGGATCATTTCTAGGTATTCTTTGTCATGAACTTTGCTGCTAGGAATATCTGTATACATGATGCATCTTTCCCTCTTGAGTTATTTTCTTGGGGAACATGCACAGAAATGGAATTTTGCAGGGTCAAAGGGTGTGGTCAGTGATATGGCTGGGTCGTACAAGAAGGTTTCCCAAGAGGAATGTAGTCACAAATAGTTTTAAGGCAATAGATTTACAGATCCTCTACTTTCCTAAAATGGTTCTGCCGGAAAAGATACTTTTAACACAAAGGCAGGCTATCTATTATCACTGTTTCCTTCACAGTTATCCTTCTGCCATTTTACCTTCTGCAGCAATCTCTAACCTTCCTGTGGAACACTGTCCCGGGGAATAAAGACTTCCTGAGCAACCAAACTAGGCTAAATTTAAAATACTGGTGTACGTGTTGAAAAAAAGGAATGACTCTAACCACTGTGTAACAAATTCTTTTGCGTATCAGATAGTTCCCAATACTCTGCCTTCAAAAAACTAGAAGAGGACCTGGTCAAGTTGTCAGCTGAGAGATCATTAAAAATGACTTCTGATGACAGATTATATGATTATTTTCATCATATAAAGAATGAACCATACAATATTGCCATTTTTGTAGGTCAAAGAGTGGAATACTGGCAGTTTTGTATGGTTCAATCTATGAAGTCAATGATTACAAAGAACTGAATGATGGGCACCTGGGTGGCTCAGTTGGTTAAGCATCCAACTCTTGATTTTAGCTCAGGTCATGATCTCAGGGTCATGAGATGGAGCCCCACAGGCTCTGCACTGGGCGTGGAGCCTGCTTAAGACTCTCTGTCCCTGTCCCTCGGACCCTCCCCATCCCTCCCTCACGCTCAAAAAAAAAAAAAACCAAAAAAAAAGAACTGAATGATATTGCAATAATCAAACTCTCTCCATTCCCACCTACCTATTTATGTGCATAAGGCTCCTCAGCACTTACATGTGAAAAATGAAAACAGGAATAAAACTTTTGATACATAGCCATGTCCTATTTTACCAATATGTATTATTCACACACAAATACACAAACTACTTATAAATGAAAAAGCCCTGAAAATCTCATTAAGAAATGTATTTCTGGGGCGCCTGGGTGGCACAGCGGTTAAGCGTCTGCCTTCGGCTCAGGGCGTGATCCCGGCGTTATGGGAGAGCCCCACATCAGGCTCCTCCGCTGTGAGCCTGCTTCTTCCTCTCCCACTCCCCCTGCTTGTGTTCCCTCTCTCGCTGGGCTGTCTCTATCTCTGTCGAATAAATAAATAAAATCTTTAAAAAAATAAAAAAAAGAAATGTATTTCTGATTAAACTGCCTTTATGTTTTATAATTATTTATCGAAAACTGTAAGCTATTAATGTTACTCTACTTATTTACCTACTAATGATAACTAAGCCAAGAAGGAAACAAATTTAATACTCAGAGCCTAGGATCACAGGAAATTTTAAAGTATTTTAAATTTCTATATGTAGAGAAATTTTATTACAAAGACATAAGAGGGTATCAATAAAATTTATCCAACAATTAGGATAAAATCCTGCTGGAGGAGGAGAAGGAAAATATGAGTTCGAGGAGAAAAAGGAATGGTATACAACTATTTGAACTCATTAAGATTAAAAACACGCAGGGGACTCCATAGTTCTTCAAAATTCTTTTAGTGGGCACCCAAGCATTAAAATTTGAGTATCTTAGAAGAACTGGACCTATATTTAATATTGTCAACAAGTTTTCTCTGAGCCTGTTTCCCCATCAGTAAAATAAGAAGGCTGGCTAAAAGTACACAATGGGGGACTAGTACATGAATTGCCGTATATCAATTTAATGGAATATATGCATCTGTTAAAAAAAAAGTAAAACTGAGGGGCACCTGGGTGGCTCAGTTGGTTAAGCGTCTGCCTTTGGCTCAAGTCGAGATCCCAGAGTCCTGGGATCGAGCCCTGCGTTGGGCTTCCTGCTCACTGGGGAATCTGCTTCTTCCTCTGCCCCTCCCCACTGCCTGTGCTCTCATAATCTCTCTCTCAAATAAATAAATGAAAATTTAAAAAAAGTAAAACTGATCTATCTGTATCAATAAAGATCTCCAAGACATATTCAGTGAAAAAGTACATGATGTATTCCTATCTATGTAAAGAAAAAAGGGTAGATATAAACATGCATATATTTATGCATCGATTTCTAGAAAGATATACTAGGAGCTGGACTGGGGAGGGGGGCTGTGGGTGGGGGCTAAAAATTTACCTTTCACTGTATTCCTTTGTGTGCTTTTAAAATCTACCACCATCTACGTGATATTACCTTTTCATAAAATACAAAAGGAAATTAGCTTATAAAAATATTATGGTATACATAGAGGGCTGGTTAGATAGACTCCAAGATCCGGCCCTCCCAGCTGCGAGTCCAGCAGATCATGTAATGGAAAACAATAATGACAGCATGCAGAACAGAGCCAGCTGCTTTCACGCCCTTTCTCAGGCCCACTGTCAAGAATGAGGAGATTTGACAGAAATGTCCAGTGGAGAAACAGTTGTTGCCAATGGCTATTACCACCCAGCCGGGAAAGACACTTGCTACTTTAAGTGGTATCACATTTCACAGCAAACTGGAAGCTCAGTTCCTGACACCTTAAAGCTCCCTTTGGAAAATTCAGCTTGGCAGAATCTTAAGTCTGCCTAATTCACTCCAAGTCTCTCTTCTGTCTCCAATCCAAGTATTCAAGCAACTGAAATACCTTATTTGACTTATACATCAGAATGATGTCAGTCCCAGAGAAAAATGTCCACCTCTCTGATCATTCCTACCTGAAGACCAGGCCAGTAGGCCTCTAACGACTGGAACACTGGCATGGACACAGTCCCCTTGTACATCTGCACCCACAGGTACCAATCATCGAAGCGGGTGTAATTCCGAATGGCTTTGTTATATTCTGCAGAGGAGATGCAATAAGGCACATCAGAGATCACGGAGACGAAAGGCAGCTCTTGACCACAGAGCATGGACTTAACATTTCTGGAAGACCATATGATGGTGTAGCTTAAAGGCCGACTAGGAAGCAACAAGGCACAGAGGAAGGAGCGTGGGTTCTGGAGCCAAACTTCCAGACTCAACTTCCAGCTCCAGCTTTACCACCCGCTAGCTGTGACCTTGGGTAAGGTTTTCCTTCTTAAGCCTCAGTCTCCTTATCTCTAAAGCGGGGAAAGTAATGATATACACTTCATGGGATGGATTGTTCCGTCATTCACTCACTCAACAATATTCACTGCATATCTGCTAGGTACAGGTACCTACAGGGTGGCAAACAAGACAAAATGCAGGCCCTGGGGCACTTAGATTCTAGTGGGAACTTGAACTAATATCTCTCCCTAGATTGTAAACCCATGAAGGGCAGGACTTTGTTTTGTTCATTGCAGAATCCTCAACACTAGGATAGTGCACAATAATTATGCACAATAAACTATTATCTAAATGAAGTACCAAGTACACATGCAAATAAATAAGACAACCTCCAACAGTGCTGTAAGGATGAAATGAAATAACAATCCATGTTTGGTGCTCAGCGCAGCACATGACACATCAATGGTACTCACTAAATATCTGCTGAATAAATGAATGGCAGCTATAATGATAATTATTACTAGGTGCCCAACAATTCCTCAATTTCATTATTATTAGCGTCCAAGGGCCTGGAGGGTAAAGCACTTTAATTCAAAAGGCATTAATCAACTACCTACCTCATGCAAAGCACTGTGGGAAATATAAAGATGAATAAGGCAAGACACCGCACTCAGTAGGAGGAGCTGTTAACGGTGGATGACAGCTGACTGCACCAACGGTGCTGAAGGCCCTAAATTCTGAGGAGGGATCAAGCTACTTTGTGGGCAAGGTGACATTTCAGCTGCGCCTTAAAAGGTGAATAAAATCTGGACATATGAAGACAGGAAAAAAGGTATACTAGGCAAAGGGAACACATGTGCGATGGCCAGGAAATAAGAAAACTGAGGCCAACACAGAGAACGCGGCACAGCGCATGTAGCTCTTGCAGGAAGGCCTGAAGAGGTACGGTGGGCACCAAGGACGCAGTGTCAAGTCCATGCTGGCTCTGAATGCAGACTCAAGTACTCAGAACTGATTCTGTAGGCACTTGGGAGCAACTGAAAATTCATAAACAAACCACCTGTCAACGGGAAAAATCATGGCAAAAGCCTCCTCCCCCGCCCTTTTTACCTAGGAACATGGCCATGAGTTTCTTATCCTGAAGCAAAATGGCTCCTTTCACCAGGTACTCAAAGTAGGAGTCCACACCAGCCCCGATGCCTGAGTCCTGCGCCACCCACTTTCCAGTGAGCACATCGATATGGTTGCCAACCTGGGAGGAGAGAGAGAGGAGAGAGAGAGAGAGACACGCACACAAACACACACACACACACACACACACACACAATCCCAAGGGAGGGCGCAAGACCAAACAAGGATCTCCCCATACCCCTGACTGGCCAAGTCAGATGCAAGGCTGGCACCCCAGTACTCTTGGGAGACATGCAGGCTATCAGGGTGTGGCGTTGGGAGGTCACAAACTATCGGTATCAGTCACCAATTGAGAACTGCTCCAGGCAGCATTAAGTCCTGGAACTTGCAGTTAAAGGCAAGCAAAGCAGACCCTGGGGCCCCAGAGAAGGCCCGTAGGAAAAGAGACACTGTCGGAAGACAGGCCAGCATGTAGAGAGAGATGGTAAGGGCTGAGAGGATATGGAGTCCACCGCGGTTCCAGTGCTGGAGAAAAACCTGCTTGTGTTGGACCTACTAAGGGAGTTACTAGTCTCCAGAGTGGCATCTTCTTAAGGGATTTTCAAGAATTCCTCATACAAGTTTCACTTTTCAAGCTGAGAACCAGACTTGCACAAAATGTGTTCCTGCTTGAATCTCTTTCAGACAACTCAGTCTTTCTAAGTCATAGTGACTCACCAAAGGAACTATTATTACATCAACATTACTGCTCCTGGAACTGAGGATCAGAGAGGTTGGGTGACTTGTCCAGGATCACAAAGTTTCGATGCAGCAAGGCCAGGGGTCAAATCCAATTCTGACTAAATCTAGTGCTATTTCCTGGATAAATTTGGCTCAGTTACTGTTAGTTTCACTGGATTATCTGACTTAAAAGCTGAAACCAACCTTAGAGATCACCTGGCTCAAAGTGTGTTCAGTCTCCATGGGTTAATAGGTGCTGGAGAAGAAAGGGAAGCTCTGGGGTCAAATAAGTTTGGAAAATGTTGAGTTAAGCAGAGTTATATAGATTTATTTACCATAGGATTTCATAACCTTTAACCTATTCATGTTCATTATGACTCTCCCAAAAAAGACGCTACAGTTGACTCTTGAACAATGTAGGGGTTGGGGTGCCAAGCCCACACAGTCAAAAATCTGTATATAACTTTTGACTGTCCAAAAACTTAACTACTAATAGCCTGCTCTTGAGTGGAGGCTTCACTGATAACTTAAAACACTCAATTAACACATACTTTGTATGTTATATGTATTATGTACTGTATTCTTACAACGAAGTAAGCTAGAGAAAAGAAAATGTTATTAGGAAGATCATATAGAAGAGAAAATATGTTTATAATACTGCATTGTAAAAAATCTATGTATAAGTAGACCCACGCAGTTCAAAGGTCAATGGTCAACGGTCTATGTAGTATTCCCCAAACTTAACTGACTAGGAATTACCTTTTCATAGAACAGCTAGCCATTCAACATCTCTCAGCACTGGTGTTCTAAGAAACCCCATTTAACAAACACAAATGGACAGTAAAAACAAGGGCCAGATGGGCTGGCAATCATGAGTCACAGGCAAGAAGCGTATGACCTACCTCCTAGAAATCAGAGAAGCTCAAGGAATCAAACCTCAACAGAGCCCCCCTCCCTGCCAGAGGATGGGCTCTCTCATGTTCTCTTCCCCCGTGCGAAAACTTGAACTGGAGGCTTGGCTAACTTTCAGTGTCCTGATGCGAAGTCCTGGGCCACTGCTGAGGTCACCCTAAGTGTCCCTTGGCTAAGCTGCAACTTACTGCTCAGAGCCACAAGTCTTACAAGCAGGGGCTACAGTGGCCGACTTGACTCAGACAGAAAGGGTAGCAGCCGACCTACCAGCCCAATATCCGACCGGCTCTCCCAGAGGCGCGTGAGGGCCACTCTGGCCACATCTTCAAACACGGGGTCACCAGTGAGGCTGCTCAGGGTGGCAAATTCCACAATGAAGGTCCCGATGCCTGCCGTACAGGTGACAGGGGTTTCTCCCGGGTTCACACCATGAAGCAGGTTCACCGTTCCATACGGCATGCCAGTGGGGGTCTGAAATGCTGAATAATCACAAAATAATGATCCCAGACAGGAGTGGGGACATAGGGGTGGTTCGACACACAGACCCAAACCTGAGGCCTCAGCCAGCACTTCCCTCTCTATCTCCTGGGTGATCTGCTAGAGACAGAGCCAGAGAGGGATCGATGTCATGACTACAGGCCCTTGGTGGCCACCTAACCCAGATGCTGTCAAGCACTGATCAATGGGACCCTCGGGCTCTTGCCCATGATGAGGAGGAAAGCAGCGGGCTGTGCTCCAGGCTGCCATGCCCATGCACGCCCGCTTTGGCTAGAGCAGCTCCATTTTTAAGTATTTTACACGATGCCTTCGGAGGCCAGGCAGGTAACGTAGTGGGAAGTATGTAGGGTTTAGGCTGTAGGAAGTGGTGGGGCTTGTGGCACCCTGAAGAGCATGCCCCAGGAGAAGCCATTCATACGCTTCTCTATTTTTGAGTTTTATTGAGCTAAAACTGACAATACAGCACAGCATGGGTTTAAGGCGTACAGCAAAAAGACCTGATTTACCTCTATGCTGAGATGCCGAACACAGTAAGTTAACATCCATCAGCTCGTATAGATTCAAAAAGAAAACGCTTGGTTTTTTCCCTTGTGATGAGAGCTTCTTGGATCTACTCTCTTAGCAACTTACAAACATACCATACGGCAGTGTTAGCTATGGTCATCACGTTGTACATTACAGCCCCAGTACTTATGGATAACGGGAAGTTTGTATCTTTGACCACCTTCGTCCAATTCCCCTCATATGCTTTTCCAAATACAATTATGACCAAATGAAACCTATCTGCAGACCTGAAGCACTCCCAAAGGACGCAGTCTGAGATCCCTGCTTTAAATAGTTTAGAGTTACGGTTAACTATTGTAATTTTTTTTAAGGATATAAATCACTAAACTACTGATGTGGTCCGACCCTCAATTTATAGGTAGGAAACGTCATGTCTGTACGGAAGTGACTCAAAGGTCATACAGAGAGAGCCAAAAAGAGCTGAGATGGAAATGCCTGCCATGCGCCCACTCTGTTATGCTCTGCCCCTCCCACCCTGGTGCCTTGCGATTCAAGGCAAGGAGCTAAATAAACAGCCAGAGGCAGAGACTTCCTCTCCAGGCCAAAAGGTCAAATAACCCCAGAGCAGCCCATGCGTCACCAAACTATGAACAAAGTTATCAAAACTTCCAAGAACCACAAGGTCCAGCCACTTGATTGTAAGTGGCAAACTTGCTGTGTGGCAGGCACAAGTGGCAAGCGAGGAGAACGCAAGTCACAACCACGGGGCTCAAAGAAGTATTTCTGAAAAGCCAGACAGTGTTGAAAAGAAGGGGAGTGACAAAATCCTATTTCTTCACCTGAATGGCAGATCCATGGGGGTTTGCGCCAATAGGTACTTTCCAAAATGTATATTTCTCAATACAAAATGATTTTTAATGACCGAAGAAAAGGGGGGGGGAGCAACCAAGTAGTGTGCTGTATGAATGAATCACACAGGATATGATGTTTATAAGGAGACACTCAGGCTATGAGCCGTGAGCCATGAGTGGATCTGAACCCAGCTCACTCACTTTCCTCTGCTCTTCTCCAGAAAGGGAGAACTGTGATGGCCAAGAGGTTGGTGAAAGCCTAGGGTGATGTGTTTGGGTGTGAACAGTCCCAGAGTCTCCACCACGCCCTGAAGAAAACACAGTGTCCAATTGACGCAGACGAGCTCAGCTACTGCCACACCAGACAAATACACTGAGGCTTGGCCCACAGCCCTGGATGCAGCTTAGCTACAAAACAAGTCCCCTGTACTTCAGTGGTGTTTGAGATTCTCCAAGCACTTTCTTCTTTCTGACCTCATTTTATGCCTCTCAAAAAGCCAATGTGGCAGGCAAATGGGAATTATGATTCCCTTTTGATAGATGGGGAAACTGAACCAAGGAGAGAAGAGTGACTTGGTCAAGACCTTGGCTGGTCCAGAACCAGGGGTTACTAATGCACAGGTCAATGGTCTTCTCTGGAACCCTTTTATTCCACCAGGGTGTGGGCCTGGGAGGAGGCAAAAGGACTCACTCAAATAAGAGCGAGAGCCTTCCACCTACAAGGCTGGCCTTCGGTGCCACCCTGCAAACAGTAATGAGGTCAGCTCAGCCATCCTGGGCCAGGGTCCCAGAAAGCCCTCAAAATGCCCAGGACTCTCCTGATTTCCATGGTGGGTGCCCAGAGGCAGAAACAGCAAGTGTTTGGGTGAGAAACAACAGAAAAAAAACTCAGCATTGCCACTCTGGTCTCCAGCAAGAGAAGCAGGACCTACTGGACTTCCTTTCTCTCTCATGTCAGTGTGGGTCTTACCTGGCAGGAGTTTTCGGGCCGCCTCCTCAGCCATCCTCAGGAGAGGCCCAGAGCAAGGCCAGCCGGCCTCTACTTCCACCCCAGCCTTCTTTGACAGCAGGTGAGCAGACAGAAGTCCTCCTACCACTACAGAGAGTACAAAACACAAGAGTCAGAGTCCCAAAGACCAGTCTTTCCCTTGTGTAAATTAAACCTACATGTTGGGTGGCTGCTGGGAAGGGCTAGAGCCACCTAGTGAAAAAATCCCTTAATCCTACATACTGGTACACTGTTAAGCTTACAAAGTTGTTTTTCTCTTGGTGGGTCCCAAAGACAATGGCTATCACTTGTTTTTAGTCCCGTTGTTTACAAAGCACTAGGTACTATTGTCCCCTCTTCAAGTGAAGATACTGAGGTTCAGAGAGGTAAAGCGACGTGCCCTGGGTCATCGATCCAGCAAGTGGTAGGGCCAGGTCTGTCTGACTCCAAAGACTGTGCTCATTCCACTTGGTCACTCTGTCTCCCAAAACCCCTGAGACCTGGTCGGGGGAAGGGCAGAGTAGTTATTACTTTCATTGTATTAATTCATCTATTTGAACTTATGACACAATATTTAGGACTTATAAAAAGACGTAAATGTTCAGTATCAGAATATGGCTAAATAGATGTCCTGAATGGCCCTCTCATTGAAAAAAAACTGGTGACCTTGAGCTTCAGTTTCCCTTTCCTCCTGTCAGAGGGGAAAGAAGAAACAAAGG
The DNA here is from genome assembly GCF_002007445.2 of Ailuropoda melanoleuca. Classification (NCBI taxonomy): domain Eukaryota; kingdom Metazoa; phylum Chordata; class Mammalia; order Carnivora; family Ursidae; genus Ailuropoda; species Ailuropoda melanoleuca. The sequence continues at coordinate 68,536,505 of NC_048230.1, read as the reverse complement.
CAAACCTACCCAAAGTGGAAAGTCTGATAAAAGATACCACCATAGGGGCACCTGGGTGGCTCAGTTGTTAATTGTCTGCCTTCGGCTCAAGTCATGATCCCAGGGTCCTGGGATTGAGCCCCGCATCAGGCTTCCCGCTCAGCAAGGAGCCTGCTTCTCCCTCTCCCTCTGCCTGCTGCTCCCCCTACTTGTGCTCTCTCTCTGTCAAATAAACAAATGAAATCTTTTTATAAAAAAAGATATCTCCATAAAGTTGGGATCTAAAAGAATTATACAGTCTGTGTAAGGATGAATTCAAAATAAACCCTACAGACCTCCCCTAGCATTCAGTAAGGGAAACTGCATGTCTCAGATCTTGATGCCAAGTAAAGGGAAGGGGAAAAGAAAAAAAAACAAAACACAACCTCCCTAAGAAGTAGTAACTACAGGAGGGTACTCATAAAGTTTTACAGCTTGAATTCACACTAACTGAGTAGTCTACAAAAACTCAAACTTTTAGCATAAAGCAGTTTTTGGGAGATGGTGCCTCCAGCCAAATGGCAGAAGTGAACAAAAACTCTACCTGGAAGAATCCACCTTCAATCTAGGCCTCAAAGAAGCCAGAGATAAAGTCTAGGGAATGAGTATACATTAAAATCTGAACAAATCACAAAACATACAAAGAAACAAAGCACTGGGAAATTCTACAAACCAGCAGAAATGACAGTAGAACAAGACTTACCAATACATCAAATATTGGAATTATCAGACACAGAACACAAAGTAATTATGTGGAAATGTTTAAAGAAATAAAAGANTCTACAAACCAGCAGAAATGACAGTAGAACAAGACTTACCAATACATCAAATATTGGAATTATCAGACACAGAACACAAAGTAATTATGTGGAAATGTTTAAAGAAATAAAAGAAAGGTTTGGGGGCGCCTGGGTGGCACAGCGGTTAAGCGTCTGCCTTCGGCTCAGGGCGTGATCCCGGCGTTATGGGATCGAGCCCCACATCAGGCTCCTCCGCTGTGAGCCTGCTTCTTCCTCTCCCACTCCCCCTGCTTGTGTTCCCTCTCTTGCTGGCTGTCTCTATCTCTGTCAAATAAATAAATCATAATAAATAAAAAATCTTTAAAAAAAATTTAAAGAAAGGTTTGGAATAGACAAGTTAAGTAGCAAGAAATTATAAAAATGACCAAGCCTATTTACAAAAGAACCANCCACATCAGGCTCCTCTGCTATGAGCCTGCTTCTTCCTCTCCCACTCCCCCTGCTTGTGTTCCTTCTCTCGCTGGCTGTCTCTATCTCTGTTGAATAAATAAATAAAACCTTAAAAAAAAATAAAAAAAAAAATAAAAAAAAATAAAAAAAAATAAAAAAAAATAAAAAAAAATTTAAAGAAAGGTTTGGAATAGACAAGTAAGTAGCAAGAAATTATAAAAATGACCAAGCCTATTTACAAAAGAACCAAACAGAATTTCTAAAAGTGAAAAATATAATAATTGGAATTAAAAAATTACATAGATAAGTTTAATAGCAAATAAGATATATCTGAAGAGAGAATTAGTGGACTTGAAGACAGATTCCAAAAAAATTACCCAAAATGCAACATAAAGAGACAAAATTGTTTTAAAATATACTGAAGAGATTTGGAGGATACAGTAAGAGGTGTAACATCTCTCTGGCTGGAGTTCTAAAAAGAGTATAGGGAGGAAATGGGGGAGAGGCAATACTTGGAAGAGAAAATAGTTATGAACTTTTGAAAACTAGTGAATGACACTGATTCACAGATTCAGGAATCCCAAGCAAGATGATAAAACGAAATCCACATTTATGTACATCACAGTAAAACTTCAGAACACCAAAGGGGGAAAAAAAAAAGATCTTAAGAGCACAGTCCATGTAACAACGGGTTTTTTGGGGTTTTTTTTTTTTGTAACAATGGTTTTTGAAATTGGATGATGGCTACACCTAGTTCATTATATTATTTTCCCTACTTTTACACATTTTTGAAAACTTCCATAATAAAAAGTTTTTAACGGGAGGGGGCAGCCAGCATAAATAAAACCCATCGTCTGCAAAATAATAACAATTAGACTGACAGATTACTTCTTAACAATGACAATGAAATGAGAAGACAATGGAAAGATTTCTTCCACGTGCTAAGAGAAAAATCCCATCAATTTAGAACCACACGTCCTGCCAAGTTATCCCTCAAAGACCCAACAAAAGCAGTGAGATAAAGACATTTCACACAAACAAAAGCTGCACTAGAGGACATCCTAAAGGAAGTACTTCAGATAGAAGGAGAGGGACCACAAATGTAAAGTCTGAGACACAGGAAGGAAAGATGATCAAAGAAGTGGTAAATATATGAGTAAATTTAAAACCTCAGCTGTATAGAACAGCCATAATGTATGGAGGGCTTAAGACAAAAAACAAAAATATGTAACTATAGCATACAGGTCAAGATATCCTCAGGTCCAGGTTTTGTATTATTCAAGAGAATAAAGATTTTCATTAACTCTAGACTTTTGTTAGTTTGTTAAATTTTCCAGGGAAACTATTTAAAAAGCTAGACACTGAGCATAGTTTCTACATTAATAAAAGGAAAATGGAATAAGGAAAAAAAAATCAATCTGAAGAAGGCACCAAAAAAAAAAAAAGAGAATGAAAAAGAACATAGAGAAGATGGGACAAATAGCACAAAATAATACCACAGAAACAAATGCAAATACCTAAGTAATTATAGTGAATGTAAATGGATTATATGCTTCTGTTAAAAGATTGTCAGAATGGATAAACAAACAAAATATAATATGTAATTTATGATCTATCTGATCATAAAAATATGGAAAGATTGAAAGTAAAAGAGTAGAAAAAGATCTGGGTCAATGAAAATATGGAAAGATTGAAAAGTAAAAGAGTAGAAAAAGATCTGGGTCAATGAACCCCACCAACCAAAAGAAAGCTGGTATAATTATATTCATATCAGCAACAAACGTGTAAGGGAATCTTAACTCACAGATGATAAACTGGACTCAGAAGCTGTGAACACAGCAGTGAGCTTGGCCTTGAGCTCAGGTCTGATCCATAAACCAGGGTTTTGTATCATGCAGTCCCTCTGTTCCCTAATCTTTCTAAAAATGTTATCACATACCTGCAATACAAGTTTCATTGCAAAACACACCAAAATAAGGGGAGGAAATATAACTCAGCTTCTGGAAGTGACAGTTTGTTAAGCCACTGGTGGTCTAGGGGTTCAATGAAAATAAGGTTGTACTAGCTTCCTAAGAATCACTGGAAACCTGATAAAAACATTGCTGCTATGACCCAACCCAGAAATCCCAATTCATTAGGTTTAGAGTGGAACCTAAATATTCAACTTTTTTAAAGGTCCCAAGTGGTTCTGATGGACAGCCAGCTTTGGAAACTAATGCCCTAGACTTAGCCCTAGACCTGTGTAATGCAGTAATCATGAACCACATGCCACTATTTACTTTTTTTTTAAAGATTTATTTATTTATTTTGCGGGGGAGGGGCAGAACGAGATAGTGTCTTAAGCAGACCTCACAGGGCTCAATCTCATGACCCTGAGATCATGACCTAAGCCAAAACCAAGAGTCGGACACATAACTGACTGTGCCACCCAAGTGCCCCCATATGTCACTATTTAAATTTAAATTTGTTAAAATTAAATGAAATTAAAAATTCAATTCTTCAGTTGCAGTAGACACATTTCAAATGTTCAATAGCCATGTGTGACTAGTGAATACAACACTGGACAACACAGATACAGAATATTTCCGTCATCATAGAAAGTTCTATTGGATAGCACTTCTCAGACAGTAAGCTCCGAGAAGCCGAGGGTTACATCCTTCTTGTTCATGGCTGGCTGTAAGCCTACCGCCAAATATATGTTAAATACGGGAGTCATTTTGGCACATTTCTTTTCAGTCTTTTCTCTGTCCCCTGCTCATGTCTGAAACTGATGGGGGATCCTGAGACCTCCACACCCCACCCTCCGGGGGGAAAGAAGATATCTGTCAGTCACTGGTTTGGGCCAAGTGCCCTGGCAGGGCTGACCCTTACGATCCTATTTATAACCTCTTGGTTTACAAAGAGGCAAAACTCCACACTCTCTTTTCTTCCAAAGGCCCTAGAAGGCAGCCCTCACCTCGGATGTTGGTTTCAAAGACGGAGGCATTTACATCAATATCAAAGTCTACGTTGTCCTGGAGCACTTCAACCACTCTTTGGAATTCTGAGACATTCCCCAAAATCTGGAAGGGAAGAGAGACTTGACATTGAGGCTCTCTCAGGCTTGAAGGCACTGAAGACATTGGATCAAGAGTCTGGGATCCTTTGCTGGTGTGGCCCTCACTTATTCAACTTAAGACCTCCAGTTTCTGTTCTAGGACTGGTGACAGGAGAAGAAAACACTGAGATCTAGAAATCACCCAATACCAAGAGGCTGATTAAGCAGATTCTTAGGTACCAATTCAAGAGTCACTATGTACCCACTTAATGGAAACAATATAGACTAGACTGCGTGAGGAAATCCTAGTTTGACATTTGCAGTGGGTATCTGCTGTTTATTTAAACTTCTCTGATCACCATCATCCTTGCAGAAAACACTGCAGGTTGGTTGGTCCAACACTGATTTCCAATCTTCTTTAAAGGCTGGAAATCCAGATACTTGCTTTCTCTACCTCCTTTGCTGCTAGAGGTACTGTGCTACCCAGCCAATGCTAAGCCTTCAGAAGTCTAACAACAGTACTTCTGGGAAAGCTTCTGTTTTCCTAATAAAAAGGGACAGACACCCCTGGCATGGTGTTTACTCTTCTTTCTGCCTTGAAAGCAGACTTGATTTTTGGAGCTGTGGCAGCCATTTTAGACCTTGAGGTACTAAGCATGAAAATGAAAGCCAATACACTAATGATGGTAGAACGGAAACATACAAAGAGCCCAGGTCGCTGATGGCACAGTTGAACAGCCAACCCCATGCTAGAAATTACCTCCAGACTTCCTTTCATTTCAGAAAATTAAACCCTCTTTATTTCAACCATCAGCCAAATGCAATTCTACTACCTTTTATTCTGATAGTAATGCCCTAATTCTCTCTTGAGGAATCACTCTTCTTCCACAGTTGTTCCTGCAGTTTGGGAGAGGCTGACTCCACCCCCTCAGCTCCAAGAATGGGCACTTGATCTGGACCACTGTACTGCATCCCTTGGCCAGTGACTCGTTGAGGAATAAGTGTGAGACTCAAGCCAGATCAAGAAGACTCAGTTCCTGGAATTAATGCAAAAGGGCTGATTCTTCCCATATACACTGAGTGGGAAGTAAATCTGGAGCTACTCTTGGCTACTCTGCCAGCATAAGGAGAGCCCAAGAACACAGCCAACAAAGAAGGCAGAGATAAAAGATGGAGAGACTCCTGAAGACATTGGTCATATGCCTGGATCCAGCTGAGTCTGAGGCCAGCCTTTACCTGGACTTTCTAGTTACCTGACTCAGTAAATCTCCTTCTTGTCTCTATCAGTTTGAACTGGGTCCCAGTCATTTGGAACCAAAACAGTCCTGACCATCTCAGCATTCAAGCTGCTCAGTGATTTGGACTCAACCTTTTTTTTTTTTTTAAACATTTTATTTATTTATTTGAGAGAGGGAGAGCATGAGCAGGGGAAGCAGCAGAGGGAGAAGCAGACTCCCCACTAAGCAGGCAGGCTGATGCAGGGCTCGATCCCAGGACCCAGAGATCATGACCTGAGCCAGAGGTAGACACTTAACCGACTGAGCCACCCGGGTGCCCCTCAAACTACCTTTCTGACCATGTTTCTCACTGTTTGTCTTCATCTAACTTATCCTCATCTACTTCAGGAAAACTGGACCCATTATGCCCCAATTTCTTGCCTTTAGACATGTTGTGCCCTCTGCCAGAAATTTCTCCATCCCCTGTCTTCCCATTTCCAAATCCAACCTGGCTTTGTCTGACTGTCACTTCTCTAGGAAGGAAGCCTCTGATCCCTCCAGCTAAAATGAACCACTTCATCCTTTAAAAGACTCCAGTAACTTTATCCACACAACTCTTATGGCATCTGTTTCTTTTCACATCAAGAGAATCTTTGCCTGGGAAGGAGCCTCATTTATTCCTGCCTTGCCCAGGGTCCCAAGCACAGCCCATGGAGCAATTACTCAACAAACGCTTAGTGAATGATTACACGAATCTCTTTCCACACTACAGTTAGTGATCTTCTCAAAACAGAAATCTCAGCATTTCCCGCCCTCTACTTAAAATATTTCGGTGGCTTTCCATTGCTCTCAAATTAGACATCAAAATCCTTAACATAGTGAACAAGGGCCTCCATCATCCTGGTCCCCAATGGGGCCTCCAACTCCACTTTGCTTCCTGCACTTCCTTCTCCACGTCCCAGACATACCGGCCCTCCTTCAATTCCCTGCGTCTGTCACATTCTCTCCTGCCATGAGGCCCCCACACAGGCCCGCCATTCCCTCTGCCTGGAACACTCTGTCCTCCCCCACTTCCCTTGACACTGGCTTCTCCTTCAGATCCCAACTTGAAGTGTCACCTCACTGCCTTTGGTAAGTTCCCCTTGACCTCCTCAGTCTAGGTCTGCTTCCTTTGTTACATGGCCACTCACAGAACCAGGTTCCCTTCCCTCGGAGCGCTCACCTCAATTTGTAATTCTGTGTCCTATAGGATTATTCTTTGATTCTTTGTCTAGCTCACTAAAGTCATAACTCCAGGAAAGCAGGGACCATGTCTATTTAAACTCACCACTATAACTCCAGAGCTTAGCATTGTGCTTGGCATACAGTGGGCCCCCAATAAATATTTGATGGACAACTACATACAAATAACATTAAGAAAAAAAAGGCAAAATTATATCTACAAGGTGATCAAAATCATGTAAATGCTATTAACATATATAAATGAGAGGGCGGGACAGACAACTAATAGTGAAGTAGGGAGAAAGCTGTTAAATCCTCTCTCGTGACCTTCTTAAGGAGGACAAATAAGACTTGCAGTCATACAGAATTAAGCTCAAGTCCTAGCCCTGCCATTTCATAGCTGTGGACCCTGGCCAACCCATTTTCCCTTTCTAAGCATCAGATTTTTCCACGCTAAGAAGGAGTAAAGGTACACACCTCATGGGGCTTTTGGAAGGATTAAGCAAGAGAACACTCATAAAGTGCTTAGCACAAGCCCTACACATAACACACTAACTAGTTACTGCTACTATTTTTTTTTTTAAATCACTGAACATGTCCAGTTAGAATGTAAGCCTCTTGAAAACAAGGAGGGTCTCAAAGTCTCCATATCACCCACAGTTAATACAGGCCTATTCCAGTGCTGTGTTCATAACAGGTCCTCTACAAACCTCTGCTGAATAAATGACCCTGAGTACGTTTGGAATTCATCCTTTTCCTCTATCTAGCTGGGCAACCAGAAACTGACGGTTCAGAATCTGGAGATGAAAATGAAAGGCCTGAGTGAAGAATTCGTTCTTCACCCACAGTCAAGCTGCCGAAAGAGGAAGGATCTTGGTTACACAATGGTGGTGAGGAAAAGCAATCGTCAAGACACTTACCAGCAAAGTGTCCAGGGCATCAATGAGCGTCAGAGAAAAACTGTAAAAGGACAGAAATCCCAGCTGCTTAGTAAGAAAATCAAAGACAAGATAGTAAGCCTTCCCCAGATCAGATACCCCAAAAACTAGTAAGTGAGGCACAGTGATGCCTCCGCCCCTCCCAGCTTCCAGTCACAACAGAGAAGCCATAGTGAAAACTGCCAATAAGCTCTGACCCATTTAATGCACCTGGGAGGATGGGAGGATATTGCTCAACTGTGATTAAACCACGTCATCTATATGCACCGGCATTCTTCTCTGCCATAGGGAGGCAGTATAGGATTGTAGCTAAGGGCACAGGCTTTTCCACATCTAGGAATTTCTCTCAATGTGTACAGAGCTGTATGTTTAAGAATGCTCATGGCAGGATTGTGTAGAGTAGCAAAAAGCCAGAAGTAACCCAAACATACACAGGTTGAAGAATGATTATCTAAATTGCAGTACATTTAAACAGTGCAAAACTATGAAGTTTGTGTCAAAAAAGATTGTTATCAAGAGTTCTATGGGCTAATGTTAAAATATTCAAATTATATAGTTAATTGAAAAAGACAAGGAATAGAATAGGCAGTGAGGTGTGTTTCTATCTGGATTTTCAAAAAGAGACATATAGACAGGAAGCAGATAGCAGCTGTTTGGGCCAGTGGTCATGGAGGGAAGGGAACTTTTTAGCATGACAGAAATGTACTCTATCTTGACTGTGATAGTGGTTACTATATGCTTTACATAAGTTCATTTTATTATATGTAAGTTATTCCTTTAAAAAACTGATTTAAAAAGATACACATATACATACTTATATGATGGCATAAACTGAAAATATTTTGGGGAGGATACACAAGAAATCAACAGTGGTTGGAGTTCTAGAGTACGGGAGAGACTTCATTGTATATGATTTTGTACTGCTTAAATTTGCCATTTGTTTACTTTTTTTTTCAGCTAAAAAAAAGAAAACCAGCACAAATTTTGTTGAGTTAACTTCTCCTGTCCTTAGCATACTCATTTGTTAAATGGAGAAAACAGCACTTAACTCCTAGGGATGTTAAGAGAATTAAATGAGAAGACACAAGTAAAATGCTTAGCATCGTGTTTAATCAATGTCAGCCTCAGCTAAATGCAATGATTCTTCACTCACTCAGCAAGGAACAGGACAGGGAATTCCGTCTCATAAATTTTTATTCTAGTGGAAGTGAGAAAGACAAACTAGTAGACAAGTGAAAATGATAGTATCAGAGAGCGACAAGTGCTACTAAATAAACAAATAAATGGGGTGATTTGTGAGAGCGACCTGTACGAGGTGGGTAGTTAAGGGAGCTAATGCAGAGGTGACATTTTGAGCTGAAATCTCAAGAAGGAGTCAGTAATGTGTGTTTCAGTTACAAACAACAAATGCTCTGAAGTTTCAAGTTTGGAATTTACACCCCATCCTGGGCCTGTTTGCCCAATTACAAAACGAAGGGGTCGGGTCTTCTGACTTCTTGAAGCCTTTCCTTGATAGCCTAGGACTCCAGAGATTTGTCCATTTGTCCAAGGCCCCACTGCTGGTGCCTGTTACTGTCGTGGTTGGAACCCAGAGGTCCAGCCCACCAGGCTAACCCAGGCTTTTTCCACGGTGGGATCCAACTTTCCAGGAGGCTGGGTGGATCCCGCGAAATTGGAGGGAACACAGCCTCACCCTCGCTAGGAGCTTTTCCGGAACTCGCGAGCAGACTGTGAAGCCACCAGCCCCAGTAGACCCGCCCGCCTAGGACCGGACTGCCACACCCAAGCCGCCCCCTTGCTACTCCACCCGCACTACCTGCCCCAGGTGTCGTGCCCGTCACAGGTGAGAGGTCGCAGCTCGTCGTAGGGAAAGGCATTCTCCAGGTAGCTGTCGTAGGCGTGGTAGAACATGGCCTTGACTCGCTCCCTGGTGTGGGGTACAAGAAATAAGGCAGGGGGCCACAAAACGAAACGAGGCAGGGGAAAGGACAAGAAATAGGGCGGAAAGTGGGAATCACCACCTGAGCCCAGTGGCGGGGTCCGACCAGGTCAGGGTGGGGGTCCTGGGACCGAGGGAAAGGAAAGGGACCGGGTTTGCGCTTCCCCTTCCCCAACTATGGAAGGGCGAGGACCCTGACCCCCTTCACCTGTAGTGAGCGGGGTCGGGCGCGGTGCCTTCCGGGCCTGGCGCACCATGGTGCAGAGGCAGCAGCGCGCACAGGAGGCCGAGAGTGACCAGCAGCCGGAAAGGCATAGAGCTCGCGTCCTGTCAGCGCCGCCGCCGCCGCAGCAGCAGCCACCGCCACCCGCTCATTCTGGGAGCCTCTGCCTGTTGTTCCGGGAATCCGCGCCACTGCGCCTGCGCGCTGATGAATCGGTCACCCACATCCGGACTACAAGTCCCAGAATATAACGGGAGGCGGAACCCAGGCAAAGAGTATCTTGGGACATACAGTCCCTGAAGTGGAAATGAACGTGGCTGAAAAACAGTGGCTACAACAGATACTCTAATTAACTAATGTTTTAGCAACAGCATTTGTTGAGCACTTATTGTGTACTAAAACTGTATTGAACACTTTATGCATTATTTTTTTCAACCACCGTATAAGCTTTAAAGACAGAGGACAGCAGGGACTCAGTATTTGTGTGCACATGTATGAAGAATAGATTAATAATGTTCAGACTTTACCATTATTAGGCATATTAAGTTTCCCAAGGCAGTTCCCTGCTGATTGTGAGGTACAACTTATTTCCATTTGTTTGTCCAAAGCTGCTACTCCAAAGATTTCCAGAAATCCCTTTCACTTAGAAGAATTAATGAATTCTTGCCTTTCCTCTTCTCCCATCTGGGATGAGGTCACATTATAATGGTGTTTTCAGTCTCCAGTCAGCGCAGAATCTTACCCCTCCCAATTCCCTGGACCATCTTAGTGGTTGCAGACCTGTAGAGTATCCCAGGTGAGAATGAAGACCCTGGAGCACTATAGCTTTGAGAGGGTTTGGGACCCATTTTCCATTTTCCTTTTGGCAAGTTCCCAGAGTTTGGTCAGCACTTTAGCTCATAGCAACACCCATGAGTTTGGGCGGTGTGATGTGCAGTAGAATCAATCCTGGATTTGAAGTGAGATCTGGACTTTAATTTCAACTTTACCACTTACAGCCTCTCTGTGTAACCCTGGGCAAGCCCCTCTCCTTATCTGGACCCAGCTTCCTCATCTAGAAAATGAGGAGTTTGGGCAGATGGATATATGAGATCATTTTAACTTGAGCTTTCTGTGATTGCTAGGATTGGCCATCCTCTTTGCTGAAAAGTCAGATAGAAATGGCAGCTAATTTCCTTGAGCTGGAATGAAGGTGAGTTTAGTCTCCTTTGGTCCATCATCCTTAAAAATATCCCCCAGATAGAGTCCCAAAATACCATCAGTTGATACAAAAATTAAAACTCTGACTTAACCTAGATAGCTTGAGGTAGTACAGTATAGAGGTTTAAAGTGTGGGCCATAGGGGTGCCTGGGTGACTCAGCCCAACTCTTGGTTTTAGCTTAGGTCATGATCTCAGGGTCATGATCTCAGGGTCGTGAGACTGAGCGTCACACTCCTCATTCAGCATGAAGTCTGCTTGAGGATTCTGTCTCTCCCTCTGCCTCTTCCCCCTCTCACATGATCTGTCAGTCTCTCTCTCTCTCTCTCAAATAAATAAATAAATCTTTAAAAAAAAATAATAAAGTGCGGGCTTTAGATTGAGCAAACCTGAGTTGGAATACTAGATTCATCACCTATTAGGAGTATGGCCCCACAAGTTTTTCTTCTGAGTCTCATTTTACTCATCTGCAAAATAGGAATAATATTAGTACCCCCCTTAGTAGGATTATAAGGGTTCAGTGAGCTATTGCATCTAAAGTGCTTGTCATAGTGCCTGGCTGCTTGGCAGAGGAAACACTAAGAGAAAAAAAAAAAAGGATGTTTTTGGAAACTCTTTTTCGAAGACCAGATGGTAGGGAAAGGAGACAACAGTAAACTGAGACTTAGATAACAACACGGGGGCACTGCATGAGTTTCCTGTGACCACTGTAACAAATTACCACAAACTTGGTGGCTTTAAAACAACAAACATTGATTCTTAGTTCCAGAGGCCGGAAGTCTGAAATCAGTTTCACTGGACCAAAATCCCTCTGGAAGCTCAAGGGGAAAATACACTCCTCACCTTTCCAGCTTCTTCCAGAGAAGAGAAAGTTACTTTATTCTTCAGCCTGCAGCCATATCACTCCAATATCTGCCTCCACTTTCATATCACCACCTTCTCCTCTGTGGGTGTCTCTCACTACTCCCTCCACTTATCTGTTATAAGGACACTTGTGATTACGTTTAGGTTCCACCTGAGTAATACAAGATAACACCACCCCCCCAACCCCCGTCTCAAGATCCTTAACTCAACCACATTTGCAAAGACCGCCATTTCAAATAGTGTAACATGTACAAATTCCAGGGATAAAGACCTAATTATCTTTCAAGGCCATTTTCCAGCCTAGTACAGGTACTAAACATTTTTCAGGTCTGGGGTTTTCTGTGCTATAAAAATTTCCCAGGCCTCATCATCCTTCCCTATATACATCCTGTAGCTGATCTTTTTGTCGCTCATTCAAAATTCTAGTGTGGATAAAATGTTTCCAGAGGAAGGGGGGACAGGTTGCTGGATGTGGTAATGCTAATTCTCTTTTTCATGAGTAAGATCGAATTACTTATAATTTTTCTTTCTTTTTCTAGCTTGATGAAAATGTGCATTTTCTACACTGTCACAGAAAAATACAACCATGACTTATATTTCCACAATTTATGTGGTTGATTTCACGGTTCCCTCACGAGAAAAAACTTTTTTTTAGTCTCTGGAAAGCATTAGGACTCTTGCCTCCTGACTCTACCTCTTACTCTGTGATTATCTTATGGGATTCTAGAAGGTTCTTCCAATCCATGCGCATGGAATGTCTTTCCATTTTTTGTGTCATCTTCAAATTCTTTCATCAGTGTTTTATAGTTTTCAGAGTACAGGTCTTACACCTCTTTGGTTAGGTTTATTCTTAGGTATTTTATTATTTTTGGTGTGGTTGTAAATGGGATTGTTTTCTTAATTTCTCTTTCTGCTCCTTCATCATTGATGTATAGAAATGCAACAGATTTCTGTACATTGATTTTGTATCCTGTGACTTTACTGAATTTTTTTTATCAGTTCTATCAGTTTTGGGGGGAGTCTTTCAGGTATTCTATATATAGTATCAGAACATCTGCCCGTATTAATCCAAGGTGTTATAGGCAATAATTTCTGCCCTTGAGAATTTGAAGGACAGTGCATGGCATACAATGAAAATTCCAAAGTAGTCAGACCACAGTCCTTTCCTTTGAAGTGCTTGCAATTTTGATAAAAAGGAAAGACGTGGGGACAACTGGGTGGCTCAGTCAGTTGAGCATCTGCCTTCAGCTCAGGTCATGATCCCAGGGTCCTGGGATCGAGCCCCGCATTGGGCTCCTTACTGAGTGGGGAGCCTGCTTCTCCCTCTGCCTGCTCCCCCGGCTTGTGATCTCTCTCTGTCAAATAAATAAATAAATAAAATCTTAAAAAAAAAAAAAGAAAGAAAGAAAAGACATCTACTGGAGAATACCTGGAATCATAGAATGTTCAAGTCTTCTTGTGGGTGAATAGAGTTTGAGGATGATCAGATTGTATCTGTCCCCAAAGTGAATGTTCTTGGTCTCTGTGTCAAGCAGAATGAGCTTTGGACTAGTGGTCAGAAGCCCTTGGTTCTATTACTGGTTTACCCATCATTTCTGTGTGATCTTGGGTAAGTTGTCTTCCCCTGTGTGGATTCAGTTTCCATATCTGGAAAGTGAGAGAATGAGACTGCCTCTCAACACAAGGAAAATATTAACAGATTCATGCAGAGTTACTGCAAAAAAAAAAAAAAAAGGGAAACAGAATTCCACACATATCAACTGCAGAATTTCCCCCCAGAAATGATCATAAAGCCAAATAAAACCGTAGGACAACACTCCAAACAAAATTTGACTATTTTCCAAATGAATAATAACCACAGTAATGCTAATAAGAAAATGGACAAAATACATTGATAATAGCAACTTATTTTATGGCAATTTACTATGTTCCAGGCACTCTTCTTAGTACTTTACACGTATCAACACCATTAATCTTCACCACAACCCTCTGAGATAGTATTACTACCATCATTTTACAGATTTAAAGGAAATAGAAACACAGGTTTTAAAAACTGAATGAGTGGTAGAGCCAAGATTTGGCGCCAGTCTGTGATGAAATTAATGACAAATATATAGATAAAAGGCCAATACAGAATTTAAAAAGTGGAGATTTGACTGACTTCTGCAACGTCCTCCGGCCTTAGCTGCATATGATTCTACATCCAACATTCCCTTTCTTTTTGCTGGAAAGTCAGAGTAAAAAGTTCAATTCCCTGAAGCTGGAAGTCAAGGCACTTTAGTTCTCTTGACCCAGTTGTCTTGACTACTTTTAGCAAGGAAGTATCTGGGAATTCCCTTTCCAGCATCTGGGGGCCATGTGGTTCAAGCGGATTCAACCAGCTCCCAGAGCAGAGCTTGTACACTACATATTTTGGGACTGCCAAGAAATAACTAGTTTATCCCTGGGACAGTTTCCATCTGTTGCTTTGTAGAAATGTTTGAATTTCCACTGTCTCCAGCACGTCCATGGATTTAGAACAATGATCCTCGGTCAGAGCCCCAGAACGTGTTTTATAATGCTCATGTTCCAAGTGAACTTGGACCCATGGCAATTTGCCTAGGGAGACCTAGCCATCCTGGGTATATTTAGGCAAAAATAGAGAAGTGACGACAGATGGTCTCATAATCTGGTCAGTCCCAGGTCCTGGGCCAGATTGCAATCTTTGAGATCTCAAGCCTTGAAAATGGTGTCCATCCCTCATGTGCAATTTAAAACAAAAATAATCCTACTCTATTAAATTAACGGAGGCAATAGGCACAAGGAGGAAATGGTGCAAGTGTCCTGTGATCCACAAATGGATATATAACATGTGATATGAATACAATGGAATATTATTCACCCTTTAAAAGGAAGGAAGTTCTGACACATGCTACAACATGGGTGAACCTTGAGGACATTATCCTAAGTTAAATAAGCCAAACACAAAAGAACAAATATTGTATGATACCACCTATATGAGGCACCTGGAGTAGTCAAATACATAGAGACAGAAAGTAGAAGGGTAGTTGCCAGTGGCTTGGGATGAGGGGAATGGGTTATTGTTTAATAGGTACAGAGTTTCAGTTCTGCAAGATGAGGAGTTCTGGAGATGGATGGTGGTAATGGTTGCACAACGTGACTGAACTTAACACCACAGAACTGTATATTAAAATGGTTAAACAGTTTATCACAACTTTTTAAATGGAAAAAATAAATGGATAGTGGTTCGACACATTTCTGATTTCTCCATGGTGAGAAACATCCAGTTCTTTCAAAGAAAATATGTCCTTAAGGAGATGGGGGTAACTCTGCTGATGTCCAAAGCAGACGCTCCCCTCTGCCTATTTGATGATACAGAATTAGCCAGATACCACCCCAGGTTGAGGGAGGGAAGAGCATAGCTATCCTGCAGGGTTCCCCCCTCAGCCAACCTGCTCCGTAGGCTCCGAACTCTGGCGCTGGAGAGAAGGAAAAAGTCTAATCAAATGAAATTCCTTTCAGCGAACATTTATTGAGAACCTTAATAACAACAGTTAGTATCTCTTAAATTAAACTTATTAGTGTTAAGAAAAACTATCTGAGGGGCGCCTGGGTGGCTCAGTTGTTAAGCGTCTGCCTTCAGCTTAGGTCATGATCCCAGGGTTCTGGGATCGAGCCCCACATCGGGCTCCCTGCTCCACGGGGAGCCTGTTTCTCCCTCTTCTGCTCCCCCTGCTTAAGTTCCCTCTCTCACTGTCTCTCTGTCAAATAAATAATAAATAAAATCTAAAAAAAAGAAAAACTACCTGAAACATGTTACTAAAATGAAAAGATGACTGTGTGACTTTTTTTTTTTTTTGAGATTTTAAGTAATCTCTACACCCAATGTGGGGCTCGAACTCACATCCTGGAGGAGATCAAGAGTTGCATGCTCTACCACTGAGCCAGCCAGCTGCCCCTGTGTGACCTTTTAATGTCATAATAAAGCATTGACTGGCAAGTCTACTTAAGAGTCATCCGCTTCTAAAGAGAAGTTTAGCATTATTTACACAACTGGTTAGGGCCCAGACATTCTACAATTCTGTAAAATGATAAACTGTGATGATTTCCTTTTCTGTCTGTGGTTTTATTACCCTGTAAGACATTAATCCATTTTGTATATAATTTAGCAATCTCATTTTTTTCAATGTTTTTCTTTTCCATTGACTATAAAAACTTTGGTTTTTACATTCTATTTTGAACTGGCTTTGTCATCCTGCTAGTCCCTTTATTACTGAGCTAAATGAAACTTTGACCCGTGCTCCCTGTCTATTTGTATGAGAATGATGTTTTTAACATACTGAGAATTATCCTTGACACTAAATATAAGATCTGCGATTAAGCAATTTCACAGACCCATGATACCCCTTTGAGATAATTTCTATTTTATCCCCATTTTCCAGATGAGAAACCTGAGGCACAAAAAGAATTAGATAATTTTCTTTTTTTTTTAAGATTCATTTATTTATTTATTTGAGAGAGAGAGAGAGGGAAGGAAAGGGTCAAGAGAGGGGCAGAGGGAGAGGGAGAGAATCTCATGCAGACTTCCTGCTGAGCAGGGAGCTGATGTGAGGTTGGATCTCAGGACACTGAGATCATGACCTGAGGCAAAATCAAGAGTCAGACCCTTAACCAACTGAGCCACCCAGACAACCCCAAAAAAATATTAGATAATTTTCTAAGGGCCAATTATGTGTCAGGCATTTTGTGAGTCACAGTTTTCTTTCCTTCCCTGGATGTCCTATTTATTTCTTCATTCATGCAATAAACATCTATTGACACTTAGTATGTGCCGAGTACTTTGCTAGCCTGGTGATGCAGAAATGTTAAAACACATTCTCTGCCCTCCTACAGCTTTTGGTGTGGAGGACAGATGCTTAAACAGACAATTATCATGGAAATAAGTAAGGGCTATGAAGAGTGAAAAGACAGGGCTATGATGGAACAGCAGGAATATCCAACTCAGACTTGTGGGTATGAAGTTAGGGAAGGCTTCCTGGAGGGGCTCCTGGGTGGCTTAGTCGGTTAAGCGACTGCCTTCAGCTCAGGTCACAATCCCTGGGTCCTGGGATCGAGGCCAGCATAGGGCTCCCTGCTCAGTGGGGAGCCTGCTTCTCCCTCTGCCCACCCTGCTTGCGTTCACTCTCACTCTCTCTCAAATAAATAAATAAAATCCTAAAAAGAAAAAGTGCCTTGGAGTAGGTGGCACCTACTCTAACAGGTGTTGGGGGGCCAAAGAAGGAGGTGAGAATCACCTCAAGATAAAGTCTCAATTCCTTAATATAGCAGGAAAGACTCTTCATCAGACCCCTGCCTCCCTCTTCTGTCACATCTGCCTCCCCAACACCTATTCTGTTTCGGCCATCCTTAAGTACGACCAATGTCTCAAGCCTGTTATATTATTTCTCTTCTTTCTTTCTTTCTTTCTTTCTTTCTTTCTTTCTTTCTTTCTTTCTTTCTTTCAAGATTTTATTTATCCAGGGGCACCTGGGTGGCTCAGTCGTTAAGCATCTGCCTTTGGCTCAGGGCATGATCCTGGCATTCTGGGATCGAGCCCCGCANACCTGGGTGGCTCAGTCGTTAAGCATCTGCCTTTGGCTCAGGGCATGATCCTGGCATTCTGGGATCGAGCCCTGCATTGGGCTCCTCCACTGGAAGAGCCTGCTTCTTCCTCTCCCACTCCCCCTGCTTATGTTCCCTCTCTCGCTGGCTGTCTCTCTCTGCCTGTCAAATAAATAAATAAAATAAATCCATTTGACAGGGAGAGAAAGAGAGAGCACACAAGCAGGGGGAGCGGCAGGCAGAGGAAGAAGAAGCAAGCTCCCCGCCCAGCAGGGAGCCCAAGGTAGGACTCGATCCCAAGACGCTGGGACCACGACCAAAGCCGAAGGCAGACACCCAACCCATTGAGCCACCCAGGCGCCCCTTATTTCTCCTTTCATATTATATTCTTTGCATCTTCTTCTCCTTCTATCTAAAACAACTTTTCCCCACACCCTCTGCCTATCCCCACTCCTACCACCCACTTGTCCTGCAGGACTAGCTTAGGCATCGCCTCCTTTGAGAAGTCTTCCCTGACCCCCAGGCTAAATCAGAGGACTCTACTCTCATAACTTAGATGACACACATACTTCTCAGCTCCAGTCTCCAACCCTCTGGTCCTCTTTCTTAGTAC
Organism: Ailuropoda melanoleuca; assembly: GCF_002007445.2. Taxonomy (NCBI): domain Eukaryota; kingdom Metazoa; phylum Chordata; class Mammalia; order Carnivora; family Ursidae; genus Ailuropoda; species Ailuropoda melanoleuca. The sequence continues at coordinate 68,518,445 of NC_048230.1, read as the reverse complement.
TTATTGCTGTATTATCATTGTTTGTGGATATGTCTCTCTTCCCTACTTGATTGTCTTCTTCGTAAGTGGGGATCTTATCTGTTTCAGGGCCTAGCACACAGTAAGTGCTCAATAAATGCCCACTGAATAAAAGAATGAAGCAGCAGGTGAACTACATTAGAGGAAGTAAAGGAAGAAGAGAGGAAGGCTCCAGAAGCCTTTAGAAATCACTTGTGAGTGGCTCAGAGGAGCCGAAGTGTAGAGAATAGTGGCAATGACTGCATAATGAGCTAATAGAAATAATGTGTGCCCAGAGCTGTACTAAGTCATTCTCTTATACCAGCTCATTTCTTTCTCACAACTCTGTGAGGCAAGTACTGTTATTCTTCATATTTTATGGATGGTCTCAGAAGGGCCAAAAGGCGTTGTCTAAATCTAACAGCTAGCAAGTGGCAGAGCTGAGATGCAAACCCAGGCAGCTTCACCTGAGCCCATGTCCTCATCCTGTGTCACACTTCGTACCACGTCTGCTCTGGGGCCTGGCAGGAGGCAGTGGGCTGAGAAGAGAGCACAAAGATGCTCTCCAGGATTTATAATCCAGGAGAGAAGACAAGGGATAGAAGGTGACAAGGGAGATACAACGGGAGGCAAATTCTATTGGTTTTGTAAGAAGAGGAAGAGGTCATTTCTAGCATCTCGGAAGGCTTTTCAGAAGGATGTGGTGTAGAGCAGGGCTTTGAAGGAATGGGGAGAATTTGGAGAAGTCTGGAGAAAAACAACCAGAGTAAAATATACATAAAAAGGATAATACCTCAAAAAGAATGTATTTCATCTCAGTAATGCAAAGTTAGTTTGACAAAAGAGACTTAATGCATTTGCCACATTAACAAGTTAAAAGATGGAAACTTGTACGATCATTTCATTACATTATGATAAAGGATTTGAAAAACCCAAAACATTTATGATAAAAACTCAGTAAACTAGGAATAAAAGGAATCTTACTTAATCCAATAAAGGGTATCTATAAAAAAAATACAGCAAACATCATGTTTAATGGTAAAAAGGTGAAAACTTTCCTTTTTAAACCAGAAAAATTATAAGGATACTTAAAAAAGAAATCATTTCTATTCACATTGTACTAGAGGTTGTAGCCAGAACAGTAAGTTAAGAAAAGGAAACTATAGGGGCACCTGGGTGCCTCAGTCGGTTAAGCATCTGACTCTTGATTTCAGCCCAGGTCATGATCCCAGGGTTGTGAGATCGAGCTCCACATTGGGCACTGTGCTGGGCGTGGAGCCTGCTTAGGATTCTCTCTCTCCCTCTCCCTCTGTCCCTCCCCCCCAAAAGAAACTATAAAAATTAGAAAGGAAGAAATAAAAGTCACTATCTACTAGTGATATGACTATGCATAAATAAAATTCAAAAGAATCTACAATTATTAGAATAAATAAAGAGTTAATGCAACAAAATTATCATATTCCTATACCAGCAATAAGATGTTAGAACATGGCATTTCTTTTAGATACTATTTTCAATAACATTTTAAAATATGAAAGGCCCAGAGAGGAAATCTATCAAAGGGTGGGCAAGATGTCTAGAGATAAGGGGTGCCTGGGTGGCACAGTCGTTAAGCGCCTGCCTTCGGCTCAGGGCGTGATCCTGGCATTCTGGGATCGAGCCCCACATCGGGCTCCATGCTCCGCTGGGAGCCTGCTTCTTCCTCTCCCACTCCCCCTTCTTGTGTTCCCTCTCTCGCTGGCTGTCTCTCTCTGTCAAATAAATAAATAAAATCTTTAAAAAAAAAGATGTCTAGAGATAAACTTATAAAACTCTGAGACGCACCAAAGAAGATATAAATAAATGAAGAGATATATGCTATTATGCATTGGATAATTCAATATTGTGAAGATGTCAATTCTCCCCCAAACCATTAATACATCTAATGTGATACCAACCAAAATCCTATCAACCTGATAAAGTGATTTTAAAATTTATGTATGGAAGTTCAACACACAAACATAGCCAATACACTCTTTTTTTTTTAAAGATTTTATTTATTTATTTGACAGAGATAGAGATAGCCAGCGAGAGGGGGAACACAAGCAGGGGGAGTGGGAGAGGAAGAAGCAGGCTCATAGCAGAGGAGCCCGATGTGGGGCTCGATCCCATAACGCCGGGAATCACGCCCTGAGCCGAAGGCAGACGCCCAACCGCTGTGCCACCCAGGTGCCCCATAGCCAATACACTCTTGAAGAACGAACTGGGAAGACTTGATTTGCAAGATATGAAGATGCATTATTATAAAACTATACCAATTAGGATAAGACAGCATTGGTGCAGGGAGAGAAAAATAGGCTATTGAAACAGAATAAACACATTCACTGTAAATCAGACATATCACTGCAGATCAGGGGGGAAGGGCAGTGTTCTAATAAGTGGTGTTGGGAAACCTAGATATCCACATAAAAGAAACTAATCTTGACCTGTACTTCACACCATAAACCTAAAGGTAAAAGACAAAACTATAAAGCGTTTGAGGATAAATTGGAGAATATCTTCATGATCCCAGGATAGGGAAGGATTTCTTAAACAAGGCGCAAAAAGCATGAACTAATGGAAAAGATTTATAAAGTTGACCATCTTAAAATTAGGAACTTCTGTTTATCTAAAAAGAAGATAAGGAAAGTGAAAAGATAATATTTGTGTGTTCTGTGTTCAGGAAATCAGGAGGAGCAGATTTGGCTGAGACTGGAGTACATGGAAAGATAAGGCTGGAAAGATAGGCAGGAGCTGAGCCAGGAATACCAGTGTCCCACCACTTGCTGGGAAGGCAAGAGCTAGAATCACTCTGACGTTATGGGCTTCCTTTCATCTTCCCTAAATCGGGGTGTGTTAGTGTCTACAGGGGAACATTTTGAGTAAGATTCGTATCTATTCCTTGCCTCCCCTTCAGGATTATACTTAATGTCAACTGTCCATTCTTCCTGCGGTGGGGTCACTTCTGTTTGCTGCCCCTCAAAGCCAAGCCCCTTTCTTATCTTTCCCACCTACTGAATACACACTCTGTTCTGGCATTTTGTATGAGTCACCTCGTTTATCCTTATAGGACTGTCTAATAGTTAAGAAAGCAGGTTTTGGGGGAACAGGTCAGTTCACTGTTCTCTCCCTCTGTACCCTCATCTATAAAATGCGAGTAATGGCTGATTCTTTATACTTTTCATAGGGCACAAGTGAGAATAAAACACTTGTATTCTGCTTACTTAATACAGCGCGCAGCACATTTGTAAGTTCTCAATACGTGTTTACCAGTCTACAACCTAGACAGGAGGTGATCTCTGAAGGGACCACACTCCGTAGTTATCTGGGTTGGGTCTGGTTGGTTAAACTGCCTGTCTCCAGTAGCTAACAGGGGAGGGAGAGGTCTGGTCTTCTGAAGTCCAGCTGGGCACACCGCCAATCCTTGGCTCAGCCCAGCCTCTCCTCACCCAATGGGGCTGCACCGGCGCTGGCCCCCGCTCAGCTTCCTGTCTCCCTTATCTTCCCCTGGCATGTGCTCTCTGGAGTGGGAAATGCTACCACTGGCTTCTTTCACTTCCCTCTGCTCATAGGACCTTCATTCTTTAGATCTCAGTCAAATTTCAGCTGCTGGCCCTATGCCCACACTGCTCTGTGATTTTCTGCCCCTCGCCCACCCAGGCCCGATGTGGCATAGACTGTGGCTCCAAATGCAAGCTGTCTTTTCTCTTCCCCATCGCAACCCTGAGTTTAGAAGGGTAAGGGGGAATGCCCCTCAAACTGTCCCCACTCACCAGCTTCCCCACCTCTAATACTCTCTTCACACTCCCTGTACCCAAACCATACCCCTTTGTTCAAATCCCTCCTCTGCATTTTCATGGTGTGTGATCTTGGGCAAGTTACTTAGCCTCTCTGGGCTTGAGTCATCTCATCTGCAACATGGAGACAATGAGCCTGGTGCTATCCTCCCCAGAGAAAATGATAAAGGCCTAGCACACAGTATGAATTTGGGGCATGTTTTATATTATATACAACATAAATATGCAGGAGGGTTGGACGTATGTATTCAAAAATGTAGTGATTCCCCCCAAAACTTTTGAGACACTATGTGGTGGTTAAATTCACAAACTTTGGCATCAGAGAAACATGGATTCAAATTATAGTTTTTGCTGTGTGATCTTAGGTAAGTCACCTACCCTCTCAGAGCCTCATTTTATTAGGAAAATGGTGACATTATGAAACTTACCTCAAAAGACTGGCATATGGATAAAATGAAATTATTTATGTAAAGAGCTTAACACTGTTCCTGGCCCACTATAAATGTTAGCTATAATAATAATCCTTGTCTCTGCTATTTGATTTTTGGGGCATTAGTGTGTGAGGAGGATGCTTGGGAAGTCACTATTGCTGTTGTTGTCTTTGTCTACGACAGATCTTAGCTTGGTGGGAAAGACCGGTCTGTGATTAGCTCTGTGGAGGGTGGTACCGATCACTTTAACCCCAATGATGCAGGCCCTACCTGCATAGATCAGACTGACAGCACTCAGTTCTAAATTGATTCAATCATAGGGCCGCCTGGGTGGCTCAGTTGTTAAGCATCTGCCTTCAGCTCAGGGTGTGATCCTGGCGTTCTGGGATGGAGCCCTGCATCGGGCTCCCTGCTCCACTGGGAGCCTGCTTCTTCCTCTCCCACGCCCCCTGCTTGTGTCCCTGTCTCGCTGGCTGTCTCTCTCTCTGTCAAATAAATAAATAAAATCTTTTTTAAAAAATAAATTGATGGGGCGCCTGGGTGGCAGAGCGGTTAAGCGTCTGCCTTCGGCTCAGGGCGTGATCCCGGCGTTATGATCGAGCCCCACGTCAGGCTCCTCTGCTATGAGCCTGCTTCTTCCTCTCCCACTCCCCCTGCTTGTGTTCCCTCTCTCGCTGGCTGTCTCTATCTCTGTCTTATAAATAAATTTTAAAAATCTTTAAAAATAAATAAATAAATAAATAAAATAAATTGATTCAATCATATACTTTATAACCTTCCATCCCAAGGCAGCCTTCAAGCCCTCAACGGAGGAAAAAAGGCAAAGCAAAAATACACACAAACTCACTAGGAACCAGATAAAGCACAGCAAAACCAAAATGAAGTGCCATTTTACACCCAACCATCTGACAATGCCAAGGGCTGGCAAGAATTTGGAGTGAGGGAAATCTCATGCGCTGTTGGGAATGCAAATTGGCCCAAACATTTTGCAAAACATTTTGGCAATTTTTAGTAAAGTTGAAGATGAATATAGCTATGACTCAGCAATTCCATTCCCATGTTTGCACCTACAAAATCTCTCCCACGTATGCACAAGAAAACACATACAAGAAAGTCATACCAGCACTTTGTAATAGCGGGGGGAAAAAAAAACTCGGGGGGAACCTTTAACAGAAGAATGGATAAATAAATTATGGTATATTCAGAAGATGGCATTATAAAGCAGGGAAAATTAAAGGATCTACATATAAAAATACGGATCAATCTTTTTAATACGTTAGGTGAAAAAATTAAGTTGCAGAGGAATACGTGTACTTTGATATTATTTATACAAAGCTCAAAATATGCAAACCACCGTTACATATTGCTTAAGGATACATGCATACATAGTAGAGTATTCAGAAATGAGAAACAATGAATTCTTTTTTTAAAAAAAATATTTTATTTATTTATTTATTTGAGAGAGAGAGCATGAGTAGGGGGGAGGGGGCAAGGAAAGAAGCAGACTCCCTGCTGAGCAGGGAGCCCCAAGTGGGGCTGGATCCCAGGACCCCAGGATCATGACCTGAGCCGAAGGCAGACGCTTAACTGACTGAGCCACCCAGGTGCCCAGAGAAATGGTGAATTCTGATTAGTGGTTACTTTGGTGACAGGGCAGGGGGGAAAAGGCACAGTCAGGGAGTATAAGGGTCTTCAATTGTATTGGTAATATTTTATTTCTTCTGCTGGGTAGTGAAGACAAGCATGTTTGTAATAAAATTTTTCAGGTATGAAAAAATTCTTCAAATATGGAATATTTCATAATTTTTTTTTTTAATAAAAGCCAAGACAGTATAACTGGCAGTGATTTAAGACCGTCTGCTTTTCCTGAGTCCCAGTCCAGGAAAACAAGGTCTCCATTTTCCTTCTGACAGACCATTTTGGCAAACTGGAAAAACAGTTGNTCATAGCAGAGGAGCCTGATATGGGGCTCGATCCCATAACGCTGGGATCACGCCCTGAGCCGAAGGCAGATGCTTAACCGCTGTGCCACCCAGGCGCCCCTATAATANTATTTCATAATTTTTTTTTTTAATAAAAGCCAAGACAGTATAACTGGCAGTGATTTAAGACCGTCTGCTTTTCCTGAGTCCCAGTCCAGGAAAACAAGGTCTCCATTTTCCTTCTGACAGACCATTTTGGCAAACTGGAAAAACAGTTGGTTATTTCTAAGCTTGTCTACAATGACTGAGAGGTGGGCATGGACACTCTTGCATATATTCGGTTCTGAGAATGGGAGCCTGGTATGTGTCCAAGGTTTGCCCTGATTCCACTATGACATAACTCTCCCTCCAAGGAACAGTATATAAAATAAAGAAGTTAAAACCCCCACCTCTAATCCCAATAGAGCTAATCTCTATTGACAGCCCCCTCCTAATATCCTTCCTATGTATATACCAATACACAGATACACACATGTATTATGCAGACAGAAGTAAAAAAAATTTTTTTAAAGATTTTATTTATTTATGTGACAGAGAGACAGCCAGTGAGAGAGGGAACACAGCAGGGGAGTGGGAGAGGAAGAAGCAGGCTCCCAGCGGAGAAGCCTGATGTGGGACTCGATCCCGGAATGCCAGGATCACGCCCTGAGCCGAAGGCAGACGCTTAACGCCTGCACTACCCAGGCGCCCCAGAAGTAAAATTTTTAACTAAAACTAGATGGAATTATCTGGTATGTATCAGTCCACACTTCCTTCTCACTTATCAATGTCTCATGTCAGTACATCAACTCATATGATCTGTCACTTCTTCCACCATAATTTATTACTTAACGTTTTATTTTTAATTCAACACAAGACATATCATCACATTTTAAGGGCAGAATTTTCAAACAATACAGATAGATAAAACCCTTCACAAAATAGACGGAAAAGGCCTTCCACAAGATTGCCACCTCAACACACACACACCACACACATATACACATTCACACACGCATACATACACACGGCGCATAGACACACATACACACATGTGCACACACACCCCATTCACATAGACACACATACACTTTTAACCTCGGGCTCCTCCCTAATAATAAATCAGTGGAGATAAATCACTGCTATATTTGATGTACATCCTTCCAGATTCCTTTAATCCCATAAAGAAATAGGTTGTTTAGTTGTCATGTGTGTGGTTGACACATAAATGGTTCTAAACCTAACCTACCCAATGTCCCACAACTTACTCTTAGAGATTTATGCATATCTTAACTATCTCCTTCAGTCACCTGTTAGCTGATATCTGTTATTTTTTGTATTATTTATTATGTGCACTATTCCAAGCAAGGTAGCAAACAAGATGGACAACCTCTTGGGGCTCACATTCTGGTGGGACATTCAGACAATAAACATCTAAATGAATAAGTAATATAATTTCAGGTAATATTAAGTAACATGAAAATAGAGTGGAGATTAAGCAGCCGAGGTTTTTTTCTTTAACTACGTCATATTCCACAATACAGATTACCATAGTTTGGGGGAGTGACTTCCAAATTTTCCCACTGCTTCCCAGAGTAAGGAATACATTTTAAACTGCTATTCAAAACCCAATCACAGAAACATACATGCACAAATCTGAAACACACATGTATACAATTGAACAAATATTTCATGACCCAGGTTCACTCTGACCCAGAAGGAGGCACTGAAAATTTTTATTCTGTTCTATTTCATAAAAACAAACAAAAACAAAAACAAAACCCTTGCTATGGGGCGCCTGGGTGGCACAGCGGTTGAGCGTCTGCCTTCGGCTCAGGGCATGATCCCGGCGTTATGGGATCGAGCCCCACATCAGGCTCCTCCACTATGAGCCTGCTTCTTCCTCTCCCACTCCCCCTGCTTGTGTTCCCTCTCTCGCTGGCTGTCTCTATCTCTGTAGAATAATTAAAAAAAAAAAATCTTTAAAAAAAAAAAACAAAAACAACCCTTGCTAATCATCGCCCACTAAACTGTTTTCATTATCTAGTAGTAGATTGTGACCTCAGTTTGAAAAATATTGCTGTAAGTGACCAATTCTCTGATGAGATTACATTGTTCATAATTCTCTCCTATTACAAACAGCACTGCAGTGAGCTGTTTTATACTCATTTTGTAACTATGTATTTCTGCGAGCAAGATCCCTGATTGTGTAATTACTATAATTCTGATAAAATGTAGCCAGCATGCTGGAAAATTGAACTCTAATCCCAATCTGTTACCACCACAACATATAAAGACATATAAACTTCCGTTGGGCAAGTCCCTGCACCTCTCTGGGCCTCAGTTTCCCCATCAGTAACCTGCCGATCGCTACACCCTAGAGTGTGCTCTAAGTTGAAAGCAGATGCCCCACCCCCTGACTCAGCAAGGACAGAACTTCTCTCTGAATCTGACTCCCCCTTTTTCCGCTCCCTGTTTGGAAGAGGCCCAGGGAAAAGGGAAAAGGCAGGTCTGGGCATGAGAGCCCGACGCAGGGCGGGGCAAGGGAAGGGCAAGAGGGAGGCCAGCCCCCTAGTAGGAAATGAGACAGAGTAGGAATAACACTTTATAAGCCTGCCGCCTTCTTCCTCCTCTTATCCTCTGGCCATCTTCCAGCCTCCTCCGTTCAGCCTCCTCCCCTTCCAGACAGTCCTCATTTCTTTTCCCCCTAGGCTGCAGCCAGCCAGAGGCCCCTGCCTGTCGGAGCCAGGAGCCCAGGTGGTGTAAGAACCTCAGCCCCAGGATGTTGACAACATTGCTGCCACTGCTGCGTCTACTGCTCCTGCCCGGCTGGGCCTTTTGTAGCCAGGAAGCCTCAGCTGGTGAGTAAAGGGCACATCTCCTTCCTCGGCATGGTTCTGGAGACTCTCAGCCTCTCTGGGTATGTGGGGATGATCAGAGGAGCACTTTTCCCACAGCGCCTGCGCCTGCAGCCAGCCAGATCTCTCTGTAGGGCAGGCAGGGTCCTGGGGACTGATTAGTGTCCCAAAACCAAGGTGAGGAAGTACAGTTTGCCTGGGGAAAAGGGGGTTGAAAGAGGCTGGGGGAACAGGACTGGAGAAATGGAAAGGGACGGGTAGAAAGGGTAAAGGGGATTAGCCCTGGGGAGAAGGGGTGAGTCTGGAGAGGGAGCGCTGAGAGTGATGTGGATAGGGGTGAGTCCAGGGAAGACAGGAAGAGACTCGGAGAAGGGATGAGAGATGGGAGGAATGGGAAGCCACTGGAGAGACTGGGGCTGAGAGAAGCGAGGCAGAATAGGAGACCGGAGAAGGTGGAAGAGGCTGGCAGGAGGCGGGAGAAAGTCTGGGGAGAGAGAAGCTGTGGTCCATGGGTGAACTTACAGGGGTCAGGCTTCCCGAGGTGGCTGTTTAAGTAGAGAAAGGAGTTATGGCCCTGTATTGTGACTGCACAGGGATCTCCTCTCCCCTTTCCCACAATCTCCAGAGCTACAGTCTCCCCCTCAGAGAGGGAGAAAATCACCAGTAATCTAGGGGCGCTCACTACAATTAATATATGCACTGATCCGTCTAACTCCCGCGATATCTCTACGGTGGGCAATATGATTATCTCCATTTTACAGGGGAGGAGACTGGGCACAGGGCAGTTAAGAACCTTATCTAGAGTTACCCACACAGATCTGCCTATTCACACCTGCAGACACAGAGCACAACTTTTCATATGCAAACGTGGAAAAGACACACGCGTGCGCGCGCGCGCACACACACACACACACAGATTGATAATCCCAGACTCATCCCCTCCTCACACATTCTCTGGACATCAACTCAAGCCTGTGCCAGGCCCTTAATAGGTGTAGAAGGCAGAGATAACCAGACATAATTCTATGGCCTAGGGGAGCCCAGTGTAGTCTAGGTATTTGGAGACAGTTATGTATTTGGAGACAGTTATGTGGAATCTGGGATCATTGAAACAGACCCACTGTGTCTAGGAGGGTATGTATTTATTTATTTATAGATTTTATTTATTTATTTGAGAGAGAGAGAACATGAGCAGGGGGAAGGGACAGACGGAGTAGGAGAAGCAGACTCCCTGCTGAGCAGGGAGTCTGATGGATCCCAGGACTATAAGATCATGACCTGATACAAAGGCAGATGCTTAACCAACTGAGCCACCCGGGCGTCCCCATCTCTGGGAGGGTAAAGAGGAGAGGCATTAGGAAAACTTCTCCAAGGAGAGGGCAACAGAGCACGAATAGAAGTTTGCCTGGAGGCAGAGAAGCCTGGACATGCTATTCGTGTCAGCCAGAAGGTAGCATGAGGAACTCCAAGTAGTTTACTGTATCTAAGAACGGGAAGAAGCCAGAGAAGGCAGTTGGGACCTGGTCTCCCACAGCCTTGAATGCCAAGCTAAAGACTCTGGACTTCATTCCGTGGAGACATCCTATGGGCAGACAGTATGGCTGAGTGGCTAAAGGTGCTGGACTCACACTGCCTACAGTCAAACCTTGGTTCTGCTATACCATTTTAGCCTGCTTCCCTTATGGACTGAGGTTAATAACAGTAGCCACTGCATGAAGCTAATGGGAGGAAAGCACAAATAAGATAATAATGTGTGTAGGTACAGTGCTTGGCTCATAGTAAGTACTTAATAGCTATTATTACTATTACTGATGGGCGAATGTGTCACTGGAGCATTTTAAGTAGGAGAAGGGCATCATCTTATTTCTGGGTCAATTGGAGGTCAGATTGGAAGGAGTGAAACTGAACAATGAGGGCAGGGGGGTGAGGAAGAAAGTTACTACCCCAGTCCAGATGAGAACCCAAGAGGCCTGAAGTAGGGCAATGGCAGAGGAGGCCGAGAACAGGAGACGGAATGGGATTTTATTGTAGGTCAGCATTTGTTGACCAACCGGAAATGGGGGTAGTTAGGGATGAGAGAAAGATCGAGTGGCTTGTCCACTGACTGGATTACCCTGGGGCAAGTGGCTTCTGCTCTGCCCAGCCTCAGTTTCCTTATCTATAAAACGAGGATAATAATCCCTGTCCTGCGCTCCTGCAGGGTTGTGGGAGGATGGGTGAAAGAACACTTTATAACTCTAACTATGAACGGCCGAGAAGGTGGGCGGCCGGCCTTTGGGTGAGGGGTTATTATCTCCAGCTTCGCGCCGGCCCAAGTGCTGACGCGCTGACACCTACCCGCAGGCCTTCGGAACCTCCACATGCTCCAGATCTCCTACTTCCGTGACCCCGATCAAGTGTGGCACCAGGGCAACGCGTCGCTGGGGGGACTAATGACGCACGTGCTGGATGGCCAGGACACCAACGTCACGATCCGCCAGCTGCAGCCCTTGGAGGCGCCCGAGAGCTGGGTGCACACAGAGGACCGCCTGAAGACCTACCTGAAAGAGTTCCAGCTGTTGGTGCGGCTGGTGCACCACGAGCGGCAGTTGACCTGTGAGTGGCGTTCGAGCGCGGCGACTGCGGGCTGGGCGGGGCCCGTGAAGAAGGGCCCTCGAGGGTGGGAGGCGTGGCCTGTGGAAGGGACTGGATGGGGGCGGGGTTTGAGGAGGGGGCGGGGTTCCCGGAGGGGTCTCGTGGATGGCTTGGTCTTGTGTGAGCTGGCGGCTCTGACGAGCCCAGGTGTTAGGGTACCTGCCTTTGCCGATTGCTGGGTGGAAGCTTGAGCCTGAAGAGGAGTGGGTGTCCTAGTTGCGGGCCCTCTGTCAGGCCCTCTTCTTGCTGGCATGACCCTTTTGGGAGGCCCTGTCCCTGATCCACCCCAAACGCCAAAATTTCATGTTCCCCCTGGTGGACAGCTCTCTCACACCCTGAATCCCCCATCCACAGTTCCGCTGACCGTTCGCTGCTTCCTGGGCTGTGAGCTGCCTCCTGAGGACTCTCCAGCCCACGTCTTCTTCGAAGTGACTGTGAATGGGAACTCCTTTGCGAGTTTCCAGCCAGAGACAGCCTTATGGGTGGCAAGGTCCCAGGCACCCTCCAGGGTGGTCACCTACACTCTGCATCAGCTCAACTCCTACAATCGTACTCGGTACGAACTGCGAGAATTCCTGCAGGACACCTGTGTGCAGTACCTGCGGGAACACACCACTTCAAAAAACTCAAAAGGTATGATGGGATCGGGGATGAGCCTGTGTATTGGGTGGGTTCCAGGCAAATGAATTAGACCTGAAGGGTGGATACCTTGAGCAACAGGAGGCCCAGGACCAGGGATTTGGGACAGAGTATACACAGTTTATGTCACGTGACGAACTAGCCCCCTTCCTTTGGAGTAGGAATCCCTTAGGGTTTGACTCAAACCATGGACAGAATCTTGGGGGTATGTTCTTCAGGCTAACTCTGTGCATGTTCTGCAGGGAGCCAAACAGGCCACTCCTACACTTCGCTGGTCCTGGGTGTCCTGGTGGGCAGTCTCATCATCGCTGGTGTGGCTGTAGGCATCTTCCTGTGCACAGGTGGACGGCGGTGTTGATTACTCTCCAGCCCCCTCTGAAAAAAGAGCTTGACTGTTGGTGGCTGGCAAGGGAAGATCTCAGCTCACGACAAAACCAAACAGATTCCCCATTTAGGACTTTATATCCCAGAAGGTTTGGAGTGGCAGCTCCCTTCTCCCTGATCTGCCCACCAAGAGTTTGGGGGAGGGGAAGGGAAGGGAGGAGCTAGGTAGACAGAGTTCTTGGTTTGCTGAGCACCCAAGAACTTGCATGCTTTGCTGAATTGGTCTGAGAAACGAATGCTTATCTATCTGTGTGGAAAACAGATGATGGAGTTGGGTGGGGGTGGGGGATGTCTACGGCACATTCTTCATAGACAGAATTACCTGAGGCATTCAAAACACCTAACAAATACAAGAAGTCCACCCACAACCAAAATAAACAACATTCAGTGCTGCCGGCACGTCAGACTTGGGAAGGGGCGCTGGTATAATAGAGGTAGACAGAAATAACCAGAGAAATAGTGAAAGTGTAAAATATAAATAATATGGGAGCAAAGAGTTATTAATTACTTAATATTATTAATAAATTCCTTACTTATGTATATGGCATTATTTTTTTCTCTCTATTTTGCAAACTTCTGGGAAAGTCGCCTCTCTCTTTTGCTTCTACTTCCTCATGTCCGGCTCACTCCTAAACCACTGCAGCCTGACTTCCCTATGAACGGCTCTAAAATCATCAATGACCTCTAATTGTAAACTCTTCATCCCACATGATATCTGCAGCATTTTCCTTTGTAGATTAGAACTCTCTTTTTACCCTGACTTCTGAATACTTCTAATTTTTAGAAGCTGTTCTGGCTGCTCAGTCAATCCCTTTGCCTTTGTCATCTTACTCAATTCACCTTGGAAATGTGGCTTCCCTAGAATTCCATTTTTTTGCTCTTTTTGTTCCCATCTGAACCATATCCTTGTGGATGACCTACTAATTCTCATGGCTTCAAATGCCATCTATCTGTGGTGTTTTCCATGGGGAAGCAATACAATCTTGTCTTTGAAAGCGGGTGTTTTGTCATCAAACAGACTTGGGTTTTACTTCTTTGAGCCAGGCATTTAACTTCTTGAAGTCTTAGTTTCTTCATAAAGAAAGGGTATAAGTAAATGTACAAAAAGGGTATAATAAAAATAACAACGGCCTCTACCTCATGGAGGCATTACGAGTATGAAATAAGAATATACATGTAATATACGTTTACTCAATAAATACAGCACTTGCTGCTGACCTCTAGACCCCCCCATTTACATTGATTCTTGAAAATCAGCTCCACCTTAATATTTTGCAGACATTTTTTTAAAAGATTTTATTTATTTATTCGACAGAGATTGAGACAGCCAGCAAGAGAGGGAACACAAGCAGGGGGAGTGGGAGAGGAAGAAGCAAGCTCATAGCGGAAGAGCCCTGATGTGGGGCTCGATCCCACAACGCCAGGATCACACCCTGAGCCGAAGGCAGATGCTTAACCGCTGTGCCACCCAGGTGCCCCTGCAGACATTTCTGAGTCAACATGTTCTAAATTAAATTCCTTATCTTTCTCCCCAAACCTCTTCTCTCTCCTCTGTTGTTTACTATCAGTTAAACAGAATTACTATCAAATCATATCAGTGTAGAGACCTCAGTGTTAACCTTTATTAACTCCCTTTTCATCCCCACCTACAAAATATAGTATCCATAGAATCTAATCCCCCTTTCCCACTCTCTTGCTTTTTTTCAAGATATGGTCACTCATCTCTTTCTCTGTGGCGACACGAAGGTGTACCACCCAGTTCTACCGTCAAACAAAGACTAGCCATTTAGCTACAGGGAGTTGAGGCAGCAGATAGCGAGCCTCTAACTGCTTCAGTTCCTTCGGTGTCTGCCTCACCTGCAGAGAACAGTCTCGCAGGAGGTCATGTTCCTCCTGGGGCTGTCCTCATCGGCTGACTGAGCAAAGCAAAGGTGTAAAGGTTCAGCCCTTCTGGCCCACTGCAGGACAATTCTGATAAGCAGTATTCACTCCAGAGCTTATTGTCAGGGGGGCTGGGTCTCCGTCACATCTACATTTCAGTTTTACTTCTCCCTCTATTCCATTCTGCTTCCTTCCCCTAGTTAATATCTTCTACCTCAAACTATCTTAGCATCTGGTTCCAGAAAACCCAACCTATGACTGACAATCTTTTTCTTTCTTCCTTCCCTTCCTTCCTTCTTACTTCCTTCTCTCTCTCTCTCTTTCTCCAGATTGAGAGATTTTTTCGATCTTGTATGTGGACTATCGCAGTAGCCTCCTCCTAACTATTCTCCTGGCCTCTAATTTCTCTGAGTTCTTATTCATCTACATGGCAATAAACAAACAAACAAACAGATCTGATCGTGTTATTGTTGTTCTGCTTTGTAAATTCCCCATACTTGTTGAGCTAAATTCAGAATCCTCAAAATAATATTCAAGGTCTTGTACAATCTGGCCTCATCCTAAATTTCAAATTTTATATCCTACCACTTCTCTTCACCCCACTGTGCTTTAGGCTATCAATTTAAAAAGCATATTTTTAAATAACAGAAGTAATACAACAATACTAGCAACACAGAAATTTACAAAGAAAGCTTTACAAAGAGAAAAGTGAAAGACCTTTGTGTTCTCTTTCTCCCAAACCCTTATCTCAACAGTATGCCAAGATTCTTAGTTTCCAGCAACAGAAACCAACACTGCCAACTTCAGGAAGAAATAAACATACTGGAAGGTTATCATGTAATCCTCAGTTTGATAGGAAGGCTAGCTAATTAAGCTCAGAAAATAGAACCAGGAATCTCAGCCAAAGTCACAACAGAGGAATGATCTAGGTAAGGGGACCACTGCTGGAACCACTACCTCTATCACCACTGCATGCTGCCATCTTACATGAATTCTACTCTGTCCCTTGTGTTTTTACACTATTTGTTCAAGATTCAAAGTCCTGATGGGAGTGTCCAAATGACCAAGCCTAAATCATTTTGCCCTTGCCTTAGCTGAAAGAGGGGAAGAGGGAAACTTTATGAGATGTAGCAAGACTATAGGGAAATGTATAGCTGTAAGTGCCTATATTAAAAAGAAGAAATATATCAAATCAATAACTTAACTTTCCACCTAAAGAAGATAGAAAAAGAGAAGTAATCCAAACCTAAATCAAGCAGAAAAAGGGAAATAATAAGTATTAGAGAAAATAAGTAAAATAGAGGCTAGAAAAATAATAAAGAAAATCAATAAAACCTCTTTTGTTGAAAAGATCAATGAAATTAACAAAACTTTAGGTAGACTTACCAATAAAAAAGTGAGAAGACCAAATTATAAAAATGTTACAGAAATTACATTAGAGAAATAAAAATGATTATACGGGATACTACAAACAACTATATGGCTAACAAATTAGATAACTTGGATGAAATGGACAAGTTCCTAGAAAGACATCCATGCTTGACACAGATGCAGAAGAATTAGAAACTCTAAATAGATTTATAACAAATAAAGAGATGGAATTAGTAATTTTAGAACTTCCCACAAAGAAAAGCCCAGGCCCAAATTACTTCACTGGTGAATTCCACCACATTTAAAGAATTAACATCAGTCCTTGATAAACTCTTCCAAAAAATAAGAGAGGAGGGAACACTTCCCAGGCCATAGTATGAGGTCAGTATTATCTTGACACCAAAACCACATAGAGATATCAGAAGACAACCACAAATATCTCTTAGGAATAGAGATACAGAAATCCTTAACTAAATCCTAGCAAATTGAATCCAGCAATGCATAAAAATGATTATACACTGATCAAGTGTGTTTATCTCAGGGATGCCAAGTTGGTTCAACATATGAAAGTCAATCAGTATAATACACCATATAAATAAAATAAAGGGCAAAATCCATATAATCATCTCAATAGATGCAGAACAAGGATTGATAAAAAAATCCAATAACCTATCATGATAACAACACTCAACGAGGAATACAGAGGAATTTGTTCAACCTGATGATAAAGGTTATCTAAAATCCCACAGCTAGGGGTGCGTGGGTGGCTCAGTTGGTTAGGCATCTGTCTTTGGCTCAGGTCATGATCCTGCAGTCCTGGGATCAAGCCCCATGTCAGGCTTCTTGCTCAGTGGGGAGCCTGCTTCTCCCTCTCCCACACTGCTTGTGCTCTCTCTTGCTGTCTCTCTCTCTCAAATAAATAAGTAAAATCTTTTAAAAATAATAAAAAAATAAAATCCCACAGGTAACATCATACTTCATGATGAAAGACTGAAACTTTCCCCCTAGAATCAGAAATGAGACAAGGATTTCTGCTCTTTCTACTTAATTTCAATATGTATTATATTTGAGATTCTAACCTGAGCACTCAGGCAAGAAAAAGATATAAAAGCCATCTGGATTGGAAAGAAAAAAAGTGAAGGTATACCTATTCAGAAATGACATGACTTTGTATATAAAAAATCCTAAAAATCAATTGTATTTCTATGCGTTAGCAATGGACAATCCAATAATGAAATTTAAAAGAGAATTCCAGGGGCACCTGGTGGCCCAGTTGGTTAAGCATCTGACTCTTTTTTTAAAAAAAAATATTTTATGTATTTATTTGAGAGAGGGAGAGCAATCAGAAGGAGGGGAAGGGACAAGTAGACTCCACACTGAGCATGGAGCCCAATGTGGGGCTTAATCTCATGACCCTAAGATCATGACCTGAGCTGAAATCAAGAGTTGGATGTTCAACCAACTGAGCCACCCAGGCACCCCGAGCATCTGACTCTTGACCTCAGGGTCATGAGTTCAAGCCCCATGTTGGGATCCACACTGGGTGGGAAGGCTACTTTATTTTTTTTTTAAGATTTTATTTATTTATTCGACAGAGATTGAGACAGCCAGCGAGAGAGGGAACACAAGCAGGGGGAGTGGGAGAGGAAGAAGCAGGCTCATAGCAGAGGAGCCTGATGTGGGGCTCAATCCCATAACACCGGGATCACGCCCTGAGCTGAAGGCAGATGCTTAACAGCTGTGCCACCCAGGCGCCCCGGGGAGGCTACTTTAAAAAAGAGAGAGAATTCCATTTACAATAGCATGAAAAAGTTAAATAGAAAATAGGAAAATTTATTCTTAAGAATAAATTTAACAAAAGAAGTGTAAGATGTGTACACTGAATACAAATACTTATTGAAAGAGATTAAAGGTCTAAATAAATGGAAAAACATCCTGTATTCATTGACCAGAGACTTAATATGTTAAGACAGCAAGACTCTCCAAACTAATCTACAGATTTATTGCAATCCCTATTAAAATCCCAGCTGCCTTTTTTTGCAGAAATTGGTAAGCTGATCCTGAAATTCATATGGAAGTGCAAGGGATCCAGAATAGATCCCAAAGAAATCTTGAAGAAAAAAAGATGTGGGGGACTCACTTCTTGATTCCAAAATTTACTACATAGCTACAGCGATCAACAGTGTTTTACTGGCATAAAGACAGACATTGAATAGGACATAGACTCCAGAAATAAGCCCTTACATTTGTGGTCAGTTGATTTTCTACAAGATGCTAAGACAATCTGATGAAAAAGGAATTATCTTTTCAATAAGTAGTGCTGGTCCAACTAGTTATCACCACGCAAAAGATGGAAGTTGGAATCCCAACATCACACTGTATACACAAATTAATTCAAAATGGATCAAAGACCTAAATATATTGATCTAAAGCCATAAAACTCCTGGAGCACCTGGCTGGTTCAGTTGGTGGAGCATGCAACTCTTGATCTTGGGGCTGTGACTTTAAGCTCCCATATTTGGTATAGAGATTACTTAAAAATAAAATCTTAAAAAAAAAAGCCATAAAACTCTTAAGGGAAAACATAGATGTAAATATTTGTCTTAGATTAAGCAATGATTTCTTAGCTATGATACAAAATGCACGAACAACAAAAGAAAAAAAAATAGATGAATTGGATTCCCCCAAAATAAAAATACTTTTGTGCTTCAAAGGACACTATTAATAAAGTGAAAAGACAGCCCACAAAATAGAAGAAAATATTTGTAAATCACATATCTGATAAGGATCTAGTATCCAGAGTATATAAAGGACTCTTACAACACAGTAATAAAAAGACAAATAACCCAATTAAAAATAGGCAAAGGATTTGAACTGGCACTTCTCAAAGATATACCAGTGGTCAATAAGCACATGAACAGATATTCAACGTCATTAGTCATTAAGGAAATGCAAGTCCACACTATAATGAGATATTAATTCACACCATCAAGAATGGCTATAATAAAAAAGACAGACAATAAC
This sequence comes from Ailuropoda melanoleuca, assembly GCF_002007445.2. Classification (NCBI taxonomy): domain Eukaryota; kingdom Metazoa; phylum Chordata; class Mammalia; order Carnivora; family Ursidae; genus Ailuropoda; species Ailuropoda melanoleuca. Next base: position 68,499,450 of record NC_048230.1, on the reverse strand, counting down.
AAATGTTGGCAAGAATGTGGAGAAAGGGGAACCCTCATACAGTGCTGCTGGGAACGTACAATGTTATAGTCATTTTGGAATACATTTGACAGTTCCGAAAAATTCATCATAGAATTACCATTTGATTCAGCAATTCCACTCCTGTTACATACTCAAGAGAATGGGAAACACATGTCTACACAAATACTTGTACATGAATGTTCATAGAAGCATTATTCATAACAGACAAAATGTGGAAATAATCCAAATGTCTATTAATTGATGGAAGGATAAACAAAACGTGGTATGTTCATACAATGGCATCTTATGTTGCCCAAAAACGAATGAGGTACTAATATATGCTAAGACATGGATGAGCCTTGAAAACATTATAAATGAAAGAAGAAGCCATCACAGAGAACCACATCTTATATGATTCCACCTACATGAAATTTCCAGAACAGGCAATCCATAGCTATAGAAAGTAGATGAGTGCTGGGGGGATGGAGTGGTGGCAGAGAGTCACTGCTAAAGGGTACAGGGTTACTTTTTGGGGTGATGAAAATATTCTAAGCGTACATTGTGGTGATAGATGCACAATTCTGAATATAGTTTTACAAAACTGAATTGTGGGGCGCCTGGGTGACTCGGTTGAGTGTCTGACTCTTGATTTCAGCTCAGGTCATGATCTCAGGATTGTGGGATCAATCCCCGCATCTTAGGCTCCATACTCAGTGGGGAGTCTGCTTGGGATTCTCTTTCTTCCTTCTCCCTTTGTCCCTCCCCCCTGCTTGTGCACACACTCTCTCTCTAAAATAAATAAATAAATAAATCTTTTTAAAAACCCACTGAATTGCATACTTCAAATGGATGAATTTTATGGTATGTGAATTATATCTCAGTAAAGATTTTACAAAGTGGTCATAAGAAAACAATCTTGAATATGAAAAAAGAAAGCAACAGCTGCTCAAATCAGTGGCCATCTAAAAATGTTAATAATTATTAAAAAGAGAGAGAGAGAGAACCTCTGGAGTTAGGTTAGGGGAGGTCAATTATCTCTTTGTGCTTTCTCAGTCCACGATCTGATGAATCTTCCACTGTGTCCACAGGGGAATAAGGAGGTAAAATTTTAAAATATTAGACCTGAACACTCTTGTCCTGATGGTGAAATTGAAGCTGGGAAGGGCTGAGCAGCATGTCCAAGGTTCCACAGTTAGCTGGTACAAGAGCTGGAACCAAAGCTTGGAGCTTCTGACTTGTGTTCCTGAGTTCTTGCTTTGACACCATGCCCGGGGCAGGGGCGGGGGGGATGGGACAGGAGTCACAGGTTGTAGAGGTAATAGGATTCTCTGAAAAGCTCTTGTCCACATCCAAAGGTAGGAGACGTAAAAGCATCAGGAAAACAGTGGGATGAGTAACTCTTGACCCTTTAGGGCAAGAGGTATGATCCTCATTTCCAGGACATTCCACAACAGAGGAGAGAGCGAATAGAATTTCATCTGCCCATGGCTCTACATGTGAATATTTGTTCATAGCTGTGTGAACCTGGATGATCAGTCAGTGCCCCTCTCTGAAAGAGAGTTTATAATTTCTACAGATAACTTCCGGCTCTGATAACTAGGATTCTAAGTTCCTAAATCCAGACCACGAGCACTTGGGCAATTCTAAGTGTCCTAGAAGTGCCCTTCTTGTTCTCGGAATGACCTCAGAATATTTGGCTTAGGCCTGTCCCCTGACAGACAGACTACTGGAGGTCATGTTGGAGTTTACACAAGAAATAAACAAATCTGGAATAAATGTAAACAAGTAGCTCCCCAGTGTATTCTAAAATCTCCTTCTGGGTGACTTGGATTACTTTGATTCCTCCACCTTTTAATTCAGTTCAAAGTGTAACTCTTGACTGGATGCCTCCTGCCAGCTGGCCTGAGGTTCAGGTTTTTGTACCCAATTCCGCAGACTGTTGCTGAGGCCTGTTGGATGCAAAGCACTGTGCTAACTGCTCTCAGGGGTGCAGAAAGGGGTAAAACATGATCCCTGCCCAGGAGCTCATGGTCTGGAGAAAGAGGCATACAAACCACTGTCATTTTAACACAGAAGAAATGAAAAAGATACAAAGTAATTATAAGCTATGTACTGAGGAAAAGGGATCAGGGAAAGCTACAAGGGGCCGTATATTTCATCTGAGCCTTGAAGGAAGAGAATTTCACTAGGTGAAGAGGGGAAAGATGTTTCTCCCCTCTTAGGCTAAGATCTTTGAGGGAAGAAAAATATTTATCAACATGTTCCTGACACCTAGCATAATACCCATTATAAGGAAAGAGCCCAGTATGTCTTTGTTCAATAAGTGAATAATGAGTGGATTCTGGAATGATATAACAGCACAAAGGCAAAGGGGGTAAAAGTGCACTGTATGTCTGGGGAACAGTAAATGGTCTGATGTGACTGCTCTGAATTAAATTTATGTAAGGAAATGTGGGAGATAAAATGAGACACTCGGGTACCAGATTAAGAATGGCATGCTAAGAAGTTATACTTAATTCTATAGGTTAACTATATAGGTTACCTATTTCCTCCTCTAGGGAAATATTACCCATGTTCATCTTTGTGTCCTTAATAGCTAGAACAGCCACAGGGATTTAGAAGATTAACAACAGAGCCAGATGAATGAGTGAACTGAAGATTTTTGAGAAAGGAAGATATTCCATCCAATCTCAGTTTACTGCTACTACTAATCCTTCACTTTTACATGTAATTTTATTCTTAGAAAAGATTTTATTTATTTGAGAGAGAGAGAGCACACAGGAGCAGGGGAGAGGGGCAGAGGGAGAGGGAGAGGGAGAAGCTGACTCCTCGCTGAGCAGGGAGCCCTGGAGGAGGGGCGGCTTTGATCCCAGTACCCTGGGATCATGATCTGAGCTGAAGGCAGATGCTTACAGTCTAAGCCACCCAGGCACCCCTATATGTAATTTTATAGTTACAGAAACACTTTTATTCTATTATCTCATTAAAAATTTTGCTGATCCACCCAGCAAGTTCATTAGGAAAGAAGGACAAATATTATTCTCATTTCCTGGCCAATCTTGTGAAACTGAATGAAGGAAACGTCTTTCCTGGCCAATCTTGTGAAACTGAATGAAGGAAATCTCTTTCAAAATGGAGTGGGGGGGTGGGATTTGTCTCCTGGGTGACTAAGTCGGTTAAACGGTTAAGCGGGTCTGACTCTTCTTTTTGGCTCAGGCCCTGATCTCAAGATCATGCCATCAAGCCCCACAGCAGAGTCTGTTTAAGATTCTCTCTTTTCCCTCCCCTTCTGCCCCTCCTCCCTGCTCACTCACTCTCTCTAAAATAAATAATCTTTAAAAATAACAAAAATATAAATAAAAATAAATAAATAAATAAATAAATAAATAAATAAATAAATAAATAAATGAAACGAAACGANATCTTTAAAAATAACAAAAATATAAATAAAAATAAATAAATAAATAAATAAATAAATAAATAAATAAATAAATAAATAAATGAAACGAAACGGAGCTGGGAGGCCAGCAGGGGGAGCTCTCACCCCCTACCAATTCTGTCAATTGCAGACCCCAACATGAAAAGACAGACCTTGCATTCCCAGCAAGAGGAAGCCTGCTTCACTACTCCCGCAAAAGGAAGGAAGATTTTCTCTTGGCCCAACAATAGTGAGACCAATGAGAAGCTGCCACAACTCAGCCAATGAGAAACCATCACCACCCTGAATTCTCACTTTGCTCGAAGAGACTTTCCTTCAAAGCAATCCATCCCAACTTCCTCCTTTTTCTCTATAAAGTAACACTCCTCTCCTTTGCTCTCTTGACTTGCCTATGTTTTTGCCCTAGTTTGCTGGTCCCAAATTGCAAAATTCAATAATCAATGAGTGTAATTCACTGTATTGACAGGCTAAAGAAGAAAAAACACACGATAATCTCCACTGATGCAGAAAATGCATCAACAGAATTTAACATCTGTTCATGTTAAAATCTCTCAATAAATTAGGAACAGAAGGAAACTTCTCTAACGTTAAAAAAAAAAAAAGGCATCTACAAAAAGGCATCATACCTAATGGTGAAAGCCTGAATGTTTTCTCCCTAAAATTGGGAACACAAAAGGATGTTCATTCTTGCCACTCCTATTCAATATCATCCAGAAAATTCTAACTAATGCAACAAGGCAGGGAATAAAGAAGACATATGGATTGGAAAGGAAGAAACAAAACTGTCTGTATTAGTAGTCAAAAAGGATTGTCTATGTAGAAAATTCTATTTAATCTACAAAAAAAACTCCTACAACTAATTGATGAATTTGGTAAAGTCATAGGATTCAAAGTCATAATATAAAAATCAATTGTATTTTGGGGCGCCTGGGTGGCACAGCGGTTAAGCATCTGCCTTCAGCTCAGGGCGTGATCCCGGTGTTATGGGATCGAGCCCCACATCAGGCTCCTCTGCTATGAGCCTGCTCTTCCTCTCCCACTCCCCCTGCTTGTGTTCCCTCTCTCACTGCCTGTCTCTATCTCTGTCAAATAAATAAATAAAATCTTTAAAAAAAATCAATTATATTTTTATATAGAAACACAAGCTGGCAATGAGCAACTGGAAAACCAAATTAAATAAACAATATAATTTATAACTACACCAAAGTAATGAAATACTTAGGGATAAATATAACTAAATACGTGATGGATCTTTATGATGAAAACTATAAAATACCAATGAAGCTAATAAAAGAAGACTAAATAAATGGAGCAATAGAACATGATTAGAAGGCTCAACTCTGTTAGGATGTCAGTTCGCTCCAGATTGAAATACAGATTCAACACAATCCCAACCGAAATCCCAGCAGGGTTGTTTGTTTGGCTTTTTTATAGATATCAATAAGTTGATTCTAAAATTTGTGTGGAAAGGCAAAAGAGCTAGAAAGCTAAAACAGTTTTGGAAAAGTAGAACAGTGTTGGAGAACTCACATTATCTGGTTTCAAGACTTACTACAGTTATACACAAATAAAGACAGTGTGGGATTGGCAAAAGGATAAACACATGGATCAATAGAACAGTATAGAGTCCAGAAATAGATTGGCACAAATACGGCCAATTGATTTTTTTACAAAAGTGCAATGGGGAAAGACTGTCTTTTCAACAAATGATGCTGGAGTAATTGGACATTCATGTGCAAAAATGTGAACCTTGACCTATATCTTCTATTTTAAAAATTCAGTTGAAATGGATCATGGACCTAAATGTAAATCTATGAAACTTTTAGAAGAAAGCAAAGGAGAAAAATCCTTGTCACTTTAGGTTAGACAGAATTCTTAAAAGCAACATTAAAGTGAAATTCATAAAAGGAATACTTGATAAATTCTGCTATAGGGATAGAGAACACATCATTGTTGCAGGACTTAAGGGTGGGAGAAGGTTTTGACTCCGAAGGGGTACCACATGGACATTTTTAGGGAATGATGAACTATTTTGTATTTTGATTGTAGTGGTTATATGACTGCATTTGTCAAAACTCACAGAACTCTACACCAAGAAGTAAATTTTACTAAAGTAAATTACAGTTAAGTTACATAAACATATGTGTATATATATACAAATTTTAAAGTTTTTCTCATATTACTATCAAGTCACATGTAACAGATTCTGTATTTGTATAATTATTTTTCTTTTTCTTTTTAAGATTTTATTTATTTATTTGCCAGAGAGAGAGAGAGCACAAGCAGGGAGAGCCCGAGGCTGAGGGAGATGCAGGCTCCCGCTGAGCAGAGAGCCAGATGAGGGACTCGATTCCAGGACCCTGGGATCATGACCTGAGCCTAAGGGAGACGCATAACAGACTAAGCCACCCAGGCTCTCTATAATTCTTTTTCTTGAGCCCAAGATTAGTACTGCCATAATGCCTGCTAATTTTTCATTTCCTCTCCTTCCATAGAAGCTGAAACTTTATCATCAGCAACTTATTCTTTTTGAGTAGGTTATTGTTTCTGTGTCAGGAACGTCCACCTCCTATTATCAGGAGTGGTAAAATAACATACCACCTGCCATTAGCACTTTAGCAGGGATCCATTCACTGCGTTAACTAGCTGTCACCATGGATGGCAGTGAGCAGACCTCTGAGGGGCCAGGACACAGGACAGATGTGGTCTGATAGGAGGAAAGGGAAAGAAAGGCCCACAGCAAACACAGCCACGGGACACTCGAGGCCGGGGCTGGCGGTGGGAGGGCAGCGATCAAGGAGCAGAGCTGAGAGCCCGCCAAGAACACACTGTGCTGACTTCACAGCTTTGCCTCCGGCTGGCTCTGGACTTCAGCCAGTGTCTTCTTGAGCTTTCATTTTCTCCCTTCTGAACCTGTCACGTCTCTGCTCACAACTGTTCCATAGTGTAAATAAGATCCTCTTCCTTTGCTTCCATTTATTCAGTAAATATTTATCATAACTGCATTTAATAACACTCCCTTCTATTTGAACAGCACTAAAGCCCTTTTATATCTACTTATCTCTTTTGATCCAAGAAAAGGAGAATTAGCTCTGATTTCCGAGAAGGAAATACAGTCTCAGAAAGGTTAAGTGATATACATGGTTACTTTTCCCCCCACCCATGGAAGCCTGGACTGTCTCCATTATCTATACTCTGTTGCCCCCTACTGTGCACACAGCATTAGGTACTAAATTGCAAGGACACTCAGCACACAGTTGCCCCAATCTGAGAGTTTGTATTTGTTAACTTAACAAATATTTATTGAGACCTTACCATGTGCCAGGAAAAAAAAAGACAGACATAGTCCTTGTGCATATGGAATTTATGATGTAGAGGGAGAAATAGAATTACGCAAATAATTATGTAATTACAACTTGGATAAGCACTATGAAATGCAAGGTGCTGTAGGCGGGTGTAGACCAGGGGTGTACAGCCTAGTCTGGAGGATCAGGGAAATGTAGCATGAAGTGTAATCCATAGAGTAGTTTATTCATTGGCTTAGAGGAGGTATTGAAGGTGCCTCTCAGGTCTCTGGCATGAAGTGGGCAGATGGAGTACTAAGTTGGGAAAGCCCAGGGGATGGGATTTTGCATGGGAAGAGAATGAGCTTAGGGGGTGCCTAGGTGGCTCAGTCGGTTAAGCGTCTGCCTTTGGCTCAGGTCATGATCTCAGGGTGCTGGGATCAAGCCCCTCATCCAGCTCCCTGCTCAGTGGGGAGTCTGCTTCTCCCTCTCCCTCTGCGCCTCCTTCTTCCCCCCCCTCCTGCTTGTGCTCTCTCCCTCTCTCAAATAAATAAATAATATCTTTAAAAAAGAAGAAGATGATGAGCTTGGCTTTGGCCTTTTTCAGTTTGGAAAACCTGGGAGACATTCAGGTATAGATGTGGAGTAAGCAAGTGGTATTTGAAATTGTGGTAATGGGTAAAATCTCTTAGTAAGAAAAGAACAGAAAGGTAAGAGGGCTTATCACTGCCGTGAGAAACTCCTGTATTTAAAAGTCCAGTTGGAGGCAATGGAACTAGACCAGGAAGCTTGGGATGAGGAGCCAGAGAGGCAGGGAGGACGGTCAGGAGAGTGTGATAATGCCAAAGCCAAGGGGAGGGTGTGTTTCAAGGGGGAGACTGTCAGCTGTGGTGAAAGTTATGAACAAATCAAGCAGAAGCTAATTGCCTGGCTGGCCTGGTGGAATTGAGGCCCAGTTTCACAGGCCTGGAGTCTGAGAGGACCAGGCCAGGACTTCCTAGAAAACCCTCCAGAGGCCACCGTAGTGTGTTGCCTTGGACAAGGGATCCTCATACTCTTTTTCACATACCACCCAAAATAATTTTGATAAATGATGTCATTCTATAATTAAAAGATGTTTCCCTGAAACTGATATTTTTAAAAATCCCTTTGTCACCTCCAGGATTTTTTTTATTGCCTCAGGCAACATACCCTAGTAAGATGCAGTGTGGCCAGGATATACGTTTCTTACAAAGACTAGCAAAATGGATCAAAGATCTAAATGTAAGAGCTAGGGGTGCCTGGGTGGCTTAGTTGGTTAATTGTCTGCCTTCAGCTCAGGTCATGATCCCAGGGTCCTGGGATTGAGCCCCACATTGGGCTCCTTGCTCAGCAAGGAGGCTTGCCCCTCCTCCCACTCATGCGCATGCACTCTCGAAAGAAGGAAAGAAAGAAAGAAAGAAAGAAAGAAAGAAAGAAGAAGGAGAGGAGAGGAGAGGAGAGGAGAGGAGAGGAGAGGAAAGGAAAGGAAAGGAAAGGAAAGGAAAGGAAAGGAAAGGAAAGGAAAGGAAAAAGAAAGGAAAAGCCGCTTGGAGCCTCATTCCCAGGAACTTTCTCAGACAGAGTACATATGCAAGTTGAGGATATGGAAATTAATTCCCTTAAAAATACCAATGTGTGACTACCTCTTGGGAAATCTTCATATATCATAGGGATATATGATATATATATCATAGGCCTCCATTTGAAGGCCAGATTTGCAAAGGATTAGGGACAAACTGGAACTGACTGATGGAGCCAGCTGGCCCTGATGAAATCAGACCCCAATTTTATTTTATTATATTTTATTTTATTTTGTTTTGTTTGTTTACAGACCCCTTAAAATAGGCATTTAAAATAATGCCTGAACTTGTGTAAGGAGATTCAGAGATAGGTGTGGGCAGTTTGAGGGGATCCTCCAAGAGGTCTTCAGGCTCAGGCATCTCCCACCACTCCAGGGGACCATCTTTAAACTATATCACGACTCTTAGAAGCAAGAGCCAGCCATCAGGGCCTGCTGTCCTCAGTGAGATTAGAGTCCAGCCAGATTTAGCAACACGAAGGGGAGGTGTAACCGGAAGCAACCGACTGATTACTTAGCACACCCACCCAAACATATCCACTGCAACTCATTCATTCTCCCAAATCCCATGTGCTAGGCAATGGGGGAGGTGCCAGGGTTACCAAAAAATCATAAGCCACAGGCCAAGCCTGGAGAGGTTCAGGGGGAGACTTTTAAACACATAGTTGTAATTCATTGTACGGAAGAGTGAACAGGGCTCCGTGCCAGAGCTTACATAGGTTCATCTCCAATGCTAACTCCTTTGAGCACTGAAGAAAGAGCGTCTTGGGTAAGAGGGTTCAAGGAAAACTTCCCAAAGCGGGTGACATTTGAGTGATTTCTTGATAGGCATGCAGTGCATCAGTTAGAAAAAGAGAGGGTGGGGGCGCCTGGGTGGCACAGCGGTTGAGCGTCTGCCTTCAGCTCAGGGCGTGGTCCCGGCGTTCTGGGATCAAGCCCCACATCAGGCTCTTCTGCTATGAACCTGCTTCTTCCTCTCCCACTCCCCCTGCTTGTGTTCCCTCTCTCGCTGGCTATCTCTATCTCTGTCAAATAAATAAATGGAATCTTTAAAAAGAAAAAAAAAAAAAGAAAAAGAGAGGGTGGTGGAAAGGTGGTTCAAGCAGAAGGAGCAGCATGCCACATTCGCAGCCCGTGTCGAAGGGGCAATTGACCTCTGCAGTCACCCAGGGACCCACTCTTAGAAGGGCCCCCATCCTTGTCCAATGCTCTGCTGTCACTCTCTGGGAATTCTTAATATTTTTTTAACCAAGGTTCCTGCATTTTCAGTTTGCACCCGGCCCCACCAATTATGCAGCAGGTCCTGCAAGGGGACAAGACAAAAGCAGGGAGACCTGTCGAGAAGCTATTCCTGCCATCCAAGTAAGAGCTAATGAGGGGCTAAATTAAGATCATCTTGTCACAACAGCACTACAGACCCACATTATTCTTTTCAACACCTACCTAGTGTCCCTCTGTTTAGAAGCAGCAGTTTCTCCAGTTGGAAAATATTTAGGTTGATTGTGATCTTTTGTAATCACAAAGACTGCTGCAATGAATAATTTTGTACATCTGTCATTGTACGTGTGTAAGGATTATCTCTCTAAGATCAATTCTCAAAATTAGAATTGATGGGCCAAAGGTATGCTCATTTCCAGAGTTGACAGGCATTGCTAATTTGTGCTCCAAAGAAAGCATACCAATTTATACCCCTTCCAACAGTACTTTTATTATACCCTCATTAACACTCTGTAACATCCAACTTTTTGATATTTGCAGTCTTGGTGAGAAAGCAAGAGCTCATTGTTCTAATTTGTCTTTAATTACAAATGAGGTTGGTCATTTTTTTTAAAAAATAGATTATAACTCCATTTATATTCTGTTAAGATGAAACACATTTTGCTATTTTTGAACTAGGTTATAGGTTCTTATTGGTTTCTAAGAGTTGTCTTATGTTAAGAAAATTAATAGTAAATATATTACCTATTCTATTGTTTGTTTATTTACTTTATATATATATATATATATATATATATNTTTGAGGCTGGATGTTGAGACAGAGGCGGGGAATTGAACTGGGCCTTTGTACACGTCCAGAACAATCGGACCCTTTCCTTCCTCTGTGCCTTTACCTTCCCATCTCTGCCAGTTAAAGCTTCACACAGTTTTCCTTTGCTCGTCCGTGGTAATGAGCAGCATACATTGCAGTTAAAACGGTGTAAAAACTGTCATCTGCTTATCTAGGCTCATCTCAAATGCTACTTGCTTTGTGAAGCTTTCCTTGAGCTCTGTGACTCTTCCCAGCCAAAGCGACCTCGCCCCCTCCTGAAATCCTATAGGTTCTAATGTGTTGTGGTTATTTGTCACATCTTGTATGTGCCCAAGTCTTCGCTCTTTTACCTGAACACTGTATCGCTCACCCCTGTACCTTCCAGAATGGCTGCTTAGTAATGTTTATGGAATTTCTGAGGTAATTAATGAATGAGCAAATGTACAAGGCGTTAAGGACATAAGCTTTTGTGCCAGACATTTGGGGTTTTCCCCTGGTTTGGCGGTTTTCTGGGTGTGCCATTGGGTAAATCACTTTTCTTCTCACCCTTAGACTCCACGTCATAGGACAGTTGTGAGGATTAAGTGATGCAATGTAGATGAAGTGTGTTGCATATAATAAGCCCTCATTATGTGTTAGCTGCCATAGTGGGAATTCAGAGGAAGGAGAGAAGTCCAGGAGCCCCCCTGAGCTGGATGGTGCTCTCCAACCTCCAAGCTATACTTCCTTTCAGATCCCAAATGAGACTTCACTTTTTTCTATTCCCGTATTTTCTTTTTGTCTTTATCTTTTAGGTAAATTTGTCGGGCTTCAGGCCTAGGGCTCTCCAGCCCCAAGGGCTGCCCAGTGCCGCTGACTCTTGTGACTGCGCCACTGTTTCCTGCCTTTATGAGAAGCAAGGATCTCTACCGTAAGGTCGAGCTAGCAGGTTAGTTTCTTCCTACCCAATGTTATAGAAAAAAAAAAATTCAATGACACTTAGGGAATACTTTATTCCTGGGAGGGGGAATGTCACCATAGGTATAATGGAATTATACACAATGGAATTTTGCAGTGGGGAGAGAAATTAGGCTCAATTATGAATACGGCATGAGCCAAGGGAGGGGCTTTATAGTCAAGGAACAGGGTGAGGATCAAGTGATAGAAAATTACTAAGAAGAAACATCAGAGGTAAGGGGGATTCTGGCTAAGGAGACCTAACAGGATTCTTGCTGAAGACAGGCCAGGGTGATCAGACATCATCGGGGAGACAGTGGAGGATGAGGGACCTGATCAGAGAGCAAAGTGATCAGATATTGAAGCGGGAGGGGTTCTGGATAAATTGAGTTAGCAAAGTTCTTGCTAAGACTAGATTTTTACGTGGAAGTGCACACAGATGGGCCTGGGAGAAGGTTGAGAAGGCTGACTACAGTTTGGTCAAGCAAAGTATCTTTGTTCTTGAATAGAAGGCATTCTGATACCAGCAACAGGATCTAGAAACAGACAAAGTTCCATGGGAGCGTAAAGAGCACAGTGTCTGGGGCCTTAGGAACTGTAGTTACAACAGCCTTATAACGCACCTCCCTCGTGCAGGACTTTGGTGAGGAAAGCATCCCCCCACGGGCTGGACAAAAAGTAAGTAACCAACAGATGCAAGTTCCCCTCTAATCTCTTATTTACACTGGTACCAAATTCACACTACTAAAGGCCCTCTTCTTCCCTCTTCCTGTGGATGAATTCTCCTGACTCACAGTCAACCTCTCCGTTTGTGCCCTTGCCTTGCCTCGGCCATTCTCCCCCTCTCTCCTGCAGCAGCAGTTGTCCCCTCTCCACTGGGTCATTCTCAGTCAGCTTATAAACATTATTCCTCCCATCAGGAAAATAAACAAAAACAACCCTCTTTTGACTCTACTTCCTCCTCCAGCTGCCATACATTCTCCTTTCCCTTGTAACAAAATCTCTTGGAAAGGGTGTGTGTACTCAACATTTTCAATTCCTCAACTGTGCCCTTTTGGACTTATTCCAGTCAGATGTCTGAGCCCTACAAGCCATCAAAACTGCTCATCTCAAGATCACCAATAGCTCCAATTACCATTTCTTAATCTTCGTATGACAATCTGTAAGTAGCTTTGGTATAGTTGATTACTCTCTTTTCCTTAAAACACTTTCTTTACTTGGTCTCCAGGACTTCTCACAATTTTGGTTTCCTTCTTTGGCCTCTTCCTTCTCAGTGTCTTTTTTATTCCTCTTCATTTTCCCAACCTCGACATATTAGATTTGCCCCCAGGATGGAGTCATCAGAACTCCTTTCCACCAACATTCATTTCCTGAGAAATTGCTCCTGATCCCCCGGCTTTTAAATCTTATCTTTATTCTGAGAACCCCCCCAATTCATATTCCAGCCTACACCTCTTTCCTGAAGTCAGACCCACATATGAAACTGCCTACTTGCCACATTCGCTTGGGTGCTTAATAGACATCTCCCACTTAATATGTCCCAAACCAAACTCTTGGTAGTCCTCTTCAAACCTGTCCCTCCTGCAGCCTTCTTTGTTCCAGACAATAGCAACTCCACTCTTCTAGTTACTCAAATGTTTGATGTCATTTCACTCTTCTTTTTTCCTCATACTTCATATCCACCCATTGCCATGTTCTGTCAACTCTACTTTCAAAATCTATCGAGAATCCAACTATATCTTCCATCCCTCCTTGGACCCTGGTCCAAGCCACCAACATTCTGCATCAGGATTAGTGCAATGGCCACCTAGCTAGCCTTTCTGCTTATGGCCTTTCAACCTGATCTGAGTGCAGCAACCAAAGTGATTCTGTTAAATGTAAGTCAGAAGACGCACTTCTATTCTCAAAATCTTCCATTGGCTTTTTTATCTCAAGATATGTACCTCCCCTCCATAACCTTCATCCCCTAATACTCTTGCCCTTCTTCCACTCCAACCACACTGGTCTCCATGTTGTTCCTCAAACCTGCCAGGCATGCTCTTGCTTCAGAACTTTTCCCCTTGCTCTGCCCTCTGCCTGACTTCATTCTCCCAGGTACCTGCAGAGTCCACTCCCTTATTCCTTCAGGCCTTTCCTGAAACTCACGTTCTTACTGAGACCTTCCCTGGAGACCCTATCCAAAATCACATAGGCATGCACACGCACACCCACCCACCCACCCACCCACACCTTTCAGCCTTTCATATCCCAGTTCCCTGCTTTTCTCAACAGCTATTACTTTCTAATATACTACATATATTGATTATTTTGTTTGTTGTCTGTCACACCAGTATAATGTAAGTTCTGTGAAAGCAGGGAGTTTGATTTGATTTGTTTACTGCTCTATCCCGGCACCTCAAATCGTGCCGGGCACATCAAGGTGTTTAATAAATATTTGTTGAACAATTTGTTGAAATGTTATCATGTCACTCCTTTATTCAAAACCCTTCAGTGAGGTCCAGTGCTCAGAACAGGGTTCTCAAACCTTTTAGCCTCAGGATCCCCTTTTCACTCTTAAAAATTACTGAGGACGCCAAAGAGCTTGTGTTTATGTGAATTATATCTATTGATCATTACCACTAGAAATCAAAGCTGAGGAATTTTTAAATATTTACGTATTAATTTGTTTAAAATAACAGTAATAAGCCAGTTGACAAAAATAACACTTTTATGAAAAATAGCTATGATTTCAAAAAAAAATTAGTACAAGAGTGGTAATGCTTTACATTTTTTTTTTTTAGAGAGAGAACAAGTGCGGTAAGGAGCAGAGGGAGAGGGACAAGCAGGCTCTGCGCTGAGCATCATGCAGGGCTCGATCTCAGGACCCCAAGATCATGACCTGAGCTGAAATCAAAAGTTGGAGGCTTAACTGACTGAGCCACCCAGGTGCCCCTGCTTTACATTTTTGACACACCTGTTTACCATCTGACTTAATAGTTGTATTCTCATGTCTACTTCTGCAATCTTTTGTGAAGCCTCAGAAAAACCACACAGTCCACTCATGAGGGAATGAGAGCTAAAAGACAAACAATGCTTACTGTTGTTAAGAAAATAGTTTTGATCTCACAGACCCCCTGAAAGGGTCTCAACCTCACTTTGAGATTTGCTCTCCCAGAACATAAAGTCCAAACTCCTTAGCGGGGCATTCATATTTATCTGTGCCTTTGGATATACAGTTCCTTTCGCAGTCTACATAGCAAATTCCTGCTGGTCATTCAAGGCCCATCTCAACTCCTGCCATCTCTAGACAATTAGTTGTTCCCTCCTCTCTACTTTCATAAAACTTTTCTTTTATAGCGCATATTATGCTATCTTCCTGCAATCTGATCTTTATGTGTCTATCTCCCCAGCTGACTATCTTTCTAAAGGAGGCAACTGTAACCTAATCTTTATATTCCCAGCCCAGCTAGCACCCAAAAAGATACTTAATAAAAATTTGTTGAATAAAGAAATAAGAGAGGAGGTGAAGGGAGAAGGGATCTAGTTTCCCTACGGCCAGCTCTGGTATTGGCATAATGTGTCCTGATAAGATTATCAATATCTAAGTTTCTCATAACATCTGTTCAGTTGACTCTATAGTTTACGAAGGGAATCCCAACTATTCGTGTGGTCCTTCTAATGAAGCGCAGAGGACAGGGTCATTAGTTTTACTTTACAAATGAGGAAACTGAGGCTCAAAGAGATGAAATGAGTTGCCCAAAGGTGAACTACAAATTAGTGACAGCCAATATTGAACTCAGGTATCTGACTCTAAGTCCTGTGCCTTTCCATGAAAAAAGGGAAAAGAGAAGTCAGTGCCCTGGTGAGTTCATCTTACAGTGTTACTCTGAAGCCTCCAAACCTCCTCTTGGGCTGGCTTCACAATGGTCTCTAGACCTTCTCCACTAGGGACCTACCTTAGGGTTATATTCTATAAGCATCCACTTGCTTATACTAATCTCTTCCTTCTTTATCATTAATTATCTACTGCCACCCATGTCCACCATCCTTGATATCTGGTTTGAATGTACTATTTCCTCTTGGAATGCACCCTCTCCCAAAGCTTCCAACATTGGGTAATTTGTTGCTCTTTCCTCAATGTTTCCGTAACACTTCCTTCCCATCTCTGTGATAATTTAGCATGAAACCACATGACTAGCTATGTCCCTATCTCCCTGCTAGACTGTGAGCAGGAAATTCAATGGTGTGTATACACTCTTCAATCTCTTTGATCTCCCTGATACTGCCAAGCCCTCTTCATCTCCTTGAAATGCTCCTTCCCTTTCCCATATACTCCATGAGCCTGATTGCTCAATCTTTTGAGCACTCTTTAGACTGAATATGTATGTCTCAACACAGGGCCTGCAGTTTTGCTTTTTCTACTCCAATCTTTCACTTTCAACTCTCACATTGACCTCAAGGTTTCTGAAATGTCCATTCTCCACCCTCTTCTGAACTCATTCCTATACCCATCTCAGGGACCTTATGGTCGCCTCGGCCTCAGCAAGCCTAAAACTCTTTGTCATCTTCCTCCTTATGATACCTCCATTTCTGTGAAGACGCTACAATCCATCTTCCTGGGCTTGTCATCACTCCAAACTCCTTTCCTTCTTTTTGGTCCAATGTGTCTTAAATCTCTTCCCCCAACCCTATCCTAGAAAAAATGTGTTCTGAGGTCGGATTGCGTCCCACTCTGCCACTTACGAGTCACGCAAATTTGGCAGACTTATTCAGAGCCTCCACTTCCTTATTCTAAATTGGCGGTAATAATACTATCTGTTTCATAGGGTTTACTTATGAGGATTAAATGAGATATAACACAGTAAAGGGCTTAGCCCAATGTTTGATACATACTAGGCATTTAATAAGTGTTAATTATTATTGTCATCATTATTTCTTTGACCTAGACTATTGTAGTCATCTCCAACTAATTTCTCTGCTTCTTCTGGTCATTATTCTGCACACTGGAAGGGGAATTAATATGGAACATTTATTAAATGCCAAGCACGTCATCTTTCGAGCAACCTTATACATTAATATCAACAATATATGCCAATATATGAACATAGGTCTGATTCCTAAGCTTGTTCCCTTTCCACAACTCCAAATTACCAGGTAACCATAAAACACCATTTTCCACACACCATCCTGCTTAAAAGGCCTTTCAATCACCACCACCCCCATTTCCCTTCCCAAATTCATTATCCTGGAATTCATAGTCTTCTGCTTCCTTCACTTCCCCAGCACTTTCCTATAGGATCCCTGTGCTCCAAAGAAATGATCTACTGCCCCAAACACATCCTATACACCTCCTCTTCCTACCTGACACGCCCTCCCCATTCCCCTTCCCTTATTTAATCCAGCCTTTCCTCAAGGCCTAGCTAGAGCCCCCCATCCCCTCCATAACACCTGTCCTGACTTCACCTGTCCGCAGTCAAGTCTCTCCTGACCCCTGGAGCACCTGCCTGTATCCTTTTTGACACTTGGTGTTTGCTGCCCTGTGTTTCTTTGCACTTGTGTTTTCGCACCAAGCTGTAAACCTCTACACTTCAGGGAGTCAGCTTCCTTTTTTTTTCTTTTTAAGTCCCAAGTAGCCCAGAGCCCTACATATATATAGAAAGTGTTCAATACATATGGGTCGTTTTGGATGAAAGATGATCTTCCCAACTGGTTGATCTCTCTCCAACTGAGGGGGGCGGTGAGAGAACGAGCTTCACCTTAATTTCACCTAATGTCTCCCAGGGCTGCTCCCCCAAAACACTCCTCAAATCTATTCCTCAGTTTCCCACCCTCCCTGCCCTCCTTTCTCCAAGGCCACCCTCTCAGACCCTCTCCTCCAGGACCACCGCCCCCCCACCCCGGCGTTACCCCAGGGCGTCTCCTCAGTCCCTTTCCCCAGGGCTGGCTCCAGACCCCCCTCCTCTAGGGCCACCCCCTCAGACTCCGTCCTTCAGGGCTAGTCTTCTGGCTTCGGACCCCCAATCCAGTATATCTCCCCCAGAGCCATCGCGTGGTTCTACCTCTGCGACTATTTAGCCTCTTCCCCCTCCCTCAGGGCTCCCCCCAGACCCCCGCCTCCAGTTCCACCCCTTCGGACCCTCCCTCCGGAGCTGTGCTTCGGGCCTCTGAGACCCCT
>NC_048230.1:68337863-68481908 GCF_002007445.2 Ailuropoda melanoleuca | reverse complement strand
GGACGGGAGGGCGGGGGAAGGACTCGATCACTCTCTTCGTATCTGAAGGGCTGGAAGGGTAGACGTGCTCTGAGTGGCCCCACAGGGCAGAATTAGGGTCAACAGGGGTGGGGGTAGGGGTTGCAAGAAGACAAATTTCAGCTCAATATTAAAAGAAGTTTGTAACAATCAGAGCTGCTCAACCAGCTTAGGAGGCGGTGAGCTGCTCATCACTGACATGTGCAAGCAAAAGCTCCGGGGAGGGGGGGCGGTGCTTGGATGGATACATGCATAATAATAACAATAATGCCAACTAGCATTTACTGAGCACTCACTAGGAGCCAGGCCTGGTGCTATGACTTATATTAATAATCTCTTATCATCCTCATGACTACTCTATGAGATAGTTGTCATTATTATCCCCCTTTATAGATGAGGATACAAACTCACAGAGCTTCAGTAACTTGCCCAAGGTCACACAACTATCAAGTGATGGGGTTGGAATTCTAGCCTAGGCAGGCTGACTCTAGTCACCATGTTTTTAACCGTGAAACTATTCTATATCACAGAGGAGGAGTTGCGAGGGGCAGTTGGACGAGGTAATTTTTCTGGTCTCTTCCAACCTGGAGGTCTGCAATTCTAATACGAGATAAGTAATAAGTTAGGACAGTAGTTCTTTGCAGAGAAAAGCTAGAGTGATTGCCTCAGTTATCCTGTGAGATTGGGTGCATTTGTTGAAGCAGGCAGTCTGTTCAGAAGAATGTGCCAGAACAGGGTTCTTAATTGGGCATGGGACTCAGGGGGCCTGAAATTTTGTGCAAGATTGTGTTTGTGCATGCAAATGTATTTTTCCAGGAAAGAATCCCTAGATTTCTTCAGACTATCAAAGGGGTACATGATCCCCAAAAATTAGGGTGTGTAAAAAGTCTCTTTTGCCCCAGTTGGTAGTTGTCTTTCAAAGATCTTACTGCTGGTTGACTTTGAGTGGAAACTTTCCCTCGCCCGTTTGTGTTTTCAGCTTTATTACATCTCAAAGTAATGTGTTTCATAAGTTTATATCCTATAAAAAGTCAGATTCCCTTAGTCTTCCTGAGTGCAAAGAGTGAGGTAGGAAGACCCTGGCCTGGGATTTAGGCGGCCTGGGCTCTAATCTGACCTTGGCCCCTGGTGGCTTCTTGACCTTGGACCATTTCCTTGCCCTCTCTAAGCTTAAATTCTACCATCTAATATAAAGGGATAGGGCTAGATGATCTCAACTCTGAAACCCTGTTATTCCTGTGATATTTCAAGCATTAAGAGGAGGCTATGTGCTTATATATGTCAGGGTATGGAGGAAAGGTTATGCGTACCCACACCTTATCCTTATCAGCTTTATAGGCTTTGATTACTCCACCTCGCTTAGCCTTTGTCTTTTCATGCTTGAGCTTCCCCCTTATGACCAGCCACCCATAGAACAGCCACATTCATCCTCTGGGTCATTGTAGTTGCCTTTTTTTAGATATCCTTGGGCCCTAGTTTTCAATAGATGTAAACCTGACCACTGTCCCAGATGTGGGACTCTGTAGTCTGGCACAAAGGAAGGATGATTCCTTCTTTGGTTTTCAGCTCCATTCCCACTTCTGCCTATCCCTTTGTCAGCCTTCCTGACCCACACGTTAGGACACTGTCTTTAGGAAACAATCTGCAGTAGTTCTCCGATCCCTTTCCTGTATCAAAACTGATAGCCTGGAACCCAACACCCTGTACCTGGATTATTTTTATCAGAGTGCATTACCTTACATTTCCTCACATTGACGTTTATCTGCCATTTTACATCCCACTCAGTACCTTCCTTCAGCTTTGTCTTCTTTGGCAGAGCATTTCCCTACCTGAAAAGGTTTTAGATGATCTGCAGTTCTTGAAATTTTCATTTTGCTCTACTTCTGGATCACTTAAAAAAAATTTAAATCAGACAAGTCCCAGCATGGTCTCCTGGGGCCCCCTGAACTCTTAATTTCCTTTCATTCCGAGAAGTGACCCTTTATTTCTATTGTTTCCTATCTCCAAGTGACCTGATAAAAAAAACACCTTAATTCCCTGATGACTCCATTTTCCATGTCTAATATATTGTCCAAAAGTTTCTAAAAGATAGAAGAATTGTATCCACTGCTTCTCTCACCAATTTGCACCTAATTATCCCTTCATTGAACACAGCAGCTCACATGATTGAAACCTTACAGGAATATGGTTGCTCTTCAGCCACCAGATAATGTTTAATTCTTCTTTCTGTTTTTTAAGTCCTCTGGAGTCTGAATCCACACTACGTCCTCTCTAGAAGGCTGTCTTTCCCACTGCTCATCGGTACACATTCTTACTCCAGACAAGCTTGTCTCTTCTTTATCCTAAGACAAACTACCCACGTTTCTCTGCTCATCACATCCCGTTTGCATCTGTACCTCCGTTCATCCATCTGTGACCTTTCCTTACAGTTTCAGCCCAAGCCCCACTTCTTCAGGAAACTCCCTGACTTCTCTAGTTATTTATTCCTCTCTTTTCAGGGCAACACTTTGAAGCAGTCCCAGCCAGTTTGCCCTTTAATTTTTTTTTTTTTTAATACCTAAACATCATTTAGGCAGTTCTTAGGCAGGGCCTAAAAACATCTTGTGTTTTTACATCTTACACAATCCCCAATGCTCATCGTTAATTACTCAATAAACATTCGGTGATTCTACTCTTTATCCCTTGTGCCAAAAAGTTACTATGGATCTGAAATAGATGCTTATGGACAGGTGTGTCTTAAGCTCCCTTCTAAAATGCTTCTTAAGGAGTCGACTCATTGCCCACCTGTCCTTCCTTCATTGGAAATAGAGGTTATTCCTTTTGGCAGTGGTCCCACAATCTCACCCTTGAAACACTGCTCAGTATGTTGTCATCTGGTGGTAGTGACATACAATAGAGAGGCACTGAGAGGTGGCCGTGATCTTAGAGATCACCAAAGAAGCACATAGTAGTACTTATTAGACACTTCTCGAATTGCCCTTAGTTACCCAATGTCTCTAAATCTGATAGTAGGTGATTCAGAACTCTAAACCTTTCCCTGGTCTCCTGACTTCTTAGTTGAAAGCATTTTCACTATCTTTGGCTTTTGATTTTGTATCTGTGATCTAGCATTACCAAAAGACAAAATGAAAAAAAAAAAAAAACCCACCTCATTCAGTCTGTTTTCTCCTTTGCATTCTTGAGTCTTTCTTTTGTATTTTGCACATCAGGGGGTCCCACTGATTCCCTAATTGGCTTCCTGTGTTTGGTTTATTTAAAGCATCCCTTTCTCTTATTATTAGCTGAGTAGAATGTCCCACAAATAATGTTTTGGCCCTGCTACTTTCCAGTTTGATTCTGAGGAAGGTCAGTACAGACAGAAAGAGACAAGCTGATCAGCATGGGTCACACAAATAACGGAGTGTGACACCTCGACCAAAGGCATAATGGACTCCTGCCCTCTAGACCAGCTTTGAGGGACCTGCTCTGGGCAGATGGGGAGCATTCTTTGGTTTGCACCTCTAGTCAAGAAAAGTTAGAGCCCTGATGAGTCTGGTAGTGGGGCAGGCCTATTAAGAAGCACAGACAGATTCCCAAACCAAAATTTCTTTCAATATGGTCATGGCCTACCAGTATAGCTTCATTCTTGTCTGGAAAAAAAAAAAAAAAAGAAAAGAAAGAAAGAAAAAAAAAGGTCTCACTGTTAGGAAGTTCTCCCTCTTACCTAACCTGAATCTAGTCTGCAGCATTTAATTCATTTCTCTTATTATTACTATGTTTTTTCCTATGACTTTAACAGCCTCATATCTGAAAGGTGCTTTGCACTTTCCAGATGCTGTCATGTGAGTGGCCCCACTTGATCCTGGCAACAACACCACGAGTGAGTAGGGAAAATATTGTCCTCATTTTATAGATGAGCATAGACTCTGAGAAAGGATGTGACCTGTCCCCATCTCGTTCAGGGACCCACAAGCAGCTAATCAACAGGAAGGCTAGGACTAGAAGCTGGGTTTTCTCTCCTTGGTCTGCGTGCTTGTTCTAGATTTCTGCAATAGCCTTTTAGCCAATCTTTTCCACTTTCAGGGTTGTCCCACTCCAGTCCTTGAAAGAGGTAGTTTCAGAGCATAGAGAAGTGCATTATAATCGTACTAAAGAGACTGATCTGCGGACATGCCTAGCCTTATCACGTGGTATAGTTTGAACTCAGAACGAGAGGAACCAGTTCTTAGTAGACTCCAGCCAATGTCTCCTCAGGATCTAGAACAGTTGCTCGGCACATTCTCAATATTTCTTTATTGATTTCATTGTCTGTGCCCCCACCAGCTTCTCTCGATCATGCTTCGAACACGAAAGTCAGTACCTTTCTTTGAAGAACAGATGAATGCGTGCTAGAGGTGTAAATGAGGGCGAGGAGCACAGCGTGGGGAGGAGAGGAGGCTCTTAGAGAATGTTTCAGGGACGAGGTTGGTATTAAAGATGAACCGTTGAGGGAAGAGAAGGACAGACAACGGTGAGGGGACAGTCCAGACAGAAGGAAAGCCAGGAACCAAGGCTCCACGAAGGCGCAGGGCGTGTTTAGGAAACGGCAGATAACTTGATGTGCCCGAGGCATCACGTTACTGGCTATTTCCAGTAAGCGTGTATGAGGAGAGGCTGGACAGGGAGGCTGAGAGCAGATTGTGAAACTGGCTTTTGTCCAAAGGCTGAGGGGAGTCATTAAAGGTTTCTGAGCAGAGAAGGGACCTGCTTGGAGCTGGGTTGAGAGGTGGGGGGACTGGGGCCTGTTCCTGAGCCAGCTGGGTGCTTGCTCCGGCCCAGATGCCTTGAGCTTTTTCCTGGCATACTTAGATCTGCGTACCTGTTTTAGGGAATAATGTGTGGATAGAAGTTGCGAATCCCAGCTCCAGCCCTCCCCAGCTGAGACATTTTGGAACAAAGCTCTCAGTTTCTCCGGACCTCAGGATTGATTCTATTCACGTCCTTTGCTGGTTTTCCTTCATCATTATTCCATGCATTCGTTTTAAAAGACAACTTTGAACGAGGCTTTAATGACATATAGCAGAATGGCAACGTTTTCTCAAAGATCATACGGGCTGTTATAACAAAGTAGGTAAAGAAAAACGGGCATTCTTATCAATAACTTTTGTCGATTTAAAAACTCAATTCTATACCACACACACACTCAGGCACACTCTTCTCTGTGGCCCAAAAGCTCTGGGCCAGAGAGATGGGGTGGTCCGCCACCTCTTCCTCACCTCGCTTGCCTCAGCAAAATTACTGACCAAGCCCCAGCAATTCCTCCTCCTGACTAGATCCTTTTGGCATCTACTCGTCTCCACCTCCATCGCCTCCTTTGTAGTCTGAACTTCTATCTCATCTGAACTTCTATCTCATCTGGACTTCGGAAATGTCCCACCCGCTGAGCCTCTCTTGCCTGCCTCTAATCCTTCCTCAAATGGCAGCCAGAGTGACCTTTTAAAAATAAATCCACACAGGGGTCAGTTACATCCGAAGCAAATATGGCCAAAGCTAAGATTTAACAAAGCTGGTTGGCGATTATCCAAGGTTTGTTTTATTATTTTTATGCCTCTCTGAGTGCTGGAAATATTTAATAATAAAAAAGTTTTAAACAAAAAAATCTGATCATGCTACTCCCACACTCCCCTTGCTTAAAGCGGCTTTGAGGATGAAGATGAACTACTATCCCTGCTTTCCACCACTTCTTCCTTTTGATTCTTATTATGGAAAATCTCAAGCACGCATGAAAGTAGAATGAGGAATATTAGGAACCCCCTGAATCTGGCCCCCACCGGGCTGCTTCCTAAGGCCTGCGAGGGCCTGCGTGACTGAGTCCTTCCCCGCTCTCCAGCTTCCTTCTGCATATACTACCTTCTTACTCAAGTCTGGCCACCCTGGCCTTCCTTCTCTTTTTCTAATGGGTGGCTTCCTTCCCATCTCAGGACTTCAGTAAGATACGCTTTCTCAGGGAGGCCGTCCCTGACTTCACAGCCTGGATCTCCTGTCAAACACATTCACAACACCTTCTCCTTCTCCATCATCCCACTCAATGAAACATCGAGGCTTTCTGTGTCTTTCTCCCTCACCAGGCTGTAAGCTGCAGCGTTCAGTGGGGACCACAGGCACGGGAAACACTATATATGATGTGACAGACGCGGTGAGTGAGGGGGGTGTAGAATGCCGTTGGGAGCCCAGAGGAAGTCCACTCACCCCTGGATAGCCCTCCCAGATGAAGTGGCATTCAAGTTGCATTTGGAAGGATATTTAATAGTTTGTCATGGAGAGGCCATGTGGTAAAGGCATAATACAGAGAGGGAAGGAAAGAGGCTTAGAGGAAGGAAACTGCGGGATGTGTGCAGTCAACACAAGGAGGTCGTCAGTAGCTAAAGGGGGAGTCTGTGGGGTGGGCAGGAAAAGGGTAGGCTGTGCATGACAGAAGATAAGGCTAGAAAGGTGCATTGGGTCACATCGGGAAGCTCGTTGAGTGCCATGCTAAGGAGCCTGGATTTAAAACTGGCAGCGAGGAACCAGAAGACGGCTCCACACTCAATCCAATCAAGCTAAAATTATTATATATTTTATACTTTATATAATTACTTAGGGGTTACCTACTTCAGCCATCTGCCTGTTACAGTTGAAAAACTGAGGCCTGACCATGGTCTTGTGTTCCCGCTTCCCTTATTCTTAACTCATCAGTATGTCAAACCCCAGAGGACAGAAAGCTGTGGCAGGTTGGCAGGAAGGCCCTGGAAAAGGTGAGGAAGATGAAGCTTCCTCCCTCCTCAGAGAATGAATAAGAGCATGGCCCCTCTCCTGGCCTTGGGAGGAGGCCACCCTGGAATTGGAAAACTTGGACATCCTAGTGCTGACCCCAAACCCCAAATGTGCCATCTCCTTGGGGATGGTGATTGTCTGGCTTGTGGTGGCCTCCTGGGAACGGGCCAAGGACACGGAGCAGAGAGCCAGGGAGTTCCCGCTAGTGCACTTACCACCCACTCAAGAGCTGGTGGCAGCCAAGAGGCAACGCTGTACCATTAAGGTGTTTGTCAAGCAGCTAAGCTGGGCATTGTGGGCGAGCCTGAGGGCCCTTTTTAGACTGGCTGTAAGTGAAAAGGAAAAAAAAAAAAAAAGACAGCGCTTGGAGGCAAACCAGAGCTAGCGTGGAGGGTGTAGCATGGCAGAGAGAACCCTCCCTAGGAGGCAGGGATGCTAACTCCATTTCCTCTCTCAACCTGCTCTGTGATTTTGGATAAGTCATTTCTCCTTTCATGTTTTATCTTGCTCTTCTGCAAAACAAGTGTATTAAATCAGATGGTTTCAAAGTATGTTGACCAGTGAATTTTCTAGATACCTGAATAGTTAAGCCTTCAAGTTTCAGATTTTAAAAAATTAGTTATAATGGAGGTGGGCTCAGTGGCAAGGCTGGGACCTCAGTGGTACGGGTGGAGGAGGAAGCAGGGCTCTGGCAAGACAGGAGCTGGGGGACTGACACGATGGTAGGGCTGATCCCTGAGGCATCACCACAGCGTGATGGTGGCCCATCTCTTGCCAGAGAGTGTGGGAGCAAAAACACAGACAACAACATTGTGAGAGTCCTTACTTTCTGCCAGAATCTGCTAAATGCTTCTCATGCATGTATTCATTCCCCACTGCTGCAGAAACAAATTACCACAAACTTAGTGGCTTCTAACACAGATTTCTCATCTTCTGGAGGTCAGAAGTCTGAAACAGGACTTACCAGGACTAAAAGCAAGGTCTCTGTAGGGCTGGCTTCCTTCTGGAGACTCAAGGGAGAATTCATACCTGGCCTTTTCTGGCTTCTAGAGGCCGTCCACGCGGGTTCCTTGGTGTGCAGCCCCTTCCAGCATGGCGCCACTCTGACACGTGCTTCTGTCGTCACCTTTCCTGCTCTGACTCTGACCCTCTTGCCTGCTCTTACAAGGAACCTTGGGATTACATTGAGCCCACTTGGATGACCTAGGATAATCTCCCCACCTGAAGATCCTTACCTTCATCCCATCTATAAAGGCTCCTTTGCCACGTGAGTTCACATAGCCATGGGGTCCAGGGATTAGGATGTAGCCATCTTTGGAGGGCTGTTATTTCATCTACCACAGTGCATCATCTCACTGGATCCTCCTCACAAGACTTCTTTTTCATCCTCTGTTTAACAAATGGAGAAAATGAACCTTAAAGAAGTGAGGTCATTTGCCCGAGGAAAGAGCTGGAACGAGCAAGGTTAGGTAATATTTGACAATGTAGTGATATCTTGGTCCCAAGTGACCTGGCTTTTTAGGTAGGACCCTACCCAGTTCCCAGGTGTACAGGGACTAGAGTCTCACTGTCTGGAGAAGACCGGGAACAGGCAGGGAATCTGAGACCTTGAGAAACAGATTAAGGTCATAGGAATCTCAGCTTAGGACCTAAGTGCCAGACAGGGAAACCTAGGTTAAAAACCCAGAGGTGAGAACTGAGCTCACATAGCAATGCATGGGGAAGGTGATGTTAGGCCACTCTTGATGGCAATGTACAGTAACACAATGGAATCTCAATGTTGGGATGCTGATGGACCCTGAAGTTAGGACTAGCTCAGGAGAGGGGCAGGTGAAGGACCCAGAGATGATGGCAGAGCTGAAGCACCGAGAGCAGGGCTGGCTATTGAGCTAATTTTCTAAGTGGGTGACATCCTTCCTGCCTTAGTACATCAGAGGTGAGAGTGCACACGGCATGCCCATTCCTTCGTGGCACGAGGTCATTGCTCCCGACAGCGATGGGTCCTTACCGCTGTGTTTCTGCGCTTTAGCAGGCAGCTGAATCACCTGAGGGGCTCATGGTTTAAAAATGCAGATTCCCAGTTTCCAGCCTCACACAGTCCGGTTTCATAGGGTCTAGGTTCAGAGTCGGGAATATGCACTTTTAACAAGCTCCCCGAACCCTGCAATGCTGACGGCCCATGACACACGAGGACTGTGCGCTGAGACCCAGCCTTGGTGACAGGGCTGCCGTACAGCGAGGTGTTTAGAGTTGCCTGTCACCTCTCAGGAAAATAATAGTCATTATTATTGCTATGTTTTACTGAGGACTTACTACACGTCTTATGTTATTTCATCTCCACAACCACTCCACGAGTCACGGGCTAATGACACGACACGGATGGAGGAAGTGAGCGTGAGGGAGGTTGAATAATTTGCCTCAGGTCGTGCAACAAATAAATGGAAGAATTAGGATTTGAACCACGCACAGTTTGTCTCCAGAGCATACATTCTTAACCATGACCCTACACGTCCTCTTGAGCTGCCTTACTCCTCACCCCTCAGCAGACCCCACATCAAGGCCACTCCTGCCCACCTGCCCAGATGAGGAAACCGGTTCTCACTCTGAGCCTCGACCTGGGAGGCTCCTGACTGATGCCTCATGCTTTCCGTAAAACAAAATATAAGGTTGAATGGACCCTTGAAGGATAGTCAAGGCAGCTCTATATGGGAATCTTTGTATAGTAGTGGTTCTCAATCCGGGGCAATTTTGCCCACCCTTAGGGAGACTTTCGGCAATGTCTAGAGACGGTTTCTTTGTCACAGCTGAGGGGGTGGTGCTACTAGTATTCTAATTGAAGAAACCAGGGATTCTGCTAAACGTCCTACAGAGCACAGGACGCCCCCC
Source organism: Ailuropoda melanoleuca (assembly GCF_002007445.2). Classification (NCBI taxonomy): domain Eukaryota; kingdom Metazoa; phylum Chordata; class Mammalia; order Carnivora; family Ursidae; genus Ailuropoda; species Ailuropoda melanoleuca. The sequence continues at coordinate 68,472,233 of NC_048230.1, read as the reverse complement.
ACTACACCGAAGAATGATCTGGCCCAAACTACCGGTAGTGCTGAGTTTGAGAGGGCCTGTTCTACAAGTTCTGACCAGATGACTCTCCCTCTCCGCCCACACTTCCACTCATTTTCATTCAATAAATAAGTATCCAAACCAGGCCCTGAGCTAGGTGTTAGGGTACTGCGGTGGAGAAGACAGACTACGGGCCCTCCCTCGGGCACTACGCAGTCAAGAAGAGGAGACCAGTTAACATCATGTGATGACAACACTGTGTGATAAGAATTGTGATAAATTAAGGGGTCAAGGAAGGCCTCTCCAGAGAGAGGAGCGTGATCTAGATAGAAGGAACAATGCATGGAAGGGTCTGGAAGACTTAGAACACACTGAAACACAGAGTGCTAGGTGGGGAATGGTGGAAGAGGCTGCAGAGGTAGTCAGGAGTCAAGTCATGAAGGCTCTTTGTTTTTTAAAACCACTTTACTGAGGTATAATTGACACCCAAAAAGCTGTACATATTTAACATAGGCAGCTTAATGAGTTTGGAGATAAACACCTGTGAAACCATCACCACAGTCTATGCCATGAACAAACCCACCCCTTCCAGATGTTTCCTCCTGCCCTCATTATTTATCATTATTATTTTGTGCTAAGAACACTTAAGATCTGCCCTCTTAGCAAATTTTTTAAGCATATAGTACAGTACTGTTAACTCTAGGCACTATGCTGCACAGTAGATCTCTAGAACTTACTAATCTTGTGAAATACTGTACCCTTTGACTGATACCTCTGGTTCCCTCTCCCTGGAAGGCTCTTGATGGAAAGCCCTTGAAGCCTCGGGGGTAATGGTACTTTCTGTTCCCTCTTTAGGTCTCTCGCTCAGATGTCACTTCCACGGGGCCACCTTCCCTGACCATCCTTTATAAAATGGTTGTCCCATCCCTCTTAGCTCCTCAACCTGCTTTATTTGTCATAGAACTTATTGCCCCATGGTTCTTCCACTAGCCTGAAACTAGAAATTAACAAGAATGTTTCTTTTTTTTTTTTTTTTAAGATTTTATTTATTTATTTGACAGAGATAGAGACAGCCAGCGAGAGAGGGAACACAAGCAGAGGGAGTGGGAGAGGAAGAAGCAGGCTCATAGCGGAGGAGCCTGATGTGGGGGCTCGATCCCATAACGCTGGGATCACGCCCTGAGCCGAAGGCAGACGCTTAACCGCTGTGCCACCCAGGCGCCCCAACAAGAATGTTTCTGTTTGCTGTTCTATCCCAGAGCCTAGCATACAGTGCCTGGTACATAGTAGGAAGTCCTTGAAGACTTACTGAATGAATGAATGAGTGAGTGAGTGAATGAATGAATGGACAGAAGCACATCTGATGTTTAGGAAGTAGAACCAATAGTTCTTTGGTAAAAGATGGATGTGGGCCGTGAAGGAGAAGGTAGAGTCATGGGTCACATGAGGCTTCTGGCTGGATAACTGGGTAGGTGTTGGTGCCCGGCACCGGGGTCACAGCAGAAGAGTATGGAGCTAGGATGTTAGGTAAGACAGCACTCTTTAGGAGTGTGAGGTGTAAGATGTCCTGGGAGGGGAAAGAGATGCCTGTCCAAGTTGTCTGACAATATGGAATGCCTGGTTTCATTCATATCTGGGTCTGAATCCTGCCACTTATGAGCTTTGTGACTCTGGATGCATAATTCTCTGAACCTGTTTCTTCATCTGCACATAGGGGGATTCCTACCTCCTGGGGCCATTGCATTCTAGGGTGCCTAGCACAATGCCAGGTATATAGTTGGCATTCTAATACAGTAGCTATTATCATTGTTGCTATAATTAGAGCACTTTTGTTTCAAAGTTGTTTCCTATCGTGAGTCAAGATCTATGTCCTATAATCTGTGCTGGTCTTAGGTTTGCCCTCTGTGTCAACCAGAATAAATCTCCTTCATCCATAGTCAGTTGGCTTTATGAAGACTGGCATGTTCCCTGCAGCTCCCCCTTCTCTAGCCTAAACATCCCTCATACTTACCTCCTAGGACATGGTTCATATGAGAGATTCCTTCATTCTCCCAGACACTCCCCCTTAGTCACGCTCCTGTTTGTCACTGTCCTTCTGCATATACACCCTCCAGGATGGGACTTGGATCTCCTGTGAGTGTTGAAGTCATGCCTTGTTCCTGTTACTCACATCATCATCCTAGAATATGACCTCTGCTACCCAAACTCTTTGATCAGGGTCTTTCATTCTCTCTTCCTCATTCTAGTTCGTGCTTCCAAATGTGACACCTCTTGCCTGGTCCTTCTTTGTGGGTTTCCCCTCTGGCCTTTAGGATAATACCTTCCAGCCCACTGTAATCCTGATCAAACATCTGATTCTAATCATTCTCCTGCTCCTTCTCCAGACCCGTGCAGTTGGGGTTGGCCTCACACCCAAACAGGCGCAACGCTCCGGGTTACCCCCAGGAGGCCATGCTGGTCTAGCAGATCCAACTTTCTCTCCTCCTCCACCGCCTTCTCTGTTTTCCAAGAGCGAACAGCAGCACCACCAGCTGATCTGCTTCTTGCTGCCCCCAATGCCACTTCTAATGTCACCACCGCCTCTGCTGTCTGACACTCTCTTCCCTCTCCGGGCCATGTTTTTTATCCTTGTTATTTTCCACTCTCTCCTTTGCCTGCCACTACTGAATATCTCAGCTTCGGCTTCTCAGGAACTGAAATCCCACCTTCTGGCCAGCAAACCAATCGCACGTACTGTCTGCCATCTCTACATCTTTGGTGCAGCCCAGCTATTTTGGTCCCTGCTCGCCCTACTCCGAGATTTTTCTCACTTTTTTCTGGGTTTACACCTCTTTCAGTGCTTAAAGGGTGACAGACATCTTAGAGTTGGTTAACTGAGCTATAAAGGTCAGACTTCTGACATGGCTGGTGATTGGTTAATGGATCCAGGTGTAAAAAGATGGAAGGTAGGTCATTGTGTTTAAAACTGAATGGGGCTTTTTTCCCTTTCATGGATTTTATCTTTCTTTCGGATGGGACAATGGAGCCTATTGCCTCATGAAGCAAGGAAGTCAAACCACAATAGACTGAATTTCAGCAAATGTTTTTCTCAGCCTCTAACAGATACCAAGAATTGTGCTTGGTGTTTCTTGTGTATTACTCAGGAAGCCTTCCCAAGATGAAATCCCCTCCTTGCTATCCAGGCAATGCCTCCTGGACCAACTGTTTGTTTGTTCGTTCGTTCGTTCGTTCGTTCATTCATTCATTCATTCATTCATCCAGTGATGATTTGTTGTGCCAGGCACTGTTCTAAGTGCCACAGCAGGTACAAAAATAAATACGACACTCTCTGCTCCTCAGAACTCAATCTAGTGGGGAAAACATATCAAGCGACAGGTGGGAGGCACTGTGGTTGCTGCGTCTAGAGTGGCAGAGAAGCAAAGCCCTGCAGTGGTAAGGAGGGTGCCCACTAGTTCTGCAGGGAGAGTTAAGGAAGATTTACCAAAGGAGGTAACATTTCAGCTAGACCTTAAGGATGAGTCTGCTAACACGCATAAAGAGAATGGGCTTTGTAGGCAGCAGGAACAGCCCGCGAGTATGCAAGGGCAGGGAATGTTTTGGAATTGGTATGGCTGGAATATAGAAGACTTGCACCAACACCAGGACTTCTGCCCAGACAGGTCAAGAGGACTGCCTGGGTCACACAGTGGCAGAAGCCAGTGGGTGGCAGAGACTGGGTTAAGCAGCAGAAGTTGGAATTATCTGGTCCCTAGCCTCTTAGCCTCTCACACACGTACACAGGCACACACGCAGGTCTAATCTCAGTGCCTTGTTCCCTGCTTTGGAGCTGTCCTTTGACCAGCCCCCTGCCCTTCCCATTTCCCTTCTTAGGGGTCTGCCCCTGAGCTCTGAGGATTGTTTCCAGTGAACCTGGGAGGGAAGCAGAAGCAGAGCTTAGAGAAGGCTGATCCAGTCTAGTGTTTGGTCCTGACCCAGACATTTGCCCAGGACCTGAATCCTTAGATCCTGGTTCCTGATGCTGCTGAGCTCGACTCAGCACATCTTATTTGGCCCCCAGGGGCTCCTTGCTTGTGGATCCCAGGAAAGGAGCTGGGTAAACCAAGTTGCCCTTTACGGAGGAGGAGCTACTTTCAACTCCCCTAAGTGTTCAAAGGCTGGAGTAGGTTTATGCCCAGAGTTCCCTGTTCCTTATCTCTTACCATAAAGAGTAATGAGGGCAGGAGGGGAGAAGGTTCTTAATTCCTGTGCTAGTTCAGAGGAACTCCTCAGTTGGCTGCCTGGTTTGTCAGTGGTATCTGTCCAAAGATCCCCAGCCATTTCCCAAATGCCATAATTCATCTTAGCTGGGTTTTTAGACAGCAGACTCCATAGATAAGGAGGAATTTGGTTTATTTTAGATTCGTACCACACCTCTTTCTGGAAGGGTTTGAGACAGCTTACAGGTTGAAAGAAGGTTTGTAAGTAAGACTTTTAACGATGAAACATAACTTGGTGGTGGGAAAGATGAAAAGAGTAAGTTACTTCCAAGTCTCACCGTGCTCCATATTTAAGCCATACATTTGGCTGACAGATTCTTGGGGAAAAGGCCAAGAGGGATAACCACTGAGCCACCCAGTGTCCACTTTCTGAATCTGAAAACATACAGAATCTCCTGTAGGGAAAACATTTTCCTCAAGCTAGACAGAAAATGATTGTGTTTGGGCCTAAGAAAGTTGAGTGAGGGTGAAGAGTACACAATTCAAGCCAGCTGTTAGTTCTCTGCCGGGCGGTGCTCTCGGTGCTGTGGGAGAGACGGTCATGGCCACTGGCCACCTTGTGGCAAGCAGACTTGACTGTGACACATACTGCCCTCCACAGGACCCATCAGGACTGGTCCTCGGTCCAGGGAGAATGTGGGAAGGTGGGATGACTCAATTTCAGAAGGCAAAGTAGTCAGAGCCCAAGTTTTCCACCTTGAGTTTGCAAAAGATTACAGAGACAGCATCCCAAGCAATAGCAAACCCCTTTGAGTGATTATGTCATCGAGGGGATTTGTTCATTTTATCTTAACAGTAATCCTGTGGAGGAGGAATTACGGTTTGCATGGAAATTATGGTTTGCAGGGAAATTGAACTTCAGTTTGCCCAGTGTCACACGGCCAGTGAGCAGTGAAGCCAGAATTCGATCTCAGAACTGGGTGCCTCTTTCCTACCATATGCCCTGTTTATTCAACCCAATCATTCTTCATTGAAGTTACCATTAAAGAAAGGGAACATAATGTGCCATTCTAGCTGAGAGGATGAGGCGCAGGGATGTAGTATTTCAATGGCATGATTTAACCTGGGATCAGCAGCCGGACCACAGAATGAACAGTGGGTAACTTAGCTACCCTGTCATGTTCATTTCTAGATGATTTGCTTAAACCTGTTGGCTGATCCTGGGCCACAGTCAAGTCAAAGTGATTTTCTATAATCTTCCCACTTTGTGAACCAATAATGACATAACATCTCCCTCCATGTCCCTACTTTTCGGCCCTCTCCTTTCATCACCACACTGCCCTCCCCCATTCCTATCGTTTGAAACCCTTCTCAGAATCCACCGTGCTCCCCTCCCACAGTTGCACATGCTGTACCCTTCAACACTGCTCCGATCCCTCTCCACCTGGGAGCCTCCCCTGAGTTCCCCTCTCTCCTCGTCTCCACCCCCATGTGGAGAAGACACGTCTCTTCTGTACCCCCTTAGAACCCTGTACACACCTGACTTTGAGGGCTGTGTTTTCTTTTTTGTGTGTGTGATTTTTTTTTATTTTAATGTTTTTTTATTATATTATGTTAGTCACCATACAGTACATTCCTGGTTTCTGATGTTAAGTTTGATGATTCATTAGTTGCGCATAACACCCAGTGCACCATGCACTACGTGCCCTCCTTACTACCCATCACCGGCCTTTCCCAATCCCCCACCCCCCTCCCCTCTGAAGCCCTCAGTCTGTTTCTCAGAGTCCATAGTCTCTCATGCTTCATTCTCCCTTCTGATTACCCCCCTTTCTTTATCCCTTTCTTCCCCTACCGATCTTCCTAGTTCTTATGTTCCATAGATGAGAGAAATCATATGATAATTGTCTTTCTCTGCTTGACTTATTTCACTTAGCATTATCTCCTCCAGTGCCGTCCATGTTGCAGCAAATATTGAGAACTTGTTCTTTCTGATAGCTGAGTAATATTCCATTGTATATATGGACCACATCTTCTTAATCCAGTCATCTGTTGAAGGACATCTCGGTTCCTTCCACGATTTAGCTATTGTGGACAATGCTGCTATGAACATTGGGGTGCATATGGCCCTTCTCTTCACTACGTCTGTATCTTTGGGGTAAACACCCAGTAGTGCAATGGCTAGGTCATAGGGTAGCTCAATTTTTAACTTTTTAAGGGACCTCCACACTGTTTTGAGGGCTGTGTTTTCATGGTGGGTTTACTTGTTGGGCTGCGAGCTCCTTAAGCATCTTTGCATCCCCAGAGCCTTGCACAGTGCCTGGCATGCACTGAGTGCCCACTTACGTTTGTTGAGCAGACATGAGCAGCAGCACTGTGTGTCAGGCACTTCTGGACACTGGATAAACAGAGATGAGTAGAACACAGGCCCTTCTCTTGAGGCACTTAAGAGTCTGACATGTCAAGTAACAATTAGAACCCAATATTATAAGATCTAGATTATCCATAACAGGGGATTGGGGGAGCACAAACGAGGAAGAAAATGACTTAGTTTGGGGAGTGAGGGAAATCTTCTGGAGGTGGTAATTTATGAACGGAACCTTAAAATAATGAAAGATTTTCGCCTAAGGAGTATGCCAGGGCCAGGGGAAATCGTACAAAAGCATGAAAGAAATTCAATGTTTAGAAAAGTGCAAGAAGTATCGATGCCCTGTGCCACAATTTGGAGTGAAAAACACATTCTAGGTGTCAATATGAACGAGGTAAGGTTGTCGTGCTGTTGTAGACGTTGTTAAGGGTTTATTGTTCTGTTTTGTTTTCTATCTGTCAGATGCATTTTATCACAAGGCAGTAAAGATGTTATAGTCACCTTAGATGAAATAAATAATAACTTATTTATAGTTTCTGGTTGGCTTCCTTCCCAAAACGGTTTGCTTTTTACTTGTAACAACAGACACATCCACAACAAGACTGTTCGTATAGAGACAAGAAGCAGAAATCACAACGGGAATAATATTGTTTCCTAAGTTCTTTCTCCTTCCTTAAATCACTTGGTGTTCAGGATAATTCTTGGAGGATGGGCTGCAGCTTCCGTCTGGCTCAGAGACCAGCTTGTAAAGGCGCTCCTGTAAATGCGGGTGGGTTCAGGAGACCCACGGGTGTTTTCCTCATTTTCCAACTGATGCCACAGATATTTCCCGGTGCTCTGGTTTCTTCAGGCTTCCAGCCCCTCATGTCTGTCAGCGGGAATAAGCATCTCTACTTTGCTGTCCTTCAGAGTCATTGTCTGAGCTTCATCCAAGTTACGTTCAGATGCTCTTGCCCTTTTGAACTGTTCCTCCCCTTTTTAAATGACTCCATGCATAAAACTTAGAAAACAGAAATGCTCCCCCGTGATACTGTAACACAGGATGCTCATGGTTAATTCCTTTTTTATTAAAAAAAATTTTTTGACATCATTTCAGGCTTCCAGAAAAGTTTTCCAGAATAGAACAAAGAATTCCCAAATACCCTTCACCTGGATTCCCCAATTCTTAATGCCTTACTACATTTGTTACCTCTCTATCTCTCTCTCCTCTCCCTCTCTCTTTTCTGAATGTGTTTAAGAAAAAGTTGCAGACATCGTGCACCATTATATAAACCAAAATACTTCCGTGGATATTTTCTAAAAACAAGAAATTCTCTTACATAACCATGCTATTATTTTTTATTTTTTATGTGTGCCCTTCTGTGCTTTTTCCTATGCATACATTATGTATTTATATTTAAATTAAATAATGCATTGTTTTGCTTCTATGTACGTATGATGGCTGGCTCTTTTGGAGGGGTTAACAATAAAGCCTGTATAAGCTCATGTCAATAAGTATTCTACAACGTGATTCTTCAGCAGACTCTGATGTTAGACACAGCGGTTTCTGGAGGGCACATTTTAACAGGCCACTCTGCTTCAGAGAAGGAAGCATTCTTGGGCTCTTGCATGTCTAGTCACATATCAGCGGAAACCACTGCATAAAAGAGTAAAGAGGCAGGGTACCGGAAAGCCTTGAATGCAAATTTAATCTGTGCTCTATAGCCAGTAGAGAGCCCATGAAGGCTTTATAGCGAGGGAGAGAGCCAACGAGAGCCGGGTTTTCTGGAGATTAGTTTACCAGTGTGCGCAGGAGGGAACAAAGGGGAAGCAATCAGAGCATGAGTCCATAGGTCCCTTCGGTAAAATGATCCAGAGTTTCAAGGGCAAATCTCTGCCCAGGTAGCTCAGAGCCTTCTCCAGTATAATGTGTCCTTCTCTTTCCCGTGTCTTCCAGAACTGGTTAAAGTCCTACGGCTATCTGCTTCCCTCTGACTCACGGGCGCCCGCGCTGCACTCAGGGAAGGCCTTACAGTCAGCAGTCTCCACTATGCAGCAGTTTTACGGGATCCCAGTCACCGGTGTGTTGGATCAGACAACAATCGAGTAAGATCTGCGTAGGGCATCGTGCCTTGGAACTTTCCAGACTTATATTTGGGTTCTTAATTGTCACAGCCCCGTGTCTATACCATGCCCATCCAACCTTCCTGTCTCACTCCTGCAGGATCATCCTGGGAGGGAATACCCCAAGGTGCCCTTTCCTATATGAGCTGGGGAGGTGCTCTGCCCTAAATTTGCGGTGTGACCTTAACCCTTCCAGACCTCAGTTTCCTTATCAGCAGAATGAGGGGTTTGGTGAGAGAGGATCTTAGATCTCCTCTGACTCTAATAGTGTTTGGCTCTCGGAGTCACCCCTCTGGATTTCCCTGAGATGTACACATCTCGCTTGATACAAACAACTCCTGAATGATAAGGAGTTGGCAAATTGTTCCACTTTTTCTATTTATCAAATATTGCTAAATGCCTACGTGTGCCAAGCACTGGATTTGATCCTACAATCCCTGCCCTCCAGAGGCTCACCACGCCGTGAAAAGTACAATAGTCTGGCTGCACCAGTCCAGAACTCAGAAGGAAACACTAATTTTCAGGAAAATACTCAGGGGGTGATAACAAAGAAGCCAGACCATGAGGATGGTCGCATTTCCTCAGGGGGAGTACAAAGAGGAGGAAGAGACAAGTGATAGGAATGGTACCCAGGATGCAGGCTGAAAAGGAGCAGCCAGAGGGGTGGAGGAAGCCAGGGGTTCTGTGTCCTGGTACAGAAGGGGGGATGGTCAGCGGGCCAGCTGCTGCAGAGTGATCAGTTGGGAGACCGAAGAGCATGGGCCGAGTTTAGCAGCGAGGAGACCAGTGCAGGCTCTGTGGACTGGTGGAGACAAGGTCAGACTGCAGTGGGAGGAGGGCAAGTGGGGAGTAGAGGTGGCGAGTGGAGGCAAAACTTTCTAGAAGCCTAACAGTGAGGGAAGAATAGAGGGTAGCTAGAGGTAGATAGATTTTTGTGTTTGTTTGCTTGCTTGCTTGCTTGTTTGAAGATGGCAGAGAATTAAGCATCCTTACATTTGTTCGAGAAGTAGACATAAAAGTCATTAAAGCTACACAAGGAAAGCCATTGCCACCATGAAGGCATGGCATTGAGCTGGGGGAGGGTCCCAAGGAGGTGGGGAGGGCTGGGGGCTCCCGAGCCCGGGTGGAAGCAGGGAGCAGGGCCCCAAGGCGGGGTGCAGGGAGGTGGTGGGTGATTGTGGATCCAGGCTCAATCCACCCTGGGTGTGAGTCACCCCCTGAGAGAATCATCTCTCTGGGCCTCCGCTTGCTCATTTACGAAGGGGAGAGCTAGATTATGGCTCTCAAATTCTAGATCCCGTTATTCTAAGCTGTTAAAATTGGGTTGAGTCTGAGGTTTTATGATCTTCTAATTCTGTACGATCATTTTCTATTCCTCGGGTTCTCTGCGAGATTGTGAACTTCTCAGACAATATGTTTGACTGCTGCTATGACGGTGTGAGGACGATGGATGCCGTGGCCCTGTGGCCTCCAGAGTGAGCTGGTTACAGAGAGCCTGGCCGTATTCAAAGCAGAGGTTATTTTGAGGGCTTTGTGCAGGCCTCGTGGCGGTGCATCCTGGGGCAGGAGCACTGGTGTCTCTGCTGAGGCACCACCTGGCCTTGGGTTTTACTCGGTTCCAGAAAGCCCCAGGCCTGTTGGACAGGGTTCAGAGAGTGGCAGGTGGACAGAGAGAGGAGGAGGTGGAGGGAACGAGCTGAGGGAGGAGGATGGCATTTCCCACTTGCAGTACTGCCCCCATTTCTTCGTAGGAAGGCAGGGAATGCAGTCTTGGAGGCAGGACAAGGGAGTGAAGGTGCTCACGCTTAAACCCAGACCTGAGTGGGGAGGCTGTTTTGGGGGTAGAATTTAGAGACCTTAGTTTCTGTTCCAGCTCTGTGACCTTAGGCAGTGACTGCCTTTCTCTGGGCCTGTTTCCTCCCCGGGGGCCCTCCCAGGCCTGGCTCAGCCTCGCTGTCACAGAGGCGGCTCCTGGTTCTTCCCAAGGACTGTCAGGGAAAGGAAGCCAGGGCAGCCATTTAAGGTACTACTTTTTGAGCGCCTCCCTCAGGAAACGTCACACATTCCTTCATTCAGCATATCCTCGAGCCCAACCTTGTGCTAGAGCCCAAGGAAAGAAAAGCCCCAGCTTCTGTTTGCTTGTTTTGTTAAGTTGCATTAATTACTCATTCATTTATTCCTTCAGCTACATCCACATCCTGCCTCAACTGCTGTATTCTGCAAGTTACTCGATTTACCTGTGTGTCTTTTCCCTCCTCGGCAAAAATGAGGATAAATAATTTCTGGTCACCTCACAGTTGTTTTGAGAATCAAAAAATGTCTTTAAAAGAACCCCAAGCACTGTAAAAATTAGAAACGTTTATACCAATACACGACGTTGTTATTATTGTGTTTTTTAGTATTGATTTCTGAGGAGAGGCACTCGAGGCAACAGGAAGGCTGCAAAGATGAGTAAGACCTGGTTAAATCCCTCGAGGGGCTTTTAATATTTGGTTGAAACAGTCTCTGTCTCCTTTACTCTATATTGCCAATGGCAACTGCTTTCAACAACGCACAAGAGGTGGACTGTTGCCCCTTCCAGCTGTCTCAAGCCGTACTTTAGTGAGTTGGTCATTAGGCCAACATGGGACATAAAATGCAAGGGTGGCCAGGGCCCCAATCAACAACGATCTTTTCAAATCTCCTACGCTGTGCCTTTTTTTATATGTCCCAGGCTTACGGTTCCCTAATGTCACTTACCCTGACAACAAACAGTTACCAGGATTCACTTAGTTCCAGGCACTGGGCTAGTTTCTGGGGACACGATGATGAATACGATGCCATTCCAGTCCTCAAAGAATTTGCCATTTGTTAGAGGTGATAGCCTAATAGATTTAAAATCACAACCCAGCGTACTAAGTGCTGCAGAGAATTCTGTTCCAAGACCTACAGTTGTTTAGCCAGTTTCCGAACAGCTCCAGTGAAAGGGAATTTGCCGTCTTATGAGCTATGCCATTCTACTGCCGGGCACTTCTGATTCGTTCCCTCATTCGTTCAGCACATCTTTAGCAAACACCTTCTGTGTTAGGCGTGGCACAGGCAAGGTTCCTGTGTTCATGGAACTTAGCATCCGCCAAGAGAGACAGAATAAAAAAAAAGCTAATATATGATATAATTTCAGGCAACGATCAATGCTATGAAGAAAAATTAAGCAGGACAAACAGATCGCTGTAGGATGGGAGGGGGAAGCTATTTCAGATAGCGTGGGCAGGGAAGTCCTTTCTGAAGGGGTAACATTTGAGCGGAGACCTTAAAGAAGGAAGGGAGCAGACCACACGAAGAAGAAGAGCCTTGCAAGCAGAGGGAACGAAGACCCTGAAGTGGGAGTCATCTTAGCATGTGCAAAGCCAGCAAGAAGGCCCCTGTGGCTGGGAGCCAGTGTATGGGGGAGGGGGAATGAGGGTGTCATCTGACTCGGAGATGGGGGCTTGATCATGTGGGTCCCTGTGGGCCAACGTGAGGAGTTTGCATTTTATTCTAGGTGTTTGGGGAAATCATTGGACGGTTTTAAAGCAGGGAATGAGGTGACCTAATCCCATTTATAGGGTATTTACACATATACTCCCTCCCTTAAGGCTTGCTACAACCTAAGAACAGCGAGAGCTAGAGTTCTCGTGTTGCAGATGGGGAAACTGAGGTTCACAAGGATTCCCTTGCCTGGGCTCCCACGATGAGTGGTGGAGCTGGAACTACCAAGCCCATGGCCCCTGACCCCCAAGCTCGAGTGCAGCCCAGTGTCTTCCTAATCGTTGTGAGTGAATGAATCAAGTAATCGGTCGATGGTGCTCCCGATGGGGGTGAACCCATCAAAGCCAGGGCCCTTGCAGCCAGGGCGCGGTTGCACGCTGCCATTTAGACTGGGACTGGGAACACTGCATTGCCTGCCTAGAGTGTTCAGTGAGCACGGCATGTGTGTGTGTCCTGTCTCTGCTCAGGTGGATGAAGAAGCCCCGATGCGGTGTCCCTGATCACCCCCACCTAAGCCGCCGGCGAAGGAGCAAGCGCTACGCCCTGACGGGACAGAAGTGGAGGCAGAAACACATCACCTACAGGTGCTCAGATGCCCTTTCCTCCTCCCTGGCCTTGCCCCCCCGCCCAGCCCAGTTCTGTTGCCGCCTGAGTTTGAGAGGCTCCTGCTGCAGGTGGTGGGTCTGTGAGCGGGGTGAGAGCCAGGTATGTGTGCTGAGAGCCTGTGACCCGTCCCCCTCGGGGCTTCCAGACGATGCTGTGTCTCCAACTTCAGGTTGGTTTGTGTCCTGTTTCGATTCCTACAGTTTTCAGAAAGTGGGGTATGGATTGTTTAGCAACTTTCCGCTGTGATAAAAAATGGGCTGAGCACACTTTCCCCCTCGCTGCCTGCCACACCCCACTCCCTTCGATCTGGAGCCCTTCTCCACTGAGCCCCATGGACTTCACCTGAACTTCCCAGCACAGGTCCAGTTGTCTCCCAAGGGAACTGCATCGCCACAGTGTCTCCCCTGAACTATGCGGGGAAACCAAGGGCAGGAGAGGATCAGTCTCCACGTCAGACCAGTGACCAAGGGCAGGGATGATGGAGCCCAGCACAGCAGACTCAGACATCACGGTGCAGGGTGGGGCTGAGGCAAAGGCCAGGCACAGAGCAGGCTCAGATGGGCTCCGGTTGGCACTCTCACGGCTCTGATTCCATCTCAGGTAGATGTCCTGGGTTCAGGGGTAGGATCCAAGATAGAGATCCTTTTTTAATTTTTTTTAAAAGATTTTATTTACTTATTTGAGAGAGCGTGCACATGAGTGGGGGTGAAGGCGCAGAGGGAGAAGAAGCAGACTCCCCGCCAAGCAGGAAGCCCGACGCGGGGCTCGATCCCAGCACCCTGGGATCATGACCTGAGCCGAAGGCAGATGCTTAACTGAATGAGCCAACCAGGCGCCCCTAAGGCAGAGATTCTTAAAGCTGAAGAATGAAGGGCTCTTCTGCTGATGAGCTATAGAGACCAGAAATGGATTTTTTCCAGAAATCTGACAAGAGAAGGAAACATAAGAAGAATCTGGGTTAGAAACTCAGACTCTGAAGGTCTCATGAAGAGGTAGAATGAATCAAGAGAAAGAACTGGCTTCTAACCTTAACTTCTATCACTCGACCTCTCTGGGCCTCAGTTTCCTTACCTATAGAATGGGTAAATAATCCTTACCCAGGTGTTCATGGCGCAGAGCACCCAGGAGTGTTGCTCTGTTATGAAGAACCATTCAATATAGCTAGTGTAATCTTAAATCGCTGAGTCTCTAACTGACTAAATCGGATACCACCCTATACCAACGTCCCAGGTAGACAAGCAGTAGATGGATAGTTGGTACCAAATATTTGTAAAAGGGATGTTTCACTTAAACTCTCCACTGTTTAAATATTTCTATAACTTTTATGTTTTATAAATACTTTTTATGTATTAGGAGAAAAACTTAAAATTTAGAAAATGCTATCTCCCCACTTAATTGTTTGCTGCACATTGGAATAGAATTCTGTATTCAACACAAACTTTGTGAGAGATCAGATATAAGACTTCGATTAAAGCAAAGTTGTGTGGACTGATGCAGGGGTGCGGACCCAGAGCCTTGCCCGCCCGGCCTCTTCTTCAACCCCAGGGGTACCTCAGCAGAATCCTAGAGTTCAAAAATTGAAGATGACTGGACCGTATGGCCTCTGACTCTGACTGTTCCTCACTAATGACCCTCCCCTCTCTCACCAGCATCCACAACTACACCCCAAAGGTGGGCGAGCTAGACACGCGGAAAGCGATTCGCCAGGCTTTCGATGTCTGGCAGAAGGTCACCCCGCTGACCTTTGAAGAGGTGCCATACCATGAGATCAAAAGTGACCGGAAGGAGGCAGACATCATGATCTTCTTTGCTTCTGGTTTCCATGGCGACAGCTCCCCATTTGATGGAGAAGGGGGATTCCTGGCCCACGCCTACTTTCCTGGCCCAGGGATTGGAGGAGACACTCACTTTGACTCAGATGAGCCGTGGACACTAGGAAACGCCAACCATGATGGTAAGGCCATGAGGGGGACAGGGGTTCAGTCCTGGATTGCTCAGTTGTCAAGGAAGGGAGTCCTGAGGAAGAGCTTGGGATGCCACAGATGAGTTTCCTGCTCTGGAGCTTTAGGCCCAAGAACTAAGAACCTAAGAGGGTGGAAACTGCGGTCTCTGATAATGTTCAACACTGATCCATCCACGGAGTCGGGTCAGATCTCTTAGTAAATGGTCTAAGGGGGGTGAGTCCAGAGGGAGGGGTCAGGCCATGAATAAGATGAAGTAATGGATCAGAGGCTGGAGAAGAGGTAAAAAAGTCATTAAAGCTGAATGTGGGGTCTGAAAGTGGTAGGCTCTGGCCTGGCTGGTAAGGGCTTCAAAGGCCATCGTACAAGACGGCCTGACTCTCTCTCCTTTGAGCCCCAGAATCACTCTAGTATCCGTGGATAACTCAGTGAATGTTATATGGAGTCAAGTCAGATTGTACGTACTAGTAACAATACCCTTCAGCTTGCAAAAGCGTTCCTCATCAGTATTTACTCCTAAGGCACTTGCTTAGTAAGTAAGCAAGTGTACATCATTATGCCCATTTTTAAGAGAAAAGAGCTTGGGACTCAAATGGCATAGCTGGTAGCCGGCAGCACTAGGGCTCAAGCCACAGTCCAACCACCTAGCTGTGTGATTAGGGGCACATGATTCCCTCTCAGCCTCCTTGTGTATAGAATGAGGGGCGGGACTAGTGATCTCTAAGACCCATTCCAACACTAGTGTAACATGATACACAGCCCAGGGCGGGGTGGGGGGGGGAGGGTATCCAAACATTTAAACAAAAAAGACACAGTCTCTGCCCTCTGATAGTCCACAGTTGAGTGGGGGAGACAACGTGTGCATAAGTCACTCTGTCACAAAGCAGACTACTGAAGGATGTAGCAGAAATACCAAGGAAATAAGAAAATGCAGAGGGAGCCTGGAGGAGAAAGGGATAGAGGATTCTGGCTTTTAGATGAGAACAGGTAACGATTAGCATGTTGATATTCTAAGGCCTGTGTCAAGTGCTTTCCATGTGCTATGTAGTATGTATGTATTATTATTATCATCCCCATTTTACAGATAGGTAAACCAAGGTACATAGAAACATTAAGTAGTCTTCCCTACAGTCCCCTAGTCAGTGAATGGTGAAATAAGGCTTTGAACCTGGGCATTATGACTCCGGAGCACATACTCTTTTTTTTTTTTTAAATAACCTCTACACCCAGCGTGGGGCTCAAACTCATGATCCTGAGATCACGAGTTGCATGCTCTAGTGACTGAGCCAGCCAGGCACCCCTGGAGCACATACTCTTAGCTACCAAGCTAAGCTCCATGGTTCTCAAACTGCAGGGCACACCAGAAAAACCCAGAGATCTTTCTAAAGAATGCACATTCCAGGTTCCAGGCCCCTAACGTCTTGCTACTCTGACTCTCTCATTCTGGGACATCTGCACTTGGTGTAATAAATTCTCCAGGCACTTCTGATGTAGGTGTTCCATCACCTTGAGAAATACCATCTTGATCCCCAGGGTTTCCCTCACTTGCCTGGTCATAAGTATCACTTGGGGTTCTTGTTATAAACAGATTCCCAGGCCCGTCCCCTGGGCATTCTGATTCTTAAACTTAGGCACGTTTGGGAACACAGGGCCTTCTCTTTCCTCAGCCAGGCTTCAGGCTGAGAGCAGACTCTTACAGGCCCATTTCCCCAGAGGCTGAGTCTGGTGACGGGGGATGGGGACAGCCTCCTTGAGAACATTTCAGATCATTGTGTGAATCAAGGATCTGCCACTCTTGGCTTATCTGTCAAAGAGTGGTTTGGCCAAGGCTCAGCCTCGGCAAAGATAGGAAACTGTTAAATTTCTCTTTGTCTCTTGCCCTCTTCAAATGTTGGTCCTCTTTGCTATCTGGCACCATTTCCTCTGCCCTGTTACCCCTTCCTTATGTCCTGGGTGCACTTCCTGGCTTTCTGAACAGTTATTCTTTCTTCCCTTCTTCTTGAATCAGTGTCAAGGAAGGGCTGTCTGTGCTAACTGATAAAGTGTGAGGAGAAGAAACTAACGTTTTTGAGCCCTGTTATATGCCAGGCACAGTTAGCTGACAAGATTTTAGTTATAGCCCTGATAGAGACAAATGAATTCTTAAAGGGATGTTGGCCAGAGGAGGCACAGGGAAGACACTCCTAATAACTCTGCCCTCCCCTTCCCAGCTCTGGGGTTTCTACTGCCTGCAAGCCCTCCTTGCTGTTGGAGACCTTGGGCCACATCTCAAAATCCCAAGAATTTCTGGTGGTATGTGTGGGAAGGAGCTGGGACCTGTGTGTGGGCACAATCCCAGCATCCTCCCGTCTGTCCCACCCCATCCTGAAGAACAACTGCCAATTCTGATAGATCATCCAATATGGCCAATGTCTTCTTTGGACAAGAGTCAGGACTTTTCTGTGCTCTGGAAAGCCAAGCATGAACTGTTCAGATGCAGCCCCTGACCTTAGCAACAGGCCCCTGACAGGTGAACTGGAATGCAGCAGGTTGCCCTAGGACAGTTTCTGGAAGGAGATGAAAGGAACCAAGATTTATGGAGCACCTGTATATTATCTCGTTTAATTTCCACATAAATTCAACGAGGGAGTACTTGGAGCCTCCTAGGAACTTTGTGTTTATTGGCTTTCTTCTCTCTTCTAAATTTCCATTATGGAAAACCTCAAACTCACAAAAGAAGGGAGAATGATAATATGAACCCCCAGGCGCCCACCACCTTGCTTCAGCTATTCCCCACATGATGTCACTGCCACCTCACCTTCTCTCTCCCTGCCACTTTTATTTTCTGGCTGATGTATTTTAAAGAAAATCCTTGGCATAATATCATTTCTCCTGTAAATACTTTAGGACATACCTTTAACAGATTATTTTTAACACAACCACAAAACCATTATGAAACCCAACAAAATCTTCAATAATTTCTTAAAATCCAATTCCCAGTTTGGGTCCATTTTCCCAGAATCACCTCAAAAACGTCCTTTACAGCTGTTTGCTTGCATCCGGACCCAGACAATACCCACATGGCATACACGGTTGACGTCTCTTAAGCGGTTGTTTGCAGCAGTCGGCTTGCTTCCCCACCCCCGGCCCTGTTGAAGGAACCGTGTCACTTGTCCTGAGTAAGGTCATTTGACTTGATGAGATTCAGATTTGCCTTTAACACACCTCCCTTCCTCCTATATCCTGAATATTGGTCATTAGACCTACAGGCCTGACTAGACTCCCTTTTGGGCAAGGGCTTCCGAAGTGGGGGGGGTCGACCCTCCTGCCCCACACGGGGACACTCAGCTGTCCCACTGCTAGTGGTGCCGAGGTTGAGCAGCCGCTTTGGGTTTGTCAGCCTGACCCAATCACTATAAGTCACTTGGGGGACTTTATATTTTAAAAACAAAAAATGTTACCTAGGTCCTACCTCGAACACCTGAATTAGAAGCTGCCTCCATCTGTGTGTTTCAAAGGCTCTCCCCGAGAACCGTTGCACGTAAGGGCAAAAGGGCAAGTCCGATTGTCCACGTCATCCGAGTCTGTGTGGAGGGCAGTCTGGGCCAGCGTACCTTCCAGCTCCTTTCGGGGGCTGCTTCCAGGCACCTTCTGTCCTCATCTCTTTTCAGTGAGTCAAGCACTGACGTCTGAGTTCACTAAGCTCTGATGAGAAGGGAGCCCAGCCCTGGGGGAAGGTGACAAGACAGGGAGAGTCACTGAACCCATTCCCTCACGGAGTAGAGTCCCTCCGCAATGACTTCTGTGACTCTTCCCCCACCCTGGGAGTTAGACCAGGCAGGGATCATAATCTCACTTTAGCAGATGAGGAAAGTAAAGTTCCCGGTGGTTATAAAAACTCATATAGTAAGTGGCGGAGCCAGGTGGGAACGCAGGACTCTGAATTTTTAATAATCGTCCCAGGTGGTTCTGGGGCAGGTGGTCCAAGGACCACACCTGGAAAACTACGGAACATCTGGCACTGTTCCATCCTGGCTGCTGTCACCCAGCTCTGTCCAGCACAAAGCCTGCCCTCCAGGAGCTCACAGTCCTGGGGCTGAAGAGAACGTGTGCTAGTGGCTGCCACGAATGGTGGAAAGGGGTCAGTGCCATAGAGACAATTCAGATAAACTGCTGCGGGGGTAGAGGAGGGAACACTCACTGCCAGTGAGGGGAATCAAGGAAGTCTTCCTGGAAGATGTGGCAATGAGCTGAACTTTGAAGGAATAAGGCAATTCTGGCTGGAGGGAACAGCATGGGCAAAAGAATAGAGGCAAAAGGAAATGTTATAACCTTTTTGGGGGTTGGATGGCTCAATGAGATGGGACCTAACAATGGGGTCAATGAGATGGGACTTAACAAATACGGAGGTTCCAAGAAAAGGAAATGAAGCAGAGACAAGGTATATTTGAGTAGCTGAGTAAGACGTTTGGGTACTTGCTAGGAGGCCCTAGGACCTGAGCTTGCAGCCCATGGGAACACTCCCTCTCAGGGATGTTGGTCCTCGCACACAGCTCCATGTGAGCCTGCTGGTTAACAGTAATCTGCGGTTCTGTGCCAGGAGGCAGTGTGAGCATTTCACATACCTTGCCTCATTGACCTCACCCCCATTCTTAGGATGAAGGTACCGTTACTCCCTGATGTTACAGAGGAAGAGATTTAAACTGTCACACGGCTGTGACATGGCAGAGCTGTGACTCGTGTCAGTCTGGCTCCATCAGACTTCACTTCCAGCCACTCTGCTTCCTTGCTTCTCACCCTCTTGGAGGATGAAGACCCTAACAGCCTCCTGCCCATTAGGTACTGGGATCTTCTCCATCCTTCTGCTTTTCCCCTCACAAGCTCCAGGGAGTTCTTCTGCTCCTCTCTCCTCTCCTTCCATCTCCCCAGAGCAGCCCCCACTGAACAGTCTCTTGGTTTCTGTGCAGGGGGGGTGCCAGCTCCCCAGCTCCTCTCTGCCTTTTGGTCCCTGAAATAAACCCACAGTCCTCTTTCTTTCAAGGGCTGACTCCTGTTCTCTGCAGAGACCCTGGCACAGAGGCTATCAGAGGAATAGACGCAGGCTGAGGACACAGGTTTAGAGTCTTGCCAAGTGCTCAGAGCCCTGCTCCCTGGTTCCCAGCAGAGATCCCCATGGATGCCCCCAAGGAAGAGCCTGGTCAGGAGACAAGAGGCCCGAACAGCTTGTCCCAGGTCGAAGAACAGGCCAGGAGCAGAGCCAGGCAGGACCAGCCCCCAGGAAGCAGAGCTGCCTTCCGCTGGCTCTAATAGCTGCCTTTGTTTGGGATGGAGCTGAGAGATGAGCTCACCCTTCCCCGCTGCCAGAGGAACCGGGACCTGAGGAAGGAACTGGGGGCGGCCTGGCCTCCTCCTGCCAGCTTGCCCTTCCCCAGCAGAAGGCCAGCCCCAGGCTCTTGGCCAACCTTGCACTGATCTTGCCCATCCCCACTTCGCTGAAGACACTGGTGGCGTCAGCAGAGAGTCGGGCACGCACGTGTCTGGGTCTGCCCCCCAAAAAATCTTCTCTCTTCCCAAGACCTTAACCAGAAAGGCCAGCAACCAGCCCCAGCCCCATCTGACCCTCACCGGGCCCTCAACTTTGCCAGTGACACTGGAGCCAGAGTAAGTACTAGGACTGTTGACCACCTCCTGGGCTCCTGGCAGCCTCCCCTGCACTTCAAGGTGGCGGGAAGGAGCTGCATGCAACATGCCTTAGGGCTGGGCAATGAGAGGCAGGGCTCAAAGGCCAGAGGTCAAGGCAAGCAAGAGTTTATAACTGGACAGACAGGGGTCAGGACTATCGGTGCAAAAGCCTGCCCAACTCCCTGTCCCTTGTGTTCCTTTCCCAAAGCTGGGGTTACTTCACCCCCCACCCCCACCCCCAAAATCAGGCCTTGCTCTGTCCCAGGCCCGATCCAGAGGCTCAGAGGAGTTGGCTTAAGAAAATCTGGTAGCTGGAATCCTACTGGCCTTGTGCTTCCTTTCTGGTCAATGGGCTTGTTCCAGCCACCAAGCTTCCGTCGTCTGTATGCTAACAGCTAGCATGCAGCTCCACGCCCTTTCCACATATTATCTTATCCAATCCTCACACAACCCTATGAGGTAGGTACGATCTCATTTTACAAATAAGGACATTGAGGCTCAGAGGGTAGACCAGCTGGCCAAGTTCATAGCGCTGGTGGGGTAGAGCTGGAAATGAAGATCTGTCTGGCTCAGGGGCCCACACTCGTGACCACTGTACTGTGTTGCTGCCTAAGCTTCGTGCTCGGAATCCCGTGTCCCACTTTCAGCACCTGGACCTTGTTGTTTTCACTCGCATTTGAGTCCCTGCCTTGATCTTGGCCATGGTTCAGTTCTTTCAGGACCGAGGTCTTGCTGGACCGAGCACTGCCTCGCAATCAGGGCCCTGCCTGCCCCTGGGCCTCCTGAAGCTGACTGCCAGCCCACCACCCCCAGACCTCCCCTCTGCTTGTCCTACTCCCTCCCCGGCTTGGCCCTTTTCATCTCTCACTCAGACCCTTCTCCCAGCTTCTAACCCGGCCCAACTGATGCCCTACCTCTGGTCTCCTTCCCCTCTCATACCTCCTCCAGCCACAGCGCAGCCAGAGTGACTCATCACATTGCCACCCCCACTCCTGCCTAAACCCCCCACTGGCTAAGAAACCAATCCCAATTCCTTTGCGTGGCATCACAGAGCCCCACTTGCCAGGCTGGCTGACCTCATCTCTCTCTCTGCCCTCCCCTCGTGCTTTGTTCCAGAGCCAAGTGGAATGAGCCTGCTTGTCCCTGGATCTTGTTTATAGTCTTCCCTCTGCCAGGAATGCCACCCCCACCCCTCCCTCTCCTACCCTCTGAATCCCTTCTCCTGACTAACTTCTTATCTTTCCTGAGTCAACTTAAACTTCACCTTTATGAAGCTTTCCCTGAACATCTTCAAGTTTAAATCACTCCTCCCTTATCAGATACCTCACTTGACCCTTACAGACATCTATTAAAGCATCTGGAACATTAATCTCACTTATTTTGTTTCTCTCTCCAAATCCCCCACTATATCGAGAGTTCCAAAAGGCAGGACTGTATAGGATTTCTCTGTAGATCCCAGTGTCCAGCACAGGGCCTGACACAAAGTCTTTGCTCAGTGTTTGCTGAAGCAATGGATTGACTGATACCTAAGTGGGTGCCTTGGGCACCTCCCCACCCCCTCTCCACAGGGAATGACCTCTTCCTGGTGGCTGTGCACGAGCTGGGCCATGCGCTGGGACTGGAGCACTCCAACGACCCCAGTGCCATCATGGCGCCCTTCTACCAGTACATGGAGACACACAACTTCAAACTGCCTCAGGATGATCTCCAGGGCATCCAGAAGATCTACGGTGTGTGGCAGGGGAGAGGGGGCCACTGCTCCTTCTTCCGGGCTGGACTGTGACTACCTGCCTGAGGGGTTGGGGCGGGGGCACTGATATCCATCACCATAGCTGCTGTCTGACCTTTACAGACTTCTGAGGTCTTTGTCTGACCCACTGGAAAGCCGCGGGGAGGGTCTGAGCTGCCAAAAATGAGCGGAATCCCACCCACTCCCTCTTCTCTACCTCCTCCCCCTCCATATACCTCCCTCTCGCCTCCTGTGGTACACTCTCAAGGGGACCCCCAACCTCTAGTCCAGAGATCCTTAAACAGGAAAAAATGAGAAGCCAGATTGATATTTTGATAAGATAGGAAAGGCCTCCCTCCCAGTTATCTGTTCACACTGGTATGTGAAGGTCTTGTTCTTATCAAGTCAGTTGAGATGGGAAGACCAGTTACTTGAGCAAATGCACGTCAGCATAGCACAGACCGCCTCAGCCCCCAGGCTATGAAGCACAGGAGAAGAGCTCCCCTTGGACTCCCCAAGAACCTCACAGAACAGAGGGTCCCAATCAGAACCATGGAGGATGGGCAGGATCTCCTTCAGCGAAGCAGTGAAGACCAGACAGGGGAGGTGGTGACTGTAGGTATTTTGAAAGTAAAATGGACAGGATTTGCTGATAGATCAAACATGGGGGTGAGGGTCAAGGATAACACCAAGATTTCTGGCTTTTCTCATTGTGGGGTAATAGGATTTACCCATCTGCTGCTCAGAGATCTGGGCTGAGGTATTGATTTGGAATCTTAGGTGTCCAATTTTTAACCACCAGCCACACGTGACTGTTGAAGTTTAAATTTATATTAATTAGAATTAAATAAAATTAAAATTTCAGTTCCTCTGTCACACTAACAACTAGTCACTCATTTTAAGTGCTCAACAGCCACATAGGGCTGGATGCTACTGTATTGGACAGTGCAGATACAGAACAGTTCTGCCATCATAGAACATCTTATTGGACAGCCCCGACAATAGAGGGTCTTTGAAGCCATGAACCTGGGTGAGATCACTTTGAGCTAATTAATTCTTAATTAGGGGACTCATTGGCATTACCTTGGGATTTCAATAAAAAGTGCCCACATTCTCAGAGATTGGGTTCTAATTGGTCTCGGGTGCCTTCTGAGCATCGTTTTAAAAGCTCTCCCAGTGATCCTGATACGCTGCCCAAGTGAGAAAACTGACCTGGGGACAAAAATAGAGAGGAGAGGACCCAGGAGCACTCCAACCTTTAGAGTAGGGCAAGGAAAGGCTGCCAGCAAAGGGGGTAGAGAAGGAACAGCCCACGAAGTAGAAAGAAAACCAAGTCAGTACAGGCTCCTGGAAAAGTGATCTTGCTACTCAAAGTGTGGGCCTCAGACCAGCAACCCTGGCATCACCTGAGAGCTTGAAGAAATGCAGAATGGCAAGCCCCACGCCAGACCCTCTGAGTCATAATCCACATTTTATCAAAATCCCTGGATAATTCAGATGCACACCAAAGTTTGAGTCAGTAATGCTTGCATCTGGCAACATGGAGGTCATTGGAGATCTTGACAGACAGGACAGACGCTGTCTTGAAGCAGAATAAGGAAGGAAGGGGAGAGCGAGTGAGGCCGGCATGTGTGGAGGGCACAGAGGAAGATGGTATGGGACACCGAGCCTAAGAAAGGCTATGCTCTTCTCTTGAAACAGAAGAGAAGAAAAGATACCAGATTTGTGGGTGGAAAGATGAGAGTCCCATTTAATGGCTCTTTTCATCTATTTTCTCAAAGACTGGGGGAGAGTAAAAAATGGGAGGAGGAATAGGGGGCGGGTGGGTGACAGACCCCAGAGCTGCCTGGGTGGTGACGAGGCACGGGCACTGGGAGGCCCTGTCTAAGATGCAGCCCCTCTCTCCAGGACCTCCAGCCGAGCCCCTGGAGCCCA
Organism: Ailuropoda melanoleuca; assembly: GCF_002007445.2. Taxonomy (NCBI): domain Eukaryota; kingdom Metazoa; phylum Chordata; class Mammalia; order Carnivora; family Ursidae; genus Ailuropoda; species Ailuropoda melanoleuca. The sequence continues at coordinate 68,448,173 of NC_048230.1, read as the reverse complement.
CAAGACCACTCCCCACGCTCCCCGTCCGCAGGATCCACTCACCGAGTGAAAGGAAGCATGAGCGCCAGCCCAGGCCCCCTCGGCCACCCCTGGGGGACCGGCCATCCACACCGGGTGCCAAACCCAACATCTGTGATGGCAACTTCAACACAGTGGCGCTCTTCCGAGGCGAGATGTTTGTGTTTAAGGTAAGGCCAGTCAACTGGCAATACCCAGATGGTCCCCCTCCCACTCGTTCCCCCTCTGTGGAGCAGGAGAAGCCTGCTGATCTGGGATTAGGCCTGCTTTGGGCCTGGCTGGCAGCTGGCCCAGTGGCCAGGACACGGGGTCCCTTTCTGGTGCTGCCGGGTGATTTGACTTGTTTCCAAAAGGGAGGTGGGTAGACTGGTGATCCTACACCTTCCCAGGGGTTAATGCTAGGGGAAAGTGCTGGAGACCTGCTTCTGGTCAGTGACTTTGAGCAAGTCACCTCCCTTCTCTGGACCTCAGTTTCTCCATCTGAAAGCTGGGAGTCATTCCCCTAATAGAGAGTGTATGAAGATCACATGAGCGCATGGCCATGAAGACAGAAGCTTGGAGTAGGGGCTGGGACCGTGGTGGCTGAGTCTGTCTCCAGATCCTGCCAGGGTTGAGAGGCCAGTACTGAGGGATGCCTGATAGGAAGCTGGCCAGGCTACGTCTTGTCACTTGTCCTGCTCCTGTCACTTCAGCCATGGGCTGACCAGGTGGCAGTCTGTTTGGTGGGTGTGCTGCAGACTCAGACAGTGTTTGGAATGCAGGATTTTGATTAGGAAGTACCTTTGGGATCAATGTCTGTGGGAAAGAGGGAAGGAAGCAAGACTGGCAGGAGATAAGCAGCCAGTAGGTCCATTGCAGAGCTGGCCACCTCCACGGGGAGCTCTGGAGCTAGAATGGCCCATTGGAGTCATCCCTCATGGGGCCCCAAAAGCTGGGACTTTGTACCCCCTGCTTCATTCAGTCATTGGATGAGAAGGGGTATGACCTTGGGGGAGCTCTCTGAGGCTGAGGCCACCCCCAGATAGTCTGGCAGTTGAAAACAGCCTGCTGACCACACCCTGGGCCACCACGGCAACAAGCCCTCCACTGAAGGGATCTGGCCAGCGTGTCTCCATCACACTGGGTGGTTGTGGGGGGCTGCCCCACTCCTCTCAGGGAGTTCTCCCAGCAAGCTTTGAGTACAGAGCAAGAATCAGACGACAGGGGTCAACGCCAGTCCTGCCTCTCACAGAGTAGCTCTAGGAAAGTCACTTGGCCTTCCTTAAGACTCGCTATATCTCACATCTACTTAACAGACTTACGAAAGTCAAACTAAGGTTTAAAAAACTCAGTGTGGAAGTACTTTGTAAAACACCTTAAAGAAAACCTTTTCTAGTTTTTGAGCCATCATTTACACATCATATTCATTCTTCTGCACTCTGATCCCCCACTGAACGGCTCCTAGGCAAGTCTGAGTTTTATCATCCCCATTTATACCTGAGAAAACTGAGGTCCTGGCAGGTTACAGGCCTTGCCCAGACTGCCTACCGGCCATGGGCGCTGCACAGGCACAAGACACTAGTTTGAAGAACAGGGCTTTGATCAGACACTTGGCCTACTGAGCTGCCATTTATTCACCATCGACTGTGTGCCCCCTGCTGTTTTAAGGCACTTTACCCATAATTTCTCATCTGATCCCCATTATTAGCCACATTTGTAGGTGAGGCGCTTTGAAGTGTTGTGCTCACGGTCATGCAGCTCTGAGTGGAGGAACCTGAATTCACACCCAGGTCTTGAGCACCCACGGCTTGCTTCCCAGGGTCCTTGCCCTGCTGGGTGGAACCAGCCAGTTAAGGGAGCTCTCTGCTCAGGCTGAGGGGCCAGCCTGGAGAGTGGCCCGTGGATGTCAGTGACACTCTGCTGCCCTCATGTGGCCACTCCGGGATCATCCCTTCCAGCTCCTCCACATGTCATCCCTGCACCAGGCCTGTCTGCTGTTTCATGGCCCCTCAGGCAGCAAGAGCCATCAGAAAGCTTATATGAGGGGCGCCTGGGTGGCACAGTGGTTAAACGTTTGCCTTCGGCTCAGGGCGTGATCCTGGCATTCTGGGATCGAGCCCCACATCAGGCTCTTCTGCTGTGAGCCTGCTTCTTCCTCTCCCACTCCCCCTGCTTGTGTTCCCTCTCTTGCTGTCTGTCTCTATCTCTGTAGAATAAATAAATAAAATCTTTAAAAAAAAAAAAAAAAGGAAAGCTTATATGTAGAGAGTTCATGGGCATCCTGTCTTCCTCACAGGGCACTGGAAGCTAGAAGCAAGATGGACAGACATCACTAAGGGTTGCAATGCTGGGCCCAGGGGAAGCTTTTGGGTTATTGGGGCTTGAGCCCCAGAACTGAGATCACTAGGTTGAGGCAGGGCCTGCCATGCCTTTTTCTCCACCCCTCCCCTTAACCCCCAGGATCGCTGGTTCTGGCGCCTGCGCAATAACCGGGTTCAAGAGGGCTACCCGATGCAGATCGAGCAGTTCTGGAAGGGCCTGCCCGCCCGCATAGATGCAGCCTACGAAAGGGCCGATGGGAGATTTGTCTTCTTCAAAGGTAATACAGCCTGTGCTGAGAGACCTGGGACAGTTCTCTGACCTTCTTGGGACCCCCTTTCCCCATCTGCATACTGGAAGAGGTGGGGTGAGAAGCAGATGCCCTCCAAAGGCCCCTCTGGCCCTAACAGAGACAGTGACTTCTGACAGGACAGATCGCTGCAGGTGGGCAAAGCACAGTCTGGGGGAATCAAGACACGAAGTGATTGTTGAGGGTCTGTGTGTGCCTGGTTGGTGGCATAACAAGGCTCAGCCACACTGGACAGTCCAGGCACCTGAAGACCCTGCAGGGCTCCATGGAAGGCCAACCCAGTAGTTCTGTAAGAGGTGGCTGGGAGGGGGCCACACAGGCTGGAGAGGTCAGGGAAGGGGGCAGGGAGAGCTAGCGTGTGGCATGCCCACCCGGTGCTAGGTTGTTTCACTTCCATTATCCTGAGGTGGGCCCAGCCCAGAAGGGTAAGATACAGATAGTGAGAAGTGAAGAAAGCAGTCCAAGGGGAAGGGACAGCTTGGGTAGTACTGTGGGAACGTGCCATACATTGGAAGAGCTTAGAAGACCCACTGACCAGCCACGGAGCCCCACATTGGAGAGCGGGGAGCAGTGGTCTGGAAAGGAGAGTGGGGGAGAGTCCTGAAGAGCCTTGGTTGCCAGGCCAGAATGCAGTCTTGACCCGCGAGGGCAATGCTGGAAGTTCACTGGATGTTTCCGAGCCATGGAGAGCCAGAGGGCAGGAGGCAATCCAATATGGCAGAGGTGGGGAGGCATTCTGATCAGTTGCTGGAGGGAAGGGAGCGAGTCGAGGAGGCCGCACCCCGGAGCACCAGTGAGGCAGAGTGGGAACATCTAAAAGATGCAAAAGGCCTCAGGAGAGGCTGAACACTGAGAGGAGAAGGAAAGGGAGGGTCAAGGTGAAGCTAGGACTTCTTGTTGGGGAACTGGGAGGCAGAAAGGTGATGAGGGAGGGACCCCCCTGTGGAGGTGATAAGGGACTCTAAGAAGCAGATGTAGAAATGTCCAGAGGCTGGGATCCAGGTTCCTCGGTGGGGGCTCAGGTCCAATGGGAGTGGCTGTCAGCCCTAAGAGTTGGGTGTCACTGGTGGAAGGTGGGAGAGTCCTAATATGTGTGAAGCCACAGGAGTGGCTGAGGACACCCCAGAGGAGAGGAGCAAGTCACATGAGTGAACAGCAGGGTGGGGCATGAGGCTGGGCAGCATGGGGCCAGTTGCCCAGGATCTGTGGTGACTGGCTTCTCGCCCCCATGCTCTGCCAGGGCCCAGGTGCCTCAGTGTCCCACAGAGGCCCTCGAGCAGGTCTTGGTTGTTTCCCCCTGACACCTGGCTCTGTGAATGACTTCAGTCCTAGAAGATGGACCCGTGGCACTAGCCACCACCTCTGGCACCACGTGACTGGGGAAGGCTGATCCTGGGCTTCTCTTGGCTACAGGCGACAAGTACTGGGTGTTTAAGGAGGTGACGGTGGAGCCTGGGTACCCCCACAGCCTAGGGGAGCTGGGGAGCTGTCTTCCCCGAGAAGGCATCGATACGGCTCTGCGCTGGGAACCAGTGGGCAAGACCTACTTTTTCAAAGGTGAACGGTACTGGCGCTACAGCGAGGAGCGGCGGGCCACGGACCCTGGCTACCCTAAGCCCATCACTGTGTGGAAGGGCATCCCACAGGCTCCCCAGGGGGCCTTCATCAGCAAGGAAGGATGTACGTAAGAGCCCGGCTGTAGAGGGGGTGGCTGATTTTATGTGGGTGTCAACAGGGCCCATGGGCATACTCTCAGGGTACCCAGATTTGAGAAAGGTGCCTGATGGTAAAGACAACGGCCTCATATCTACCCCGGTTCACACAGTCAATGCATTCTCTTCCCAGCTACCAAGTTACACTTCTTATCTGCAGGGATGACTCACATTTAAGAGACGTTTCCACAGATTGACTTCACCCCTTCAGACAGCATTTCTCAAACAGTGGTCCTCAGAGGTACTCTAGTGGTTCCTTGAGTAAGCAAATCTGAAAAGCAATGATGGATACAGGTGCTTTCACAAGTGCTTGTGTATAAGGCTTGAGGGCAGGCAGATGGAAAGAGAAGCCTTTTTTATTTATGAGACATTTCCTAAGCTCCTCCTGGAGGCCAGGCTGGGAGCATCCCACCAGACTAGGAACTTCTCAAGAGGAGGGGCTGGGGTGTTGCCAGGTGCAGAGTGAATGTTTGTTAAATACATTTCCCCCCCGATCAGGTCAAAAGCACAGGCTCTGGAGCCTGGCTAGCTTCCTGTCCCACCTCCATCACTTACTAGGAGTTTGGGCAAACCACCTCAGTTTTCCCAGCATCCTCATGTATCAAATGGGGATAATAGGGGTACCTACCTTGTTGGCATTTGTAAGAATTAAATAAGATAGATTAAGTAGAGCCCTTAGACAAATGCCTAGTGCACGGTCCCTGCCACAGGTGTTTCAGCTGCTATCATCATGGCCATCATCAACATCTTGCTGGTGTGTTTTATGTTACGTAGAATGGCAGGAGTCATTCAGTCACTCCCCAGTAATTCCTGAGAGTCAGCCTGTGTGGGAGAGCTGGGGAAGGAGCAGAGAACAAGCCTTGCATTGCATCCCTGGCTCCCAGTCTAGAGGCAGAAAACAGCTAAGGTGGCAACAAATGCTTCTAAGGGAAGGGAAGGCAGTGGAAGAGCTGGGGAGTGGGGGTGGGGGCACGTTAGAGAGCATCACTGGGAAGGCTCTCCAAGGAGATGTTACTGGTAAGAAAGCCAAAAATCTCGGGGGCAGAGCTGCTACTTGGTGGCTTTCCTGTGGACCTGATGCTTTACACACAGTCTTGCTTTCTGGGAGCCTCAGAAACAGGTGACATCAAGGACTTTGGCCAATGAAAATCCCAGGGTGGGGGGCTGGCCAATAGGAGAGTCTGAGTGAGTGGCTTTGGTGTCTCTAGACTGGCTGGGCCCTGAAGGCTGTTGCCGGGAGCCTGGTGTGGCTCAACCTCCTTTCTTTCTAGGCCCTTCCCCAGCAGGGTCTCAGAAACCCTGCATCTGTGTTGTGATGTGTGACAAGCCAAAGAAAATCCATGATAACTGTGACAAGGTGGTGTCCACTGTCAACAAAGGGAGAAATCTTGCTCCCTGTCTCCCTTGCCGCAAGTGGGAGCTGGACTGAGGTCCTAGAACGATGAAGGCAGTGCTGTCCAAGCCCTAGCTGGGGAGTTGATCTCACCCTTGTGTGTTGGGGGGGGGGTGGTGGTAAAGACAAGTGTGTGGAGCTGTGACCCCAAGGCAGGGAGGCACAAATTGGGACTTATCTACTTAAAGCCCCTTGGTGCCTTCCCAGCACCTCTGAGATGATGGGCTAGGCTGCTCCACATCCTGGGCGCACCTCTCTGCAACTGCGCAGGTCACACTCTGTGATCCTGCCACACTGTGTGCAGAAGGTGCCAAGCACTGCCCTTGCCCCACCTCCAAGCCTTCCAACATGCTGCTCCCACCCCTTCATATGCCCACCCCTCCTTCAGAGCTCCTCTTGGACTCCAAGGTGGGAGAGGTGCTCTTCCTCCATCCAAACTGCCCTCTCACAGTGGGTCAGAGCAGGTGTAGACAAGCGTCTGGGAGTGGTGATGCTGGGCCATGTTTCTGCAGATTACACCTACTTCTACAAGGGCCGGGACTACTGGAAGTTTGACAACCAGAAACTGAGCGTGGAGCCAGGCTACCCACGCAACATCCTGCGTGATTGGATGGGCTGCAACCAGAAGGAGGTGGAGCGGCGGAAGGAGCGGCGGCTGCCCCAGGACGATGTGGACATCATGGTGACTATCAACGACGTACCAGGCTCTGTGAATGCTGTGGCTGTGGTCATCCCCTGCATCCTGTCCCTCTGCATCCTGGTGCTGGTCTACACCATCTTCCAGTTCAAGAACAAGGCAGGCCCTCAGCCTGTCACCTACTATAAGCGGCCAGTACAGGAGTGGGTGTGAGCAGCCCAGAGCCCTCTCTGCCCACTCGGTCTGGCCAGCCAGGCCCTTCCTCATCAGGGTCTGAGGGGCAGCTCTGGCCACTGCCCACTGCGGCCAGCAGGGCCCTAGGCCAGGGGTCATGCAGCTGAAGTGGTAGGTACATTGGCCTAGGCTGAGTTTAGGGCAGGGAGTGATGGTGGCTGTGCCCCAGGGTGGGCGTCTGGAACCCGGCTGCCAGCCTTCTGTCCTGGGTAAACTGCTCCCTACCCAAGGGAAGAGGCCAAGCCCCATCAGGAGGCAGGGACCATGCCAGGAGGAGGCCCTGTGGTCACTGAATCCTGTGGTATCAATGAGGCACCACAGCTCTGTTCCTGGCTGGACCCAGCACCTTCTGTGGAAGCCAGCACTAGCACTCTCAGCCCCATCTGGGAGATGCCACCAATCCCGGTCCCCCTTTGCCAACACCTGCTGGTCAGATGTCCCCCCACCCCCACCCCATTGTCCTCCAAGGCTATAAGACCCCTGCTGCCAACATGGTGGGCAAAAAGCCTGGGTTTCCCCTGCTGGCATTCAGCAGATCCCTCAGGAAACCTGCTCCACACATCAGGGTCTCCTCTGAGACCTAGGATTTAGGGTCACATGTTGCAGGCAGTGCTGTGGCCCAGCTGGGTCTGACAAGGACCCAGCTGTCACATCGTGAATATTTAAATGTCCTGTCACTACTGTTTTAAAAGTCCCATTCTGCAAAGGCTGCTTGAGGCGTTAGGTGAATTAGAGGTGACTATCTTGGTGATGAGGCCAGCGTGGCCGGCCCTTCCCCAGGAGGTAAGGACCAAGGTGCTGCTAAGGCCACTCTAGCGCCCAGACACCCCAGGAGCTAGATTCTGCTCATGAGGCTAAAGGGCTGGGGCAGGAGCTGACCTTCTTTCTGGAGGCTGATCTGAGTTGTGACCATCCTCCTCTCCTCTGTCCCGCTTCCCCACTCCTCTAGTCCCTGGCCCTGTTGCTTACGGTCTGGGGCTCAGCCTGACTAGTTAGGTGCAGCAGAAATGGCTCCAGGCCAACATTCTCATGGCTTTGGGGTAACGGGCCCAGGGCAGCCTTCCGAAGTGTTCAGAGCCCACACCCCCAGCCACCCTGAGGCCAACTCAATCTCTCAGCCTGGAAGTCAGTGTTTATACAAGCTTGGCCCTTGCTAACCCAGCTCACTGGGCCCATCTTCCTGCACTGCTCTTTGAAAAGGGGCACTCCTCAACTGGTAGTAGTTCCAATGCAAGGGGCCCACCCTTCACTGTTGCTGGCAGGAATTCCTAGGGCTCACCTTGCCTCTCTCCAAGCCGGCGGAGGCAGCTCCCTTTGTCACTGAGAGCCCTAGGCAAGACCAATGGGTTCAGTGGTGCCCACGGGCTCTCTGCCAAAGCCAAAAGGAGGTATCAGTCCTCAGGGTGCTGGCAGAGCCTCGGATGCCATCCTGGCCCTCTGAGCCTGCATGGGCCTTGCCCCTACCCTGTGGCCTCGGGGCTTTGGGTTGGCTTAACCTGTAGCAGACAGGGACTACTATTGCCCTGGGAGCTGTCTTGAGCAAAATCTCTCTTGTCCCAGAGGCACCTATGTGGGTCCACTGTGTTCCCTGTCATCATCCTTCTGTTTTTTCTCATTTTGGCCAAGGGCGGGCTCCCTGGGGCGGGTGGGGAACAACTGCAGAGATATTAGTGATTCATAGGTTTGTATAGTGTTTTATACTTTGCAAAGCACTTTATTAGCTCATACCTGTCCACTCACATGAAACTCGTGTAGGCCCTGGGAAGCCTAGGGTAACTCTCGCCGTGCCCTCAAATGAAGCACAGAGAGGTTGTTTCTCGCCCAGGCTATCAGGTGGTCTGGCTGGGCCTTGGGTCCCCACCTATGGACGCCTCTAGGGTCCAAGATGAGATCAGAAGGGTCTCTTTTATCCATCTCTTCCTGGCCTCCCTTTTCCCCTTCTAGGTCCCTCTCCACTCCTCAGGTTGGTGCTCTCACTTCTTGAAAGCTCTAGGCTCCCCAGGCTCCCCACTGGCTCCTGGTACTACCGAGGTCAGCTGAGAAAGAGCAGGAGATGGAGGCAGGCAGCGCAGGCTGCAGATGTGAGGGATGCAGGTCAGGCCCAGAGAGGGCTCAGCCTGGAGGCTTCCAATCTCGGATTCTCCTGTCCTGTGGTCATCTGTTTGTCCATCACCCCAGGACAGGGCAGACAGACAGAGGGGCACAGCACTGGGGACCCCAGAGCCCAGCTTCCCTCGGCCTGGGGAACATCACAGCATTTCAGTGTCGGTCACATTTTAAACTGATCAGCCTTTGTATAATGTTTTTTAAATCATTTCTAAATAAAACAAAAATACAGAGTGTGTTGTTTCCCTGGGATATGGGAACAAGGATCAGGTTCTGGGAGTGGCCTTAAGAACCTTCTGGGACAAGGGGAACAAGGTGCTTTGGGGTGTCTGGGAACTGTCCCATGCATCTCATCTCCCAGCTCAGCAATCAGATGTCTCCTCCCTCCAAAAGACTGGCCCTGGAGGCCCAGTGTTACTGGGGTTCTCGGAACACAGCCTGATAATGCCCCACTGGGATCCAGGATGACAGAGCAATCTCCCCTAGGAGGAGTATGGGGAAGCTCACTGTGGCTAGGTCTTCTCTGAAGCCAAGGCATATGGTACCATAACCAAAGACAAAAGCAAAAGCCTGGTTCTCAGCAATAAGGGCCAGACGAGAGGTCACGTCAGCAGTCTTACCAGGAATCCTGGCCTGGTTTTGGAAGCCAGTGCCGGAGAGGGCTGCCCCAGGACCCAGACCGCTGAAGAAGCTATGGGGTGGGGGTGAGCACGAAGGTTTGAGCTGCTGTGGGTGCGGGCTGAGAAGTGAACAAATTCGGAGAGAGCTAGAGGCCAGCCGGTGCCCCATCCATAGTCCTCCGTGACCTCCGCGACTCTCCGAGCGTCTCCTGGGCACCGGGGGTGGAAAGAGACCATAAGAGACGAACCAGGCGAAGGCGGACAGAACGACAGCTGGCAGCGGGCAGTAACTGCGCAGGGCGGCTTGTCAGTACCAGGAGGTGCAGGCGATGAGGAAGCGCACATCGTCCAGCGGCCCCCAGGGGCCGGGTTCAGGCTGAGGCTGCTCAGGGGCCTCGGGCGCCCCGGGTTGGGGTTGGGGTTGGGGTTGGGGCTCGGGCTGGGGCTGCACCTGCTCCGGGGCTCCCTGGCCGCCGCTTAGCCGAGCGCCCATGGTCTGCAAAGAGAGGCCGTCAGGTGTGGGCCAGCCGCAGGCCACCCAGTCTCCCCGCCCCGCTCCGGCCAGGCCCTCACCTCGCGCCGCCCGAACCGCGGGTCTCCAGAATCCCAGCGCCGGCGTCAGGGCTTCGCAGGCGGCGTAGCGACGCCGGGAGGGGCTGGCGACATGACCTCACAGCGCGTCGGCCCCGCCCCCCGGCCACGGCAGCGCCGCTCCACATCCCGGGGGCGGGCCCGGCAGACCCGACTCCACCCACCGGCCACCGGCCAATGCCGCTCCAACGTCCCGGGCCCGCCCGCACACAGCCCGGAGACACACAGGACTCCTCCAGACGCTTCCCACACCCACTGGAGCTACTGAGGGAAGTTGCTCCGACCTTGTCCGGGGCAGCTGGCAGCCAGGACAGCGACCTCTGTCCACCTCGGTCCAAGGAGACAAGACTGCCGTGTAACCAGGTGCCCCAGACCCCTTACAGGTCCTCATACCTGCCCCGAGGCAAGCTGGAACAGATTCTCATCCCTTGAAGCCTGGAAGTATGAGGCTGAAGTTGTATGAAAAATGCAAGAACTATAGTAGAGAGTGCTGCTTCCTCTTGCCCTGGGAGGAAGCCACCCATCCTGATCATGGGAAAGGACAGTGGGAGATTGTGAAACTGACGCTGTGTGTGCATCCTACCCACTTTCCCCCAGAACAATGCTAGGGAAGTAGGGTTGCAGGCCCAGGCCCCCAAACAACACATTCAAGAATAGCCAGAGGAAGCTGCCCTTTAATGGGGGTGGTATAGCAAACAGGGCGGGTCAGGAACCCTTAAGGCCTGACAGCACAATATGGCAGATTTTCGCAGTAACTGTAGATTCAGATGGGCACAGGTGAAAAGCTGGGCATCCAGCCACTCAGTCCCAGTGAGCTCTTTGCCAACTCCCTGCCAGCAACCAAAACAGACTGGGTGGGGCATGGAGGGAGCCAAAGTCCAGAGCCAGGAACCCACAGAACAGCATAGAAGGTGACTCAGGTGAGGCTAGGGAGAGAAGAAGGAATACTGTCAGTAGATGCTTCTCAGAGCACACCTCATATTCCTGAGATGTCTGCCTCCACCCTTACCGCTTTGTTCCAGTTCAGCCCTGAACAGCCACACTCAGAGCACCCCCACCAGATTACACTGCTTCCTTGAGTCACAATCCAGTCTAGAACTCTTCAGTGTTTAAAAACTAAAAGTAACTCCTTCCCCACTCAACTCAATAATTTGTTCAAACTTATTGATCATAAACCAGAACCTCAGAGGTCAAGTCCAACAAACATCAGAGAAGGGAGTAAGGGGATTCAAAAGAGAAGGGACATGCCCAGACCAAATACTCCAGTGGTAGGAATGGGGCCAGAACATTCTTCCTAGAGGTAATAATTATGTGTACAATTATAAAACTGGAATATGTATTTCTAATTACCTACCTGAACCCATCATTATGAGCTCTCATGGGCACCTCGAATCAATGGGTTCAAAACCAAAGGAAGCCAATGAATTTTGGCTCTTCCTAATACCCACCTCTTTACCTTATCTAACTGCACGAGCTAGGATCACCGTATGCTGACCTGTGTCGGGGACTGTGGGCAATTCTGCCTGACTTTAAGAGCAATTTCTGAAGCTTCACCGTTAAATACAACATTTACTGTAGTTTTTTAGTAGGTACCAATTATCAGGCTGCAGAAATTTCTTTCTGTTCTTAGGCTGCTAAGAGGTTTTAAACTTTGTTTTTTAATTAAATGATTGTGTACATACTGTCTTCTTTGTCAGATTCTATGTTCCACAAGGGCAGGGAGGGTGCATTTTACTCATCAGCCCATCATGACTGTTTGGCATAGCAGATGTTCAAAAAAAAAGAGTTATTGAACAAATGACAAAACCACTGGTACCACTTTCCCATTCAAACCCTTTCAACTGCTCTCCCAATGCTGATTCCCCATCAGAATCACCCAGAGAAACTTATTAAAATAAACCACACATGGTTGGGTCTCACTTCAGATTTAGGCAATCAGTAAGTGAGGGGTGATGTCAGGAATCTACATGAACAAGCATCACAGCACAGACTAAAGGTCAAAATCACAGGCCTACAGTCAAAACTTCTTGATGTGGCCATTCAGGGTCTTTGACACTCTGGCAATGCAACCCTTCCTCTTCACACTCTCCACACTCCCCCATCTCAGGGTGTGTCTCAAGTGCTTCCCCACTCCATCTCTGCATATTCACATACCTACTCATTCCCCCGGGGTCCAGACTAACTGATGTGTCCTGCACAAAACCTTCCTGGATACCACAGTGTCTCACTGGAGCTTCCTGAGCCACTTAGGGAATAGGGCTCAATACACAGCAGGTGAACGAATGAATGAAGAAGGGAGAATGAAGGATAATTTTGGCTGTTTTAAGTAGGGGGTCTGTTACTGGGTGCTTGCTCTACTCTGGTGTTCCCTTCCTCACAGACTCCTGTGATACTTGAGGGTGGCATATGCCTCGAGAAGAATCCTCCATGGGAAGGGTAAATATCCAGACCTGCTGCTCTTCCAAAGGAAAAAGAGATTCCAGAGCCTCACACCCCAGACTCTCCAGGGTTAGGGCCCAAGAACCCACTTTTTTCTTAAAAGGACAGAAATTCAGACAATTGTGATTTTGATACAACCCCACCCCCAACAAGCCCCTTAGGGTCTCCTCAGTTCCTAAGAGCAGCTTCCCCTCCTTCCCTCTGTAAACAGCTCTTTTTTTCTCAGGCTCTGGGCTGATGGCTGGGGACATGGATACACAAGCAGCCACAGACAACAAAACAATGTGGTGAGAAAATAAGATAGCCCAGAGAGAAGCGTGGCTGAGCTGCGCCTTCAGAGATGGCGACAAGCAGACATTCAGGAACGCTTGCTGGCTGTGCCCTGTGACCCCCCTCAGCAGCGCTGCAGGTGTGCCCTCCCACACGAGGAGAACCTACCAGTATGAATGCAGAGTGGCTCCCATTCTAGCTGGCATCTCCTTCCCCTACCCTCAAAAGGCAGAAGAGAGGCCCACATACCTGTCGATGAGGGAATCCCGCATGCTGGTAGCAATGGTGCTCGGCTGGGCTTCGTTCAGCTTGAAGACACTCTCCACCACTGACAGCTCTGTGCTGGTTGTGTCCAGGCCACAGAAGGCACACCAGTCGTTCACCACCATCCCGGCGGCAATCACCTCACTGCCTCGGTTCACAGTGCCCGCCTGCCAAGGGATGGCTCAGTGTGGCTCATGGCACCAAAAGCCAAAGTCTTGCCGCTCCCTGATGAGGATGTTCCCCAAACCCTGCTCCCTACCCGCAAACCCAACTGTAAACTGTGACTTAACACTGGGCGAAGGATCTGCCTCAGCAGGAGACGGAGGTCAGAGAAAGGAATGCTTACCACAAGGGGAACCTGAAGAAGAGAGGACAGCTCATCTTGGTCTTCAATTGAAGTCTTAGGATGTACCAGGCCTCCCTGATTGCTGAAGACAGAGTAGCTTCCTACTAGCACCTGGTCAGCCACTGTCTGTCTGAAGACTTCCACTTTGAGCACATCAGCCAGGATTTCTTCTGTTTCCTGTTAGCCAAAAGCATGGTACTCAGTCCAGAACTTGCAGGTCAAGGAACCCAGGGCCCTCCATGCCCAGAACCACCCAGGACTTGGCTCTCTAAGCCCCTCATTCCTCTGCTATGTAGCTGCATATGGAAGTTTCGCACAGAAAAAAAGAGGGAATATAGCTTGGAGCAGAGTCTAGACCTGCTAGGGAGCCCCTTATATCTGTGCATGCCCTGAGTAGACAGGCTGGTCTCCACATCACTCTCTTCTCTCTAACCCACACTCAGGAGTTCAACTGTCAATTATCTCTCCTGGCGTTGGTTGCAGGATGGGATGGGTCCATCTCCCTGATTCTGAAGGATTAATACCCTTCTCAGCTTCTTTCTGGCACTGACCACATAATGGAAGGCCTCTATTATTACTATCCAACGAGTGCCTGACATGAGACAGCCCAAGTATAAAGAGAAACCACAAGAGACACCCCTAAGTCCTGCCTGATAGGCAAAAACAGTGACTAACCCCTGACTATGCTGGTCCTGTGACTCCTGGGCCAAATCAGGCTATCATACCCTGTCCAGGTCTGGGTGAACCAAGGCCACGTAGTCGTTGCACGTGGTGACGTTGCCCAGGGCTGAAAGCCGCTCCTCCACCCGCCGGATCTGCACGGAGTCTGGGAGGCAGTTGCGAATGTGCTGCAGTTCCTGGTCGGTGGTGTTGTTGGGCACCAGGAGACCGTGTCTATTCCCTAGAGAGACCCAAATTAGGAGGGAGGGCGAGACTGGACCACAAATACACAAGATGCCTGCTAAGCTCTGGGAGCTGAAGACAGCCCAGTTAGCTTCCCTAGGAAAGCAGTTAGGCCCAGACCCCACCAACCTACTGATTCATGCAACACCCAGGAGGACCAGGAATCCCACTGGGCAGACCAGAGATAACCCAGGAATCTGTCCCAACACACCCCGCCCACTTTGCCATCATCAACCAGGGGGGACCAGGACTAGCAAGATGAACTCTTGGCATTAGTTGTATATTTTGCTACTTAAAAATTGAGGTAATGCTACACACTTATTTTAAAGACCAAATTTTTAAAGACTAAATTTTTAAAAAGAATGCCAGGGGCGCCTGGGTGGCACAGTCGTTAAGCGTCTGCCTTCGGCTCATGGCGTGATCCCGGCGTTCTGGGATCGAGCCCCACATCAGGCTCCTCCGCTATGAGCCTGCTTCTTCCTCTCCCACTCCCCATGTTTGCGTTCCCTCTCTTGCTGGCTGTCTCTATCTCTGTCAAATAAATAAATAAAATCTTTAAAAAAAAAAAAAAAAGAATGCCAATACCACATGTTGGCAAAGATACACGGAACAACCAGTAGGAGTGTAAATTGGTCAACCACTTCAGATGATTATCTGGCATCACCAGCTACATATATTCACATACCTGTGACCTACACATTCCTCTCCGAGGTATTATATATCCAACAGAAACAAGTCCATGTGTTCACTGAAAGAGCAACACTATTCACTGTAGAACGAACTGAAAACTACTCAAAGCCTACTATCAAATGAATACACTGTGGCTGAATATACTGAATATACTTATACAAAATGCAATAAGAATGAACAAACCACAATTATATTGTGTCAATAACTAAACCTCCACCTACCATTGCAAGAACACAGCTCTGAACTTCTGAACTCCGAGTTACACACATTATTAAAAAAAAACACCAGGCATCATGTCCAAAGGTCATGATTAGGGATAAGAGTGTTTGGCCTGAATAAGAAAATACTGAGGCCAAGGTCATCAGGCTTATGATAAAAAACAATAAAAGAACAAACTCCTACATGGCCCAATGAACAGAACTAGTAGGAAAGGGTGATAGTAAAGAAATAAGGGGTGACAGTGCGATAGACCCAGCTCATAGAAAGGACCAATGGTCAGACTCAACAGTGATGGGAAGTAGGGGAGTTCGACAGGGAAACCACTCAGAGACATGGTAAAGGGGATTAGGATTTAAATGGGTAACTGAACAGGATGACCTAGAATCTTAGCTTGTCATTTTGTAGTGGCAGAACTGGCTCCTCAGAAAGAGGAAGCAACTTGCCTAGAGTCAGTGGCAAGGGAGAGATGACATTTCAGTGTTCCCTCACACTAGGTGTGGAACCTGGTGAGTCACTTGGGTTCTTTGGATCTTAGCTTCATTAGTCAGATTAGGCAATAATGCCTATCTGCCAGGGTCTTCCAGAAGAAGGAAAGAAATTAAGTGTAAGACTGAAAGCACTTAATGTTATCTGTTATTCTGTGATCCCGAAGCCTTGGCCCGTGTCAGATCAGCTGACACTTTAACTGGGTCCATCCCAGGCCTGAGAGATTCTCTAGTCTCTGGAGATAATGGAAGAAAGACTGGAAACCCAAGGGTCACTCGGGGTTCCCTCTAAGGCTACAATTAAAGGCTCTGGGAGGCTCCACTCCCTCGCTCCGCGTCTTCCACCCGGCTTACCCACACACATGCGACCGATGATGCGGCAGCCGGCGATGGACGCGTGCACCACGGGGATGGTATCGGCGAGCTCACCTTCGAACACACTGTAGGAACAGGGACTCAGTGGTCACAGGGCTGAGGGGTGTGAGCCCTCACTCTGCCGGAGCTCCCGACTCCCAGCACCCTCCCCGCCATCCAGCCACCCCACTCCCACGGGCCCCGGGGCTCCCGCCGCACCTGTAGAAGTTCTCTGACCCTCCGATGGCCACTAGGCAGTAGGTGTTGGTGAGTTTGGCAAAGCAGCCGATCTCACAGTTGTTCTCGAAAGACGCTCTGACCGCCATGAGGCCTAAGGGCTGCGGGACCGGGAGTTCAGGGCCCGCGGATGCGATCCCGGCCCTGGGTCTGGGTTCGCCGGCCTCGGCCCCTCTGGCCCCGCTGCGACCACGCCCCTCTCGGCCCCTCAAATCTCGGGTCCCGCCCACTGGGCCCCTCTAGACTCTCTAGCCCAGAATCCTCTGGCTCCTACCACTAACGATGCGGGGAGTCCGGACCTGTCCCTTCCGGTGTTCCTCCACACCGGCTCACCGATCGACCGCAACGTCCGCACGCGGCAAAGGCTTCTATTCGGCCCTAAGTAGGTTTCCGTTTCCGCCTCCTCCCAGGGAGACTTCCGGGAGCGCACGGCGCACCCCGCCACGCAGGCGGCAACTGTAGCTCCACCCCCTGGGAGGACTCTATGGTTGCAAGTGGAAGGGTCCGGACCCCGCTTGGCCCCGCCCCAAGCAGGATCTCATTCATCAATTCATTCATTCATTCATTCATTCATTCATTCATTCATTCATTCATTCATTCATTCATCCAGGAGCTTTTTAGGAGATAAAATTGACCGAGACCTCTGGCTGGTGGGATGCGAGGCATAAGAGAGGAGAAACCAGGGCTGTCTTGCAGAGACACGATGAACTGATGATGATGGAGATGCTTACTGAAGTAAAGCCTAAGAAGGAAGAGCAGGTGTGAGGAAGGTGACGGGCCGAGCTTGAGGTGCGAGACAGACGTCCAGGCCAGATCTGTAGCCCAGGGGAGAGTGAAGGACTGAGATTTGGGGCTGAAGCCTGGGGTGGATGAGGTCACCCATGGAGCCGTCCAGTGGGGAGAAATGAGATCAGGACAAAGGCTGGGGAAGGAGGCATGGTCAGCGAAGTAGAAGAAACCAGGCTGAAGAAGGTACTGGAGAGAGGGGAGGGTAAATGGGCAACGGTGTGGGTCCTGACTGGCTGCCGCTGTGTGCGCCTTGCATGTGCTTGATCACTCAGTCAGCAGCCACTTTCTGCCCCCGAGATAGATGGTGGCAGTCAAGGGACTAGCTCTCATGGATCAGAGGAACTTAATCTACATTTTGTAGACTCCACAAAAGCCCCAGGGCCTCTAAGAATGTCACAATGAAAGTAGAGGGGGCCTGGAGCCTCTGTCCTCCCCTCCCCCAACACCCCCAGCCCTTCTGCAGCCACCCACACTCCCTCAGGGACCCCTCCATAGTTGGACTGAATGGTGCCCTTTCCCAGCCCTCAACATGCAGTTCCATAACCCCGCCTTTCTCAGAATACGCCAGGCTGTTGCTGGGCCATAGCATGTCTGCCTTTATTGATTTGTATTGTGTAAACTGTCCCAGGCAGGTAGTAAGCTCAGGAAAAGGATGTACAACCTGTCAGAGCCTGTACTTCTAGGGACACTCAGCAAAATGATGTGTGAGCATGTGCGTGTGTCAGAGTCTGAGTATCCATGCCCTCTACATCCTCCCCAGCTCATCTCAGACCCACCCCTCCAGTCCTCCCCAGACCTCTCTTCATCTGCTTCCTTCTGCCAGGAATTCCTCTTCTCCATCCATCCAATCCTCCCCATCCTTCAAGACCTGGCTCAAAGGCTGCCTCCTTTGAAACTGCTCACCACTCCACCATCACCACCACTCTCTGCCCTTCCTTCTCCACCATTCTGTCACTGGTTAGCCTTTAGTTAGATACAGCTCTGTCTTGCCCGCCAATGGTTTATGCATTTAATCCTTGTCTCCCAGTAACTGAGTCTGATTCACTTGTCAGCCCTGTGGTCTGCTCAGTACAGGGCCAGGTACACACTTAGGTCAAAGAAGATACTGGTTGGTGTGCATGCCTCTTTGTGTGTGTGTGTGTGTGCGTGTGGTTATGTGCATATTTATCACCTGTGGATCCTGAGGGGTCTACTGTGTGCACTGAACGCATGGATTTTGTGTAGCCATTCATTTAGCCATATAACATTTATTGAGTACCTGTAACTAGAATTTTGAGTATTTGGGTTTATCACATGGACCTTTGTGTACTTACTGTGCATCATGGGTGTGTAGTTCATGGATGTGAACCCTGTCAGTGTATTGTGTAGGCATTTGGGGCTTCTCTGTGATGTGTGTATTTTGTGTGCATGGACATGTGAACAGTTGATAATAGTGTGCCATGTGCAAAAACACAATCTTGATTCAGAGATTGTGTTTGGGCTCTGGCTCTGCCATTGACTTGGATCTGACTCCAAGCAAGCCATCAAACTCTCTGGGCCTCAGCTTCCATATTTATAAAATAGAGAAGATAATACCTATGACCTTAGAAATGTATACCTCCTAGAGGTCTATCTTGTAGGATATTGTGAGGATGAAGGATGAGAATTAACCGGTGTGAAGTGCCCAGCACAGTAGCAAATGGCAGGTACCGTGGGTTCCATTTCTGGGTGTGTGCGTGTGTGTGTGTGTGCATAAACAATCCTGAGCCCAGTGAGTGTCTAACCTGGGCTTCTAGACACCCTCTGCTCCCCATGCAGCCCCTGGTGGAGCACCCCAGAGTCTGGAACCTTGGTAAATCTAGAGTCTAAGTAGATGGTAGAGGGACATATCCCTGCTGGGAGCAGGACTAGGACTCAAAGCGGCTTCGGAGCAGCTTGAACTTGGACTTGTTGTACTTAGTGATGAGGTCCAGTTTGCTGTGGCCCAGGGTCAGCCGCTTCTCATCCCCAAACAGGCCATTGTTACTGCCATTGTGATGTCCACCTGTGGGGACTCCAGGGAGGCCAGGCTCAGATCCTTGCCTGGCGCCCTGCAACTGATGATACTTGGTGATGAGGTCTAGCTTGCTGTGGCCCAGGGTCAGCCTCTTCTCATCCCCAGAGCCCACTCCAGCCTTTCGAGCAGGGCTTGGTCTGGGGAGACCATTGGGCCCAGGACCCTCGCCCCGGAATGGGCCAAACTTTGTGATGAGGTCCAGCTGGCTGTGGCCCAGGGTCCGTTGTCGCTCATCTTGACCCTGCTTGCCAGCCCTGGCTGAGGAGCTGGCTTCAGGGGGCACTCCGGGGCCCCCAGTCTTGGGGGACTGTACCAGGAGGTCCAGTTGGCTGTGGCTGTAGTTTGAGGACAGTCTCTTGTCCTCTGGGATTCGATTGCCAGGTCTGGGGGAACCCGACTCAGGGGTACCCCCAGCACCCTGGGTCTGGGGCAGGAGATCCAGCTGGTTGTATCTCTGGTTTGGAGACAACTTCCTGTCCTCTGGGGCCTGCTCTCCAGGCCAGAGGGAGCCTGAGTTGGGGTTAATCCCAGAATCAGGGCCTCCAGTTTCTCTGGCTCTGGGGAAGGGGACGAGGAGATCCAACTGGCTCTGGCTCTGACTCAGAGACACCTTCTTCTCCTCCACTGTCTCCAGGGCTGGGCCAGGTACCCAGCGACCTCGTTGGGGTCTACACTCCTGGCTTCCCAGGAGCCCATTCTCTGGGAGCCGGGACAGGGCTACAGCACCCTGGGGGAAGGGGAGCAGGGGGCGTTGGCGAGCAAGCAAAGGTGATCCCACTGCTAGGGTCAAGGGGCTGGCACCATTGTGGTTGAGGGCAGGAGAAGACTGGGACCATGGGGACACCCCCAGCTTGCCTAGATTGGACCTGTAGGGCCCTAGCAGGGAGCCATGGTTCGGGTCTGACAGCTGGCGTTGCAGAGAGGGCTGGCCACTGGCCTCGCGGCGGGCAGGGCCCAGGGATGAGGACCCCATACCCATGTCACTGCAGCCACCATCTCCCGGTGGAGCGAGGTAAGAGGAATGGCCCATTAGAGGTGAGCGTTTGACGCTGCTGAGGCTGGTGCTGGAGGGTGAGGAGGATAAGGGGCTTGGCACACCACGCCCAAAGCCCACGGCTGCTGGGGGAGGACACAGTGCCCTGGGAGATACGGGATCCTCGCCACCGCAGAAGCCCTCCACAGGCCGAGACTCAGCATACAGACAGCGGAACTCCCGGTCAAAGTCTTCCACGATGCGGCCCCTCAGCTGCAACACCATGCTAGTGTGGGCCTGGCTGCAAAGCCAGGTGAAGCTGGGGGCAGAGGGTCAGGGTCAGAAGGCAAAATCCAGGACCCTGGGGTTAGGCAGGGGTCACAACCAGGGGAGCGTATCAAGACAACTCCACCACCATGAGGACCCAATTGAGGGGGAGGGGGGTACAGAGCTCTGACTTAAAAGTCTGTGCTAGTCCAAGTTCAGCTTAGAGGACTTGGGCCCATGGTTTCCCATCTCAGGGCCTCAACTCTCCCATCTGTAAAAGGGACTATGGTGAGATTCCCTGAAGTCCGTCCAGTTCTGAGGTGCAAAGGCATTAAAGCAATCCTTCCACAGAATGAGCTCCTCTAGGTCCCAGCCTGGGGCTGTCTTGCCCCCCACACTACCCCCTGAGCCCTGCGCAATGCTGGCATGTGGCGGTTGCTCGGTCCATGTTGGAAGGGATGGATGGATGGATGGAGGCCAATTCAAGCTGCTAGATCCCAGGTGCCCTCACCAGCTAGTGGCACAGCCCCCGACCCCTTTCTGCCCTGTCCACATGCTCACCTGTAGCTGCCCGCCACCACCTGCTCGCAGTCAATGACGACAAACTTCTCCAGGGCCTGCCCCGTGAAGCGGCGGCCTGCCTTGCTGCAGTATGTGTCCCCACACGTGCTCCGCACACGCATATTCTGGGCCAAGAAGGTAAGGAGGTTGGGTGGTGCCCTAGAGAGAATGGGGCTCAAGCCATGTCTAAATCCCATGCAGTCTCTAACCTTAAACAGCTAAGGGAACTCAATCGCCCACTCCCATCGACCCCCAATGCTTACTGACCACCCAACTGACTCTTCTGCCCTCCCTGACTCCCCGCCTCACCCCCTGGTAACCGCCCCTGTTCCTCACTGACCGGCAGGTGCCCCCCATTGAGGTCCATCTTGTAGCACATCTCCAGGAAGTGCCTGAGGTGCTCCTGAGCCAGAAGCAGGTAGACGGGGACACCACGCCGGCTCGAGGCCTCCATGAGGTCACACAGAAGCTCCATGTCAGTGAACACATCCATCACCACAGCCACCACCTGGGGGATGTAGGGGAAACTCAGCCCTGCCTGGAACACTGGCCAGCCCAGGGGTAGGAGCTGGGGTCCCAGGAAAAGAGAACTGGGCTTAAAATCAGGAGGCCGGAGCCTGTGAGAATATCTGGACTGGAAGGGCTTTTAGCAACAGCCTAGCTCAGGGGTTCTTAATTTCAATACAGGGAGGTTCCACTGTCTCGAATGCCCAGAATATGCTTGGAAGTTTCTGAGTGAGTATTTTTGAGGACAGAGTGTTTATCTGTCATAAGCTTCTCAAAGATATCTGTGGGGAGACTGAGGCCCAGAGTGGGGGAGTCAGAAGTAGAACCCAGACCCCGATTCCCAGTGCCCCTTACACTGTCCCACTAGCTCTAGGCCTAGCTCTGTCGGAGGTTCCCTCCTCAATAATTAGAGCTGCAAGCCAGTTATTGGGATCCTCAAGCCCTTTGCCAGACCTGCCTCAGTTTCCCTGTGAAGCTGCAGAGGTCTGGCATGGTATCTTATCCCCACAGACTCCCTCACTTCCACCCACACCAGGTGGGACCAAGTTTTGTGCTCAGTTGTGGGGCTGGGGCTTGTGGTCTCCTCCTACAACGGACTGCCTCAGAGAAGTCCAGAAAAACCCCTTGCACCATCAAGCCGCCAACTGCCCCCTTTCCCCCTTGCATATATGTGCTGTGAGAACTGCCTCTCCTCCTCCAGGCTGAGACACAAGAGGTGCAAGGCAAAGCGATCCAGTTCTGGAGCCAGACCGAACGGGGTTCGAATCTGCACTCTGCTACTTCCAAGTGATGCAGCCTTGAGCGAGTTGCTTTACCTAGGCAGGCCTCAATCTCCTCATCTGTTAAATGGGGACAATGATAGCTATATGTTATAATTCTGGGGGTTATATGTGAAAATACTCAACACACAACAGGCACTCAATAAATGTTCCCTTCCTCCTGCCTGCTTGACAAATATGGATGTTGGCCCACAGGAAAAGGAAGCACTTCCCAAGGTTACTCTGAGAGTCTGTGGCAGTCCATAGTGGAAGCATGGCTCCTGGCCCAGAGGGTGGGGGTGTGGGGGTCTAGATGGGGTAAGGAGGCAAAGTGCTGGAGGATGCCTCCTTGGCACAGGCCTGGCCAGGGGTGTGGGGAACAAAATCAGGCAGGGAAGATCAAAGGGGCAGGAGTGACGACAGCAGCCACCTCACTAATAACCCCACTCCCAGTGCCAATCAGGCCTGGCCCTCCCCTGCCTGGGGCACAGGCAAGTTTGCCAGGGAGGCTCTGGAGGTACCCGTGAGATCCCAGCATGCTGGCTCCTGATCTCTGCAGCAGGCACCCTCTGGGCTGCTCCCCCAGACAGAGACACTGAGTCTAACTCACCTCAAATCCTTCCTGAGGTCATCTGATCCATTCCCCTGCCTCCAGAGTCAGAGATCAGGGCTCAGGAATGAAGCTATGTTAGTCTGTGGCTGGAGCTTTCCCAGGTACCGACCACCCGTACCCGCTCTGCTGCTTCTCTTTCTCCTGAGCCCCTGCTCCCCATCCCTGAGCCCAGAAGCCTCCATTCCTCTTCCCTTTTGGTGCAAAACTAAAAGGCCAGCCCTCCACTGCCATGCTGAGGCCCAGGCACCAGTGCCCCTTCCCTGCTTCAGGCCCAGCTGGAGATGCAGTAGGCGAGGCGTGAGGTGTGACTGGGGATATGCATCAGGAGGCAGAGCCCCTTCCTCTCCTCCCTGAGCAAGTTCCAGCCCCCCTCTGGCCTCCATTTTCTCCTCTGTGAGTCAAGGTGGTGACTCAAATGTTCACCAAGGTTGGAGTTCTTAGTTTGGGATCATAAACCGTTCTGAGAATCTGATGAAGGCCATGGACCCTCTCCCAAGAAAGATGCAGAGGGGAGTCCTCCCTGCAATATGCACAATTTTGCATGCATTTCCAGAATGTGTGTGGACTAATGCTCTTGAATGCCAAGGGGTTACGGAGGTAAACATGCCCACCCTCTAGAGCAGAGGTTCTCATCCCATGCTGCCCCCTAAGCTGCTGTATGGCCTTGGGTTGGTCCCTTTCCCTCCCTGGGCCTCAGTTTCCACATCTGTGAAGTAAATGTCTGAAGAGATAAGGCCCTTACCGTGCGAGCCTGGCTGAAGAGAAAACGCAGAAGGTCCTTGATGTTCTTGGCCTTGTCCCGCTGAAAGTGGACCACAGCCTGGGTGGGGCTGAAGCCCGTGGCCTGTGGAACCTCAGGCCAGCCCAAGTCTAGGTCCGGGGGGTCTATGTCGGAGGCCATGGGGAAGTAAGTGCCCGAGGTGACTTCAGAGAGCAGGCTGAGGCGGTCAGGCCCTGAGGCTTCCAGTCCCTGGGTCTCACTGAGCTCAGGGCCCCCATGCACATGGCTGGTCATGTAGTCCACGTCCAGAGCGCTCAGGAAGGGCAGCTCCCGCTCCTCGGAGATGACCCGCAGGTAGGCAGCTTCGCCCCGCTCCAGGAGGGCGTCGGCGGCCAGCCGGGCAGCCTCACTGTGCTGGAGCACGAGTGGGGAGGCCTCCCGCCACCATGGCCGCTTCAGTTCCTCCACCCGGCCCCGCAGGGGTCCCGCCATGCCCTGGGCTCCCAAGTCCCCAGGCCCTAGGCTTCCGAACATGCCTGCCCACCTGGCTGCCCTCACCCTCCAGCAGGCTCCATGGGCTGCACGCTGGGGCTGGCTGCAGCAGGAGAGAGACACCAATCGAACCACTGCCTGCCTGCCCGCCCTAGATGTGCCAGGGCCCCCAACCTTTTGCCACCCTAAGTCAGAGCCATGCTCCGCCCCATTGCCCCTGGCCTCTAGAACTTGTCAGGTCAGCCTCACCTGTCTGCCTGCTGTTGAGACTCGCCCGCCCAGGGAAATGGCAGTGCCAGGCCCTTAGCACACACTCCTGCCCACCCCCACCCTGGCCCCACCCCAGCATCATCCGCCCCATCCCCACCAGGCTCCTAGCAAGCTTCCTCCAAACCCTGACCGTCCAGAGCCCCCAGGGAGGTTGGATTATGGTCCAGAGGTACCCAGGCCTGCTCAGGGATACACATACACACACACACACACACCAGGGTGGATAAATGACTCAAAACATGGATATAAAGGCGCGAACACATAAGCAGACGGGCTGACACATGGACAGTTGACACACGTACATAAGAGTATAGGCTGACATACGCAGACCACACATTTTGATCAAACTCATGTAAACAGACCCAAATGCTAATTCAGAGACTAGCCGTAACCCCAAACCATGGTGGCTATCCCAAGCCTTGACACACCTGCACACAGGCCCTAAGTAAGAACCGAACAGAGTGTCACACAGAACTGTCAAGGACATCAACACCTGTCTGTCCCCCATCCGGACCTCTCTGCTCCCATAATGGCTCTGCCACTCTCTACCTCCATAACTGTGACACTCATAGTCCCCTGCCCAACCCCCAACCCTGGCTCTGAGCCCATCCTCCAAGGATCTAGAGCGGTGGCTTTCACCTTAGACCCCAGGAATAGCTGAGATATGTTAAAATGCAGATCCCCAGGCTCCACCCATCTGAGATTCAAATCGAGGAAGTCTGAGTAAGTTTCTGGAGCCTGATTTTTGTATGTACCCCGGCGCACCTGGGGCAGTGGGCCCAGGCCCACGCCTGAGAAATGCTGTTCCAGATAGCTAGGTTTCCAACACCCTCCACTCCAGGGATGCTCTTGGCCTGGCCGTGCGGGCCAAGGCTGAACGCCACAGCCTTCCTCCACAACTCAGGGGCTGAATAGTAAATGTTAGTAAGAGAGGTTGTCTCAGGGGTGCCTGGGTGGCGCAGTCGTTAAGCGTCTGCCTTTGGCTCAGGGCATGATCCCAGCGTTCTGGGATAGAGCCCCACATTGGGCTTCTCTGCTGGGAGCCTGCTTCTTCCTCTCCCACTCCCCCTGCTTGTGTTTCCTCTCTCACTGGCTGTCTCTGTCAAATAAATAAATAAAATCTTTAAAAAAAAAAGAGAGAGAGAGAGGTTGTTTCAGAGGATGGGGGGCACCTGCAAGGTCAGGAGGCAAACAGAGTAGGCAGGTTTCTGTTCTCTGCCCCCAACAAAGGCCAGAGTCCCAGAGTCTTCAAGAGCATGGGTAGGAGGCTTTGCTCAGAAGAAGAGGGGTCAGCAGATGGCAGCTAGTGAGGGAGGCAGGCCAGGCAGACGTGGTCACAACGGTGCACAGTGCCAGCTCGAGCTGTTCCACTTCTAAGGAGGGCAGGAGACCAAACACCATGTCTCACAACCTTGTATAATACTGATTGCACTTGCTTTATAAGGTCATGTTCAGACCAGACATAGATCCTATGTCCACAGAGCTTCACACGGGGCCCAACACATTCATGGCAGAGGGCAGAGGGATTGAGAGGTTCCCATATCGAGCTGGGCCCTGGGACCAAAGATGAATGGGGATGTGCCTTTGTCTTTGAGGAGCCTGGAAGGGAGGAGCCCAGGGGTCAGGGTAAGGCCAGGAGGTGAAATGTGGGGCCACTCCATCACATTCCAGGGGCAGGGGCAGAAATTGGAGCACCAGGTGCTCTAAGGAGGCCCTTCCCTAGGGAAGGGGAGGCTGTGTGAGGGGCAGGTGGTTGAATAAGCAGAGCCAGACCGTGGGAGGGTAATGAGCTGTGGGGGTATCCAAGGAGGCAGGGCCTTCATTAGGGCCTTATCTCCAGCTTTGTTTAAGGGGAGAAGAGGAGCCTTATCTAGGTTGGAGAAGCGCTCCTGGGAGGGGAGGCATCGCGTTTCTGTGTTGCTGAGTTCCTGTGTTTATCCCTCAGTGTTTACGTGTCTATCTGATGATACATATTTTTGGCTATCTTTTTAAAAATTATTCTTAATTGTGGCAAAATACATATAACATGAAGTTTACCATCATAACCATTTTTTAAGTGTACAGTTCAGTAGCATTCAGGACACTCATGTTGTGCAATCATCACCACCATCCATCTCCAGAATTTTTTTATCTTCCCCAGTCAAAACACTGTACCCTTAATTAAACACCAACTCCCCGTTCCCTCCTCTCCCCCAGCCTCTGGTAACCACCGCTCTACTTTCTGACTTTATAAATATGACCACTCTAAGCATCTCATCTGAGTGGAATCAAACAGTAGTCGTCTTTTTGTGACCGGCACATTTCACTTCGCATAATGTCCTCCAGGTTCATCCATGTTGGAGCAGGAATCAGAATTTCCTTCCTTTTTAAGGCTGAATAATATTCCATTGTGTGTATATACCACATTGTGTGTCCATTCATCCACTGATGGACACTTGGGTTGTCTCCACCTTTCGGCTATTGTGAATAACGCTGCTTAAATGTGGGTGTACTAATTTGGCTCTATATTTTTGTGGATTTCCCTCCATGCCCACGTTTGTATTAGATTCTCTCTCTCTCTAAGACTTTATTTATTTGAGAGAGAGCATGAGTGGGGGGAAGGGACAGAGAGAGAGGAACAAAGAGATTCCCTACTAGCAGGGGAGCCCGATATGGGACGTGGGGCTCGATCCCAGGATCCCGAGATCACGACCTGAGCCAAAGGCAGATTCTTAATCGACTGAGCCACCCAGGTGTCCCCCCGCCCCCGCCCTCTTTTTTAAGTAAGCTCTATGCCCAGTGTGGGACTTGAACTCACAACCCTGAGATCTGGAGTCACACGCTCTACCGACTGACCGACTGAGCCAGCCAGGCATCCCTAGATTCTATTTTTTAAGTAAAAAAAAAAAAAAGAGAGAGAGAGAACCAAACCAAAACAAAACACAAGAAAACACTGAACATTGGTAATTTCATATGGCTCAACTCAACATACCTACACATGCCCATGCATAACCATACCTCTATGCACGTATGTACGTGTACGTACTATCCGTGATATTTCTATTTCTGCTTGGTTGTCTTTAGTCGTATGTCAGTGTATGTTTCCCTGTGTACGCATGTGTGTATGTGTACCTGTGTGCACGTCTGGGTGCAGATCTATTTGTGTGCGTGAGTGTCTGGGCAGCAGCGGAGGTCTTTGACCCTAACTCTGGAGTGCCGTACTGGGTGTGTGCACAGGGAGCTCAACCAAGAGAGGCAGGGATGGGCAGACTGAATTGAAGTGAAAAGGGCTCCAAGGTAACCCTGACATCCTGATCATGAAAGCATGTAAATCAAATCAAATTCCCCAGGTGGCAGGACTGGCTGCCCTTGCTAGGGGCTGAATGGGTAAAGGGCAACGGGAGGGTAGACAGGTGTATGCCGGCTTGGGGCTGGGCCTCGGGGTGGGGACCCAGAGAGATAGGAGCATACAGATAGCAAAGCCCAGCCCCCGGCGGCAGTGTGTTGGCACGGGCCCTTAATAACTGTTATTAAGAGGACGAAAAATATTGTCACGTCCAGAAGATGTGTCAGGCGCCTGCCTGGCAACCCTCTGCCATCATGGGGGCCATTTAGCCCTGTCTGTTGTCTCTCACAAGCCAAGTGGCGCCTGGGTAGGTGACTGTCATGTGGGGACAGCAGGAGCAGAGGCTGGGCTGTCGCTCTCCCGTTGCAGGCTGCTCGGATGCCGACACTGCCACATACATTTTATTTCTGGGTCAGGGGAGACCATATTCCCGGGACAAGCCACCAGGGATAGTAGGAGGGCCAGGGTGTGCCCAAATCCCTTGAATCAAGGTGAAGTGACATACCAGCTAGAGACACAGGACACGTGGTGAGGGTTCCCAGAGCTCGATATTAAAGGATGGGAAAGACTTGAAGGTGTGCAGGATGACAAGCAGGGCATTCCCAGGTGGAGGACTAGAGCGGTGAGGGCGTGGCTACGAAGGAAGATGGGGGCTGTGGTGCAGGGGAAGAGCTGCGGGCCACACGCTGAAGAGGGCTTTGCTAAGTTGCTGGCGCGAGGTTGGCAAGATTCCTCGAGCTGTGTTTTGGGATAATTTACGAAGCCGCCCCCCAGGGGGAGAGGGGCCTGAAGCACCAGACTGCCGGAAACAACCCAGATGGGTGTGGTCCTCTGTTCCTGAGCGCCACACAGGCCTTCAGGCGGCCCCACCCGCTCCAGCACTTCATGGGTAAACTGAACAATCACAACTGAGTCACAGTGGCTCAATCTGTAAAATAGGTCCAACATCACCTCCTTACCGGGTTTTTGAGAGGAATAAATGGGTTAGTCTATGGCAAGTGCCTGAGAGGAGCAGTAGTTCAGTACATGCTGGATTCTAGAGCTTTCTGGCCATGAAAGGACAGGGGCTTGGTGGAGGTCTGAAAACAAATGAAGCAGCAACCAGAGGAGCTCCCCTCATCAGTCTCTGCCCTTTCTAGACCAAAGGCTGGCTCTGAATGTGAACATGGCCCTCTGGCTGTGTCAATGGAGTGTGGCTCTGAGATTTGGCCTCTTATTCCAGCTCCCAGGAAGCAAGGTCCTCTCCTCACTCTCCATACACAGATGAGCATTCTGGCAGGCAGATCACAAGAATGAGAATTTGGGCATTCTATTTTGGAAGGGTGGCTGTGTCTGGGGCCTAGACTGCAGACACTGTGATGGTGGGGTCTCCCTTCCCTCAACCCTCCCCCCCCCCACCATCCATTCATCGACCTCATTCCATCTGATGGTGGGAGACTTGTCCTCAAGAGTGTTTCCATACAGGGAGGGAATTCCCACTCTACTTTCCTGGAGGGGCAGGTGTAAGAGGACCACCCCCCTCTTTTCTCTTCACTCACCCTTCCTCTCCAAGGGAGGAGGATTGTCTGATTGGTGGCTTAGAAGGAGCTGGCCTGAAGCTTTCTACCCCACCCCACCCCTCTCTTTTTTGGTTCTGTTGTAGGCAAAGATAGCATATTCTTCATTGATCTACATGGTAAACTTCCAGAGGAAGTTCTGCCCCTGTAACGGGGAGGGAGAAGTCTGCTCTTTGGGGGAGGGGGAGGGAGGTGGAGGTAAGCATGGTTAGTTTTAGGAGGTTTTTTTTTTTTTTAAAGATTTATTCATTTTAGAGAAAGAGAGCACATGTGCGGAAAAGCCCGCGGAGGGGCAGAGGGAAAGGAAGGAGAGAAGCAGACTCCCTGCTGAGCACGGAGCCTGCCATTGGGGCTCAATCCCACAGCCCCAAGGTCATGACCTGAGCCAAAATCAAGAGTTGGACGATCAACCGATCAACCGACTGAACCACCCAGGCACCCCAAATTTTAGGAGGTTATTAATAAGCACATTTGGCCCGAGAGTGAAAACTACATTCTTCAATCAGCTTTGTCAGAAATATTGGTAAAAAAACCAGTTTTCATGTCTGTCTGTCTGTCTCTTATGTCTTATTTCTCAATTCATTTTGAACTTGGGAGGAGATATTATCTAATGATCTCTTAAGCCCCCAACATTATTAGTCCAGCTACCTCACCCTCCCCATCCTACCCCAACTTCTCCCCTCCCTCTGTCCATCCAGTTCATCCAATATGTATTTAATGCCTCCTTTAGGGCAGCACTGTGGTCCCAAAGATGAGTAAGACTTGGTCTCTGCCCTGGAGGAACTCACAGTTTAGTGGGGAAGGCAGACTCATAAATAATTATAAGCCACAGGTTAAGCCAAGGTATAAACCACGTGCTTTGGGGTTTAGAGCTCATGACCCATTCCGGAACCTTAGAGCAACCATGTCTCCACCCCTCATCTCCAACTAGGGTACAGCCCTGCGGCAGGCTTTTTCTCAGATGGTGACTGGGAGGTGAAAGAGACATTTCTGGCCACAGGGAGAGAGAAAATTAGGAAGAAACAACCCAGCACAAGCCTATGGCTCTGGTTCACAACTGTGAACCTTGAGTGAGCCTCTAAGGATGACAGCCTCCTATGTATGAAGTAAGAAGGCTGGGCTGGAGGTCTCCAAGTCTCCTCTAGCACTCATATATTCCAACACCTTTTTTTCCCCCATCGCTGTTTGACATTACAGGTCAGTACTTGAAGACTGCCTTCCTGGGAATTCTCCAGTCAGGATCTCTAGGATCTTTTCTCCCCTCAAGTAGGGAGTCTTCAAGTACTGACCTGTAATGTCAGGTCCTGGGTTCACCAGCATGGCTCCAGGGAAGTCTCCTGGAAGCCACAGATGATTTGCCACGGGTGGTTAACACTGGGGCAAGGGTGAGTGGGCAGAGGATCACGGCTAGGGCCTGGGGTCTGGCTTACCCCTCGCTAAGGCAAAACCCAGTGGTGGGGTTGGGCAAGACATAGTGGGATGCTGTGGGGAGGCTAGAAGTAGGCAGAACCAGGGAAACAAGTACAGGAGGACTGCTCCCAAGGGAAGAGTTCAAACATTTTGGGACTGTCTTGTTCTCTGCCCACAGACCTGGCAGCTCCCCCTTCCATTCCCCTTCACCCCAATGGCTGATAACTCTAGGTTCCCTGGGCATTGAGACTAGCATGGGCTGGCCTTTCCCCTCTCAGCCCTCACCTCAGAAATCCCTTGTTCCATCTGTGCTCCAACCTCTAGTCTCAGGAAAAAGTTCCTTCCTCCCCTCCAAAGCCAGGCTCTTGTTCTCAAGACCAGGCTCCCACTTCCAGAGGGATCTAATAATTCCTAACATTTATGGGAGGTCTCCTACTCCACTGAGTGCTTCATATTTAATCAGGCTCTTCCTCACCCCCAAGCCCATCTTCAGCTTTCTTCTGTGCTGCAAACACCTTAGTTCTTACCCTACTCTCCTAACTCCTGCCCAATTTTTCTCCATTTCTTTTCAGCAAGGCACCTACCAAGATACCACAGCTGCTGCCATACCCTGCCTTCTTAACCCTCTGCAATCTCTGTATTCTCTCAAAAATCTCATTCCTGGAATACTCTAAAGCCTCATCCACTTACTCCCTGGCCCCAGCTCCAACTCTGCAGCATGCAGCATTAAGAACCTCCTCCTTCTGGAAGCTTCCTCTCCCCTGACTCCTACCCCAGCCTCTACTTCCTATGCTGGTTCCTGCTCTTCCTACTCCTCCCTCTCCCACCCCACCCCACCCCTGAATGCTTTCTCCCACACCCACCCCGGTCCCTGGTCAGCCCTCTACATTTCACCTCTGGGAGCTCATTCACTTTCATGATTTCAAGTGCCCCTTCTACACGCAAGTCAAGGCCAAAGTCTTTAGCCCCTCCATCCTAATCATCCCCTGAAGTCCAGCCCCTCTCTTGCCCTCCCGGGAGCACCTTCCACCGGGTTGTTTCCCATACAGATACAACCAACATACACCAAAAGCAATGGAGTAGGGCTCAAAAGAGAGGAGGCTGTTCAGCTTTGCTACAGGGTCACCTTGCACCAGTTTGTGGCGGCTTCTTTACGGAGCTGTTCCCCTATTGCATAATGGGGGTGATAATCCCCGTCCCACCCATCCTGTAGGATAATGTAACTGGCGCTTGGCAAAAACACAGTACAGAGAATTCTTCTTTTCGAACTTCCCTCTTCTGCCTGACATCGCCATCTCCTGGTTCACAGGAGAGCTGCAGACGGCTCTCTTCAGGCTCCAGGAGCAGGGAGGTATCAAGTCCCTATGATTGCTCTGAAATATCTCTGGAGTTTGAGCTTCCCTCAGAATTCCTACAATTAGCCCCCAGGCCTCCAAGCCTAGTTGGCTGGTTCCTGACTGAGCCGATCTACCTTGCACACCGCTGTACATCTTCACTCCCAGCAGGTCACCGTCCTTACCCGGAATGCCTGCCCAGGCGCAGCATTACCCAGGCCACCCCCCACTCGTAGCCCCACCCGGCTGTCTGCAACCCTTTCTGCCCTTAGCAAACCACTCATCTTGCCCACTTGAGTCTGAAGAAGCTTCCTATTCCGTGCCTTCCCCTAGGCAGATCCTCATTTCCTGTTCTTCTTTCCACCTACCTAAACCTTGCCCATCCCTTCTGTCCCGACTTCCTTCAGGGCTTTTCTGAGATCTAACCCCCTTGTTCTGATTTTTCCTGTTGGTATGAGAATGTGTCCACACAGGCCCACGTGGCTAGAATATTGCCAAAGGATTCCTTTTACTTTTAAACTGTAGCACAATGGTCCCTTTCCCCATCCAGAACTCCTTCTCTGAAACTAAACGCATTGGACTTGGGTCTCAGAACCACCTGAGTTCTGCACGCAGAGTCAATTTGGGCCCCTCTGAGCTTCATGTAGTTTCCCTCAACGGTAGCAGGAGCTTAATAACACTGCACAGTTTTGTCACTGAAGATTAAAATAGAAAACAAGTGAAAATACCAAGCAGTGTCTGACACAGAACAGAAATGCAAAACATACTGGCTGAACGGGGGTCTTGGCTTTTATCTCAGTTTGATGTAATAAACGGCAATTATTTATGGTTCTCAAACATATGGGCAAAACTGAAATCTGAGAGGTACTTCACTGTATTGTTCAGTGTTTCTCATTTAAAATCCCCATAACACATTCTTCTCTGAAACATTTCTTCTGATGAATAAGTATACTTCCTTTTATGTGACAGTGGGAACTCTTAGAACCTTGACTTCCATTTCTGCCTTTGGCTCCCAGGAAGCTCAGAGCAAGGTTTTATACTCAGTTGCAGATTTCCTCGCTGACCTGTGGGGGGCAGTGTGGGATGGGGAGAGAGCACGGGCCCTGGGGTTGGAAGATGGGAGCTGGGGCACGCTGCGTCCCTTCTTCCTGTGGCTGGATAACCTGAGCCTTAGTCCCCTCACCTGTAGAAAGGGGGTAAGAACAATGAGGACACCTATTTTACAGGAACATTAAGATAATGTGTTAAAACTACTTTATAAATTACCAAAAAAAAAAAAATCCCATGAAAATTGGTTATTAGCAGTACAGGTTTTCTTTTTTTTTTTTTTTTAAAGATTTTATTTATTTATTTGACAGAGATAGAGACAGCCAGCGAGAGAGGGAACACAAGCAGGGGGAGTGGGAGAGGAAGAAGCAGGCTCATAGCGGAGGAGCCTGATGTGGGGGCTCGATCCCAGAATGCCGGGATCACACCCTGAGCCGAAGGCAGACGCTTAACCACTGTGCCACCCAGGCGCCCCAGCAGTACAGGTTTTCTGACATGATTATTTCCCTTTCCCACCTCCCAATACTTGCATCTTATCTTTTAAACTTTGTTCTAATCATTTTTGCAGCTTTATTATAACTGCGTGTTTTAATTTGCTGTGATCCTTTCTGGAAACATAAATGAATGACAAAACTATTTCTAAAGAGCAATCTCCCTGAGGGCAAGAAATGTCCTTCACTTGTTTTGTGTAATAACAATGTACAGTAAAAATATGTGTAGCTACAGGAACGCCTTGCTGGCCCAGTCAGTGGAGCATGTGACTCTTGGTCTGGAGGTTGCAAGTTTGAGCCCCATGTTGGTGTAGAAATTACTTAAAAAGAGAGAGAGAAAGAAAAACATGTAGCTACAGAATGAACATTTAGCTTTTGTTCCTATGCAAAGGCCAGTGGAGGTATTTTGTACTGAATTATTAAAGTAAGCGCAACTGCAGGTCAGAGAATGATCCAGAAAGGAACTTTTTAGTTGGGCTTGTACTGATACTGACTGATGATCTAGTCATGCATTCCTTCTTTCATTTGTCCAAGCTTATACTGATGCCTACTGTGAGCCAGGCATTCCTGGGGCACTAGAAAAACAAAGGTGACTGATCCAAACACAGTGCCCACTCTGAAGGAGCTCACAGTGCAGGATGGAGAGGGCTGTGTCAGCCATAGTTTGCACCTGGGGCAGACAAGGCTGGACGGAGAATGAGTACGTGAGCACACATGGGATTTCTCTAGTCAGAAGGGGAAGCAAGGACTCAGGTAGAGGAACCATACAGGGTCATCTCTTCAGGTAACCCCAAGCGGTTCAGTTTGCTCAGAGAACGAATTCCAGACTCAGAAACAAGCACAGGTCAAATTAAGAAGAGCCTTGCAGCCTCCAGGAGCCTAAGTTTTATCTTGAAGGGGAAGGAGGTGTGTAGTGGGTGAAAGACGCCGGCAGTCTGGAAGTGAGGGCTTCGGGACATCCCTGACCTGATACAGCCAATTCGGCTCTTCAAAACACAGCTCTGTATTACAAGGCGCACTGTTTGACGATTACTAAGCTTATGGACACGACTTGGCTCTGCAGGCGGAGGGATTCATAAACAGCCTGTATGGACAGAGGCCAACTGGGATGCTGAGAAGGGGAGTCAAGTTCTGGACCGAGGCTGGGCTAAGTTACCTCTAAAGTTTCTTCTAAATCTGCAGTTCTGTGATTCTCAAGCAAGCCCAGTAGCTGAACTGGTGCTGTGGGCTGGGATCTGTGGCTGGGGAGCTGCCCTGGGCAGCAAATGGGTTAAGGCTCAAATAACTTTTATATATGAATTAATGTGTGGAGTTGGGAGCCAAAATCTGTTCCATTAATTTTTCCATCCATTCCAGGAGCAGTTAGGTACACACAGTAAAGTTTATTTTGGTGCATGGTATACTTCACTCCATTAAAAATAAATTAATCAGCAAATTCCTGCCTGGCTCGGCTCTGGTTTATGTAAATAGTGCCCAGCTGTAATGAGTTACAAGGTGTTACTATCTCACACACACAGAGGGGGCTTCACTCTAGAACTCTGCTCGCAACAAAAGCATCTTAAATAAACTCAGAAAAGGCGGTCTGATTTGTAATGTTTTCACAGAAGTGGGATATACCTCACCCATATAGAATTTCTTTATATGACTCATTTATAGCAAGTTAAATGAAGGAAGTTTCATGGGGGAGGGAGGGGCACTATGGTTCCCCGCCCCCTTTCTTCAATGTAAAGAAATCCCCCAAGAGATGACCCACACTCAGGAAGGAGGGGACTAGTCGATCCTCAAGTGCAAGACCGAGCTGGCCCTGCAGCACATGCTCCAGAAGTTGGGACGGGGCTAGAAAGGGGGGCACGGGGCTGGGCCGGTACAACGAAGCCAGAAAGAATTTTCTCCTCTTCTCCCCAGTATCTCACATAAAGGGAGTCAAGAGAGGAAAGAGAACATGTTCCTCACCTCGTTCAGCGGGGAAGTGACAAAGGGACCTATGTTCTTGGAGCTTCTTTCCAAAAGACTCAGGATGTTTCAAGCCCCTTGGCCATCAGAGGCCTCCTGGGTCCCAGAGGATGGAGCCTGGCAGGCTATGGCTTGGCCAGAACAGTGACATCTCCGTGAACTGGAGACAAAAGCAGCAGCAGAGACCCTCCTGACGCTCTCACTCTCCCTGTCTCTAACTGAGCTGGGTGGTGCTCCTCAGCTTATGGTAACTGCCATCTCAGATAAGTTTCTAAAAACCCTAAAGTAAAGAAGAGCCATGGCAGAGATAAGTCTCTGATTCTTTTAATGGCCAACTCAACCCCATGGCTCAAAGCCGGAGGACAGAGCGTGGTTACCCGTCTTGACTCAGCAGCATTCCAAACTGCCCCTCGGCCGTGGTGGACCCTTGGTGGAAGTACCCCCTTTCTAACCTATCCCCATCCCTCTGCAGCCTTTGGGAAAAGCTGTCAATCACATAGTCACCAGAAGGGACCAGGAGAGTGTGTGCTGGGGAGCTCTTGCTCCAGGCTTCTCCTGTGGGGGAGGACACCTCAGAAGAGCTAAGGGTTCTTCCAGCACTGTACCCCACCAGATCAGACTCCTGGGCATTACTAAGAGGGAAATCAACACAAATGGGGCCAGGTATTTGACAGATGCTGTTCAAAGGTCAGTTCAGGCCACTTTCCGCAGGGTTCTGGGCCAAACAAGCACCTCTCTCCTGGCAGCTCCTCAAAGCCAGCTGGCCAGCTGTTCAGAAGCACCAGCCTATCAAAGACCCTCGTCGTTATAAGTTGGGGAATGGGGCTTCAGGATGCTCTGAGGATTCTTCTCCACAAGAGGGCGCCAGCTCACCTCCCCTGTCAGAAGTAGATCCTCGCCATTCATGGAGTCCAAGTACTGCATCTGCAACGGGGGGAACAGGGACACGGGCACGAGAGACATAGATGGCATAAGGAACCAGCCTCCAAATGGAGAGGACGGGGAGGGGCCTTGCGCCGCGGGGGGGCGGGGGAGTCTGATTATCCCAGCTCCCAGGACAGCAGGTCTCTGATCTCCCAGATTATTTCATTAAAGTGGGTTGGTAGAAACGATGTACTGGGGAAGCTCATTGGGAAGGCTGTAGGTAACTCCCCATCATACCCCTGAATAGACGAACAGACACACAAGCCCTGACTTTCTGGACTGCAAGAACTTCCTAGGGAGGATGTACTGGGGGAGACACGTCCTTGGGATGTGTGTGTTTTATCCGTCTATTCAGGGTAGTGATGTTACTCAAGGTGAGCCCATTCCCTTCTCTGAGGTTTAAGTTTCCTTGTCTGAGACAGGGGATAGTAACATGTACCCCACAGGACTCATGAAGAGATTAAACGATACAACATATGTACACTGTAGTCACTGGAACTTTTTTTAATTTTAAGTACGTATGCCTTTACTATCCTCTAGTGAGCTCCGACCCCACAATTAGTGGGCCGCCATGCTGACCAGTGGGTCCAGCTTTGCCCACTAGGATGGCTAGCGGAGTTTGTCCCCCTGAACAGCAAGTGGAGAAGGGACACCTGAGATGGAGAACGGGGAGCAGCTGCAGGGGAGGTGAGGTTGGGCAGTTCTGCAAAAGGCAGGTGATCTAATGAGTGGCCAAGTCTCAGGAGATAAAGGTGGTCTCTGGGAGGATCCCCCGGGCTGCTGCTAGTAAGAACAGCAGAATGAGAAATGCTTTCAAGTGGACAGGAAAAATCAAGGCGAGAGCCGGATCACATCAGGAGTGAGCACTGGATTCAGAAAACATGAAGCTCCACTGGGGGGTGAGAAGGCATCTGGGAGAACAGCGGCAGGAGTCCAGGCCTCATCTTAGTCCTTGGATCATCTCCCTCTTCCAAAATTCTTTCACTCCAGTTGTTTGGCCTTCAGGCTGCTGACCCTTGGACTCAACCCATCTCTCATATATACCTCAGGTCTAGATTTCCACACATCCTGCTGTCTTCCAGTGCAAGGAGAGCAAGTGACCCATTACCATTACCTTGACTAAAATATACTCCTCTTTCCAACAGCTCCATTTCTGTACCTAATGTCACCTCTCTGCCCATCTTCTGCACTGAAAATCTCAACATAACCTCTGATTGGCTCTTGGGCTACCCACCAGACCAACTAGGATCATGGCACAGGACTAGTCCATTGAGGGCCCAGCTTCCTGGTCCTTCCTCATCTGCTCACTCCTGGTCTCACCTTTCTTTGGCCTTCCACAGCACTTTGTTCCTACCTGTATCACATCACAGACTGACTTATTCCAGGGTTAGCCTTGTGCCTGACTGGCTCCCTCACCAGACCATGAGCTGGCTCAAGGACAGGTCTGGTCCTATGAATCTCTGCTTTCTCAACAGAGTGCCTGGCACAGCAGATATTCAGAAATTTTGCTGACAGGACCAGGTCCCCATCAAAGCTCCCTGCTTCCCTAAGAGCCAGATCACTGTTTTCCTATTGCCTGCCTCTCATTGGACAATATGGGACTTCTTATAGGGGACTGGTGTGCAGTCCCCTCCTTTAGGGCCCTTGAAAAGGCCCCAGCTATGCCCTTGTTGTGGCCCATGGCACAAGCCCACCACGGCAGATGGAAAAGTTAGGCTGGTCTCTCAAAAAACACAGCATTTGCTTTGCCAATTGCTACTTGTGTCTGACGGTGAGTCCAGTCAACAGTGTGAGTCTCGAGAGTTCTCTGTGGGTGGAGCCCTCTGGCCACAGTGCCTTCTCCCAGCTCTGGCAGATCTGAAAAATGGTCAAACAGAAGTCCTGGCTTCTGGGATTCTCTACCCTCTGAAGAGTGGGACTCTTCAGACCCACTGTGTGGTTTTTCCAGCAATTGGCAAGCTGCTCCTGCTAGCCCTGTCTTCTCCCTAAGTGCCAGGGCCTGGCCTTCCCCTTCCTGGCTGTTGAAGGCTTGAAGGCCATGGATACAGGTGAATAAGAGAATAACTGTGGGGTGAGGCCCCTTCAACTCCAGGGCCAGGCCCATGAAGCAAAGGTGTGACTCATGGGACAGCCTGAGCTGATGAGCTGTCTGGAGCAGCAAAGGCCTCTAGTGGCTCCATGAATCACCAGCTTGGGGTTATAGGCCAGCTGTGCAGGCTGACTCACTGGGAGACCCTGGAAAAGCCTCTATGCTCCTCTTCTCTGCCATTCAACTCACTCATCTATAAAGTGTGGGTTTCCCATCAATACAGGATCAGGGGGTAGAGAGATCAAGAAACGAAGTAGCCATGGTTTCAAGGAAAACTATATAGTTAAGCAGTCCCCACTCTGGCATTTTCTCTTAGAAACTCTGGTGTCAGGGAGCCCCGGGGGACGAGGGGGTGGGAAATGAAGTAGGGGGACCCTACTTGACTGTGGCTAGCGTTCAGTGGGAAGAGGCTTGAGGGATGTCTGTGGAATGCTGCCTGGAGCCCAGTCCTGCTAGAAATCAGGAGCAGGAAACATGAACGTTGGAGTTTCAAAGTGGGAACAGAAGTGGCTACAGTGGGTAACTACACTGTACCCCATTCCCATATCCTACAGGACTGTGTGTGCCCGGGGTCTCGCACAGCACTGGGCACATAACAGGCAATCAAATGTGTAGTGAATGAATGCCTAAAAGTTTCTGAGAGCAGACTACTCAGTTCTTCTTCTATCCCATTCCCCACTCCCTGCCTGGCTCATGGCTGGACACACACAAGGTGCTCTTCATCGGCACCTGCTGCTGACAGGATGTAGTTAGAATTCCTTCAGACCAGCCTCTGGGAACTCAACCGCTCACAATCCTCTCAAAGTCCAGCATCTCCAGACCTCAGGCAAGTCCTGCTTTCCATAAGCCTCTGGAGGGGAGGGGTAGGGTTGCTCACCTGCTTCCTCACATACTCCACCAACAACTCAAGGTGCCGAGGGTCTTCACATTTCTGGTTGAAGAAGGTTCTCCAGAGGGCAGCAGCCAGCCCATGGTCATCTGAAAGGATCCCCTGCAACACAGAGTACAACTGGTCTTGCAGGGAGTATGGCAGAGTCATACATACAAAAGCTGGGGATACTGTGAACATGCTGGCAACCACAGAATCGGATTGGAAAGACCTTACAGACACCACAAGAAAGAAACGGGGCAGCTACATGGCAGAGCCGGAAGGGGTCTTCAGAGAGCATCTGATCCAACTCTTTCATTTTATGCAGAGGAAGGACACGGGAGGCAGAGGGGCCAAGTGACTGGCTAAGATTAATGTAGAGATGGGGTTCATGTCTGGCTGCCCTCCTAGGCCACAGCTCCCTCTACTCCCCCGCACCGTACTTGACCCAGCAATACCTGTGAGGCCAAGAAGAGAAACAGTGGCACAGTGCTCCTACTGCTATCTGCAAGGAATGGGCACAGAGTGTTGTGGGTGGGTATTTTTTCCCAGAAACAGAGGTGGGCACCTTCTCTCCTGGTCCAAGGGCACACATTTGCAAGGCAGCTGGCTCTCTGGGAAAGGAAACCAGGCACCTTGGCCTCACTGTCACCCATCTCTGGGTTGGCCACGGCTGGCCCTGCCTCAACTAGAGGAATAGGCTGTTCAGCAGGACTGCCATGGGCCAGAGGGAACGCTCAGAGCCTGTGTGTATCTAATATTTTCCTTTGCAGCACGGGCGACAGCTCTGTTGAGAAGCCCATATATCACAGAGACTAATCAGCACCTGGGCCATGGACTAGAGCCATTTTCTAGTTTGGACCTCTAAAGGAAGGAGAGAGGAGGGTCCTGCTTTGTGGGGTGAGGGTGACTGAAGGGAAAGGCACCGAGAAGCTGCTCTGTCCAGGTGCCAAGCGAATGTGGAACCACACAAAGCACCGACTAGGACTTACAGATCAGAAGGCTGGACCAAGTCCTGGCTCTGTCACTACCAAGTTCAGAGATGGCGGGCAATTCACTACTCAGCTATGAAACAGAGATGAAAGTGCTTGCCCTATGCATAGCATCTTTGCATTATGAAAGTGAGATCACGTAAAGGTATTTTGTTATGTGTAGTATGTCAGATACAAGGATCAGGAGCTTGCTTTGGCAGGTAGCTGTGGCTATAGCTGAAACAACAGTGAGATCTAGGGATCAGACCACCTAGGTTCAAACGGCAGCTCTGTCACTTGACTGTGTGGCCTTTGGAAAGCCACCAGCCCTTCCCGAGCCTCAGTTCCTCATGAGCCAAACACAGTAAGACCCAGCCCACAGGACTGTTGTGAGAATTCAGAGATCATGGCCATGACAGGCTCTGGAAGTGGCAAAACATTACACGAAGACCCCAGATCATGTCTTCAATGTGATGCTGTGCACTGGCCTCTGGGACACGGCAGCATATGAGGTCTGACTTTAGGCCTGTTGCCACGAAGGGCCAAGCCCAGGATGGGGTGCTGACAGTTTGGTGGAAAAACATTCAACCTGTTCCAAATGCCCCCTGCTACACATCCCTATAATTCCCCAGCTTAAGAGACTGTGCTGGCACAATGGCTGAGTCAGGCAAACCAGCCTCTTCTGGCAGATGGGGGCAGGGCCCAAGAACAAGCTCAGGCACATCACCGTTCTCTAAGCTATTTGCTAACACATCAGCCTGCCTGTGTCTGAAGTGCCCTGGGCACAAGCTGGAGGGCTGCTGGCAGAGACCCACATGTGCTACAGAGGAAGGAAGAGCAGTGGGAACGGGTGTCATGAGGACCTAGAGAACGAGCACAGAGCAAAGGACAGCAAAAGCCCTGGGAGCCACAGCCTGCTGCAAACAGGCACCTCTGGCAATGGGGGGAGATGGCTGGGAAGGGACAAGTCCATAATCAGTCAGAAAGAAAAGGATGACTCAGGACTCAGATCAACAGTGATAACACCTGACTGTTCCAGGCTGTCAGTTCCTTCAAACACCTGGCTCCTAATGACTACGTATGCCAAGAAGAACAGATATTATTATCCCCATTTGAAAGATAAGTACACAGAGGCTTAGAGGTTATCTAGCTAATTGGTGGTAGACTCAGGACCAGAATGCACTGGGGAGGTCAAGGGATGGTGCCTGACTAGCTCTAGTTAGGACACAGTACTGGCATAGAGTGGGGGGTGCAATAAAAATGGCTGAATAAATCATTGGGCCCAACTTCAGCCTTTTTCCCACCAAACCGCTAGTAAGTCATTGAAAACAAATGGGAGACCGGTCTGAGAGAGAAATCAGGAAAGGAAAAAGAGTGCTTGACAGCCAGATATTAGTTTGCACAGCAATGTTCCCACAATCTACTTGGGGGCCTGCCTGTTTTCCCTCATGACACAAAACACCCTTCAGGAGATGAAGACACCTAGGTCTAGAGTAACTGAGAGGAAGCCTGTGCCTTGAGTGTCCCGGTTATGGTTAAGGCTTTGGAGTGGCAGTCTCACTCAGAGAAGACTGATTTGTGACACCACTACATGCTTAGCATGACGCTGAGAACGCAGAATGACAGCAAAATGCTCTCAGCTCGCAGGCAGTTTGCAATCTAGTTGAAGGAACAGGCTGGTGCACACCGAACAGCAGCACAGGATCAAATCCTAGAGAGTGAACAACTGCCAACCTGTACAGGGAGACTCCATGGTAGACTCTGTACATGGCTGACTCCTCACTCTTCAGTCTTAGCTTCTAGGACACTCTATTTGTAACTAGATATTTGCTTGTTTACCTATTTACTGCCTGTCTCCCCATTAGAAGGTAAGCTCCAGTGGGAAAGAACCACATCATGTTTGTTTTATTCACCAATATATTCCCAGTGCATCCCATATGGTAGGCACTTTATTCCTGTTAAATGGATGGATGGATGGATGGATGGATGGATGGATGGATGGGTGGGTGGATGGGTGGATGAGGTTGAAATTCAGAATAAACAAACACAGATCTAGAGAGGTCAGGGAAAGCTTTGTGGAGAAGGGGACCTTTAAGACTGGAGAATATTTGGAGAGCTACATTCTATGCAAGAGAGAATATACTGGTTCACTGAACATTTACAGAGAGGGGGCCTACATGGTACCAGGCCCCAAGCTGACAGACTCGGCCACTGCCCTCCAAACCTAGCTGTCCAGGAGAGTTCAGGCAGGCACAGCATGTCTGTGGGGCAGTGGGGCAAATGGTCTCACTTGGAAAGAAGGTTACGCACTCAAAAGCAATGGGAGATTACAGTGGATAGGACATGCCACGACAGGGACAGTTGACAGAAGGCCGGAAGTTCCATGGAGGAATCTGGACTTAATGTAGCAGAAACCAGGGAGGTTCCAAAAGTGGCCAGGGTAGGGGCACAACCCAAGCAACAGCCTAGGGAAAGGGTGCTGCAGAACGGCACTGTCCAACTGAACCTTCTGTGAGGACAGAAATGTTCTATAGCCACACTGTCCAGTACAGCAGCCACTAGCCACACAAAGTTATCGAGCACCTGAAATGTAACCAGCGTGACTCCATTTTCCATTTTATTTAAGGACTTTAAATCAAAACAGCCACACGTGGGGGCACCCAGTTGGCTCAGTCGGTTAAGCGTCCAACTGCTGATCTCAGTTCAGGTCTTGATTTCAGGATCGTGAGTTCAAGTCCCGTATCGACAACA
Organism: Ailuropoda melanoleuca; assembly: GCF_002007445.2. Lineage (NCBI taxonomy): Eukaryota > Metazoa > Chordata > Mammalia > Carnivora > Ursidae > Ailuropoda > Ailuropoda melanoleuca. The sequence continues at coordinate 68,405,342 of NC_048230.1, read as the reverse complement.
ACAACAAAGAGCACCATCCGGCTAGTCTTGGGCAGCAAAGCTCTAGAACCCGTGACTCCCAGTGCGGTCTGCAGAATGGCTGCACCGCATCACCTGCAGCTTGTCCGCCACGCAGAATCTCGGGCCTCGCCCCAGACTTGCCGACTCAGAATCTAAATTTTACCTACGTGATCTGCATGCACATTAAAATTACTGAGGAACTTTTACAACAGATAAAAGCAGCAGTTAAATTAGAACTTTTGGGAGACAGGGTCCAAACAAGGGTATTTCTAAAAAAGCGTCCCAGGTAATTAGTATATTCCCTAAACTTTCCGACTCTTAAGAGTCACCTGAGGTGCTTGCTAAATACCAGGCCCCACTGCGATTGACCTGGAATCTTCAGAGAGGGGCTCAGGAATTAGATTTGAAGAGCTCCCCAGGTGACTCCTGTGACCAGGCATGTTGTGAGGTGGCTCTGCCAGCATGGACTGGGACGGGAGGGACAGAAAAGAGACACAATTCAGAACATCTTTATTAATACTGCTGAAAGGAATCAGCTGAGCCGGCTGCAATAAATCCTCACACAAAAGCTAGCTAATAGAGAATTCTATTTCTTCAATTCTAAGCCGCATTTTTCTATACACTGTAAGGTTTCTGAAGTCAGAATGGATCTAATTTAACAATTAATGTTTAGATGTAAGCAGTGTTTCTCAACTCCCATCCCACTCCCACAAAGCTCACCTTATATCAACGATGCGTGTGGTATGCAATCTAAATTGCTCTCCGATAAACCTTCCTGTTTTCTACAAATCTCTGGTGGACTAAGAATCAGGAAACCTCAATTTTAACTAGTCCTATTTTTGTAAACTTATCTCCTGGCTTTAATTATTATCTTCAGACTGATAACACTTCCTCCAGCCTGAACTCCAGTATCTTACTTTCATCCTTTATGCCTTTCCTCCCTTCCTCATTCCTCACTCACCACAGGCCAGGTACCACGCCAGGCAAGAGTAATGCAAACACGGAAGACACTGCCACGACCCGGAAGGAGTCTCCACCCAGCCCGGGTGACAGTTAACACTAGTGGAGCAAGTGCTGCGGAGTCCAGCGCAGGCGGAAGGAGCTGAGCCCAGGGAAGTTCCAGGCCTGTTTCCCAGAAGGGGTGGTGCTTGCAAATGAGCATAACAGCACATGTTTTGTTAAAAAGATGAGGTATGATGAGCCCTGATAGTGTGCATACAGGTGTTCATTACACCATTCTTCTACCTTTTTGATGTGTTTGACGTTTCCGTAATAACAGTGGGGAGAAAAAGATGAGATGGAAGCTACCACACATGTGAACCCTGAGGACATTATGCTAAGTGAAATAAGCCAGTCACAAAAGAATAAAACCCACATGATTCCACTTACATGGGGTACTCAGAGTATTCAAATTCAGAGAGACAGAAAGCAGAAGGTGGTGGTGACCAGGGGCTGGGAAGAGGCTGAGGGAAGAGTAAGGGTTTAATGGGTACAGAGCTTCAGTCTGGGAAGATGGAAAAAGTTCTGGAGGTGGATGGTGGGGACAATTGCTCAATAATGTGAATGTACTTAAGGTCACTAAAATGTGCACTTAAAAATGGTAAATATGATGTTATGTATATTTTACAATGTTCTGATGTGTAAGGGGGCCTAAGATATATTGTTCAGCGAAAAAGGCAAGGTGCAGAATAGTGTATGTAGTGTAACTTCCATTGTGTAAAGAAAATACATAGGTGCCTGTGTATGCAAACATAACGTCTGGAAGGACACCCAATAAACTATTAACAAAGTTTTCCTCTGGGAGAGGGAATTGGGCAGGACAGGAAAGGGGCCTTCTATTTTTTACTTCAACTGCTTATGTGCAGTTTTATGAGTTTTGAAATGAGTATGTATTGCTTTTATAATGAAAGCCACAAAAGTGTGTGATTTGTCTGGCAGCCCATGCTGTTTATATGTGTATGTCTTCCTATCTCTAGAGGCTGAAACAGTGACTGATTTGCCTTTGCCCCTACATCCAGCACCCCACAAGGGAGTCAATAAATGCTATTACTTGAATGATTCGATCATATTATATCGTGTTTTTTTCCCCAAGCACTAGGCAAACTGCTGGGCATAGTCATTCCCGTTGTCAAGTCAATGAAGAGGAGGAAACAAATTCTAAGCCATATCGGTAGGTAGTGACGATGTCCCCTGAAGGTTCCCTCAGAGTTTCTCATCAAAAGTCTTTCTATGTAAGTGACGAATCCCTGAATTCTCCTCCAGAAACCAATACTGCACTGTGTTCACTAATTAAAATTTAAATTAAAAAAAAAGGCTTTGTTGGGGAAAGCCAATGTTCTGCTTAAGGCTTGGCAAATGATCTTACCTCATCATATCCCAAGATTGCTGCATAGAAATTATTTGTCATAAGGATCATGTTCTTCTTCAGGATATAAGAATTAACCTACAGAAACAAAATGACAAAAACAAAAGTATGAAAAAAGGGGGAAAAAACAAAAAAATATGATTTCTGATTCTTAACTATCACAGACTCTTAGTAAAACAAAGAGAGAAGGCCCCCAACAGGTCGAACTTCTAGTCCATTCCCATTTCCATGATCTGCCAGGATTTTCCCCAATTTGAAAGCTTCTTTCAGGTTTTGATCCCAAATTACACAAAGCAGTAACTCAGTTTAATGAGCTGAGCCCCAAGTACGTGTCAGGCTTTGTGCTAGACCCTCTGAACACAAAGTGTAAGAAATGGTTTCTTAGGGGGAGGGGCACATAGTCTATTATGGAAAAACAAACATGTAAAAAATAATTAAACTGCAATATGTTGCCTCAAATTATATTCCAAAAGTGGCGAGCAATAAATGAATTTTAGTACAAACTATCTCTGCTCTGGGAGTAGGTGAAGAGTTCTCCAGGAGGTAACACTTAGGTGGACCTTGGAGGAGAGAGGACATTCTAGACAAAGGGAACAAGGTGTGCCAAGGTGCAGAGGCAGGAAAGAAAATGTTTGTGGAGTGCCAGGGAAGGTGAATGGGAAGGAACACTGGGAAGGTATGTTGGGGCCAGGTTAGGAAATGTCTAAGGGCTACTCAAAGGAGCTTGTGGTGGTGAAGACAGAAGGAAGTTGTCAGAGGTGCGAAAACGAGGGAGAGAGGCAGGACCCTGAGGGAGATGCTGAGGAGAAAGGAGAGCCCCTGAGGCCGTGAAGAAGAGGAGAAAATAAGCTGGGCTGAAGTAGTAAGACTGTTAATCTTAAGAGATTGTTTTGAAATACAATTCCAGGGAGACCATGGACACCCGGGTAGAACTTGTCTCAGAGAACAGCCAGGTGGGCCTTCAGAGTCTAGACTGAAGTTCACTGAATGTCTTCAGTAAGTAAAACTCTGACCTCCAGACTTCTAGGAGTATGTTTGAGAGGCCGGTCCGTGTTTCATTCCTCTCTGGGATCCCAGCACAAAGCCTAGTGTAATGTGCAGTATTTAAGTGAGGACTCACTGGATATTTAAACTGACAGGCTTTAGAAACAACCAAGTTATTTGGAACTTTACACAGAGAATAAGATTTGTGCTTAACAACCCTGACCATAACCATGCCCACTGTCATCTCCTCCATTTACCGAGGGGCTATGATGGGCCATGTGCTTCATGGAGATCATCTCCTCTAACTCACTGGAACTCAGAGGGTAGGTGTGCGAGAGTCACATTTTTACGAACACAGAAAACTGAGCCTTAGGCAGGTGAAGTGACTGGCCCTAGGTCCCATAGCAAATGAGTGATAAAGTTGAGACTAGCATACAGGTCAGTCTGAGTCCAAAGTCCATGTGCCTTACATTCCATCGGGTTCCTGCCTCCAGAAGGATGATTTTACTTTGGATCATAAATCAAAGACTGAGTGATTTAATCCTGTGGTTCATAACTGGTCTCTGAAGAAGAGCAGAAAGGAGTAGTGAAAGGACCTGGGTTTGGTCAGACAACCTGGGTTCAAGTTCTATTTCTGCTGTATACAGAGAATGTGATACTGCGCAAGTCAAATAACCTCTCTATTTCCTTGCCCTATACACAGTCCTGGCTTAAACAGCAAATGAATTAGCATGTATTCATCAATTAATTCAACAATGTATGCTGAAAGCCTCAGTAAGCTGTAAAGTGCTCTGCAAATGCAATGAATTATGAGTAATACCTTCTGGTTTGTTTATAGAAAACTAAAACCAGTTCCAATAGTCAGGGATAATTTTCAAAAAAGAAGAGAGAATGGCCCAGCTCAAGACTGGAAAATGTGAGATTGGATGCAGCTGGTGGTATAATCCATGACCCTTCTCCCCAACCTTCAACCCAGGCCAAATCAGACCTCCAGCCTTTATGTTCCTAGAGCTCCGTCCACACTCCTCCTCCCGGATGAACAACACGGTTTAGAGCTGCATATGTACCTGTCTCTCCCACTAGACTGTGAGCTACTCAAAGGTCATAAGGAACTCTGTCTGATTAATCTTGGCACCCCGACAGACACCTAGTCCAAGGCCTGGCTCAGAGCAGGACTTGAGACTGGCATGCTGATGACTGAATCCTTACAAGGGCCTGAGTGCCACACATTGCATGTTCTGTCCAATGACACCCTTTTGTTTCCCCTTTTTTGCTGCTTGAATACCTTGCATGTTTCTGAAATTTCAAAAATACGTACTGCCTAACTTCTTACTGCAGCATCTTCCAGAGTGGGCTGAGGGGAAAGGCAGTCAAGAAACAAGCCATCTATGAAAAGCCTACTGCAAGCATTATTCTCAATGGGGAAAAGCTGGAAGCCTTTCCCTTAAGATGGAACACGACAAGGATGCCCACTCTCGCCACTATTATTCAACATAGTACTAGAAGTCCTTGCAACAGCAATCAGAAGACAAAAAGGGATCAAAGGTATCCAAATCGGCAAAGAAGAAGTCAAACTGTCTCTCTTTGCAGATGACATGATACTCTATATGGAAAACCCAAAGGAATCCACTCCCAAACTATTAGAAGTTATAGAACAATTCAGTAAGGTGGCAGGATACAAAATCAATGCCCAGAAATCAGTTGCATTTCTATACACGAATAACGAGACTGAAGAAAGAGAAATTAGGGAATCCATCCCATTTACAATAACACCAAAAACCATGCGTTACCTTGGAATTAACTTAACCAGAGACGTAAAGGACCTATATGCTAGAAACTATAGATCACTTTTGAAAGATATTGAGGAAGACATAAAAAGATGGAAAAATATTCCATGCTCATGGATTGGAAGAATTAACATAGTTAAAATGTCCATACTACCCAGAGCAATCTACACTTTCAATGCTATCCCGATCAAAATACCGAGGACATTTTTCAAAGAACTGGAACAAATAGTCCTTAAATTTGTATGGAACCAGAAAAGGCCCCGAATCTCCAAGGAACTGTTGAAAAGGAAAAACAAAGCTGGGGGCATCACAATGCCGGATTTCGAGCTGTACTACAAAGCTGTGATCACAAAGACAGCATGGTACTGGCACAAAAACAGACACATCGACCAATGGAACAGAATAGAGAACCCAGAAATGGACCCTCGGCTCTTTGGGCAACTAATCTTTGATAAAGCAGGAAAAAACATCCGGTGGAAAAAAGACAGTCTCTTCAATAAATGGTGCTGGGAAAATTGGACAGCTACATGCAAAAGAATGAAACTTGACCACTCTCTCACACCATACACAAAAATAAACTCCAAATGGATGAAAGACCTCAATGTGAGACAGGAATCCATCAAAATTCTAGAGGAGAACATAGGCAACAACTTCTATGACATCGGCCAGAGCAACCTTTTTCACGACACATCTCCAAAGGCAAGAGAAATAAAAGATAAAATGAACTTATGGGACTTTATCAGGATAAAGAGCTTCTGCACAGCCAAGGAAACAGTCAAAAAAACTAAGAGACAGCCCACGGAATGGGAGAATATATTTGCAAAGGACACCACAGATAAAGGACTGGTATCCAAGATCTACAAAGAACTTCTCAAACTCAATACACGAGAAACAAATAAACAAATCATAAAATGGGCAGAAGATATGAACAGACACTTTTCCAATGAAGACATACAAATGGCTAACAGACACATGAAAAAATGTTCAAAATCATTAGCCATCAGGGAAATTCAAATCAAAACCACACTGAGATACCACCTTACGCCAGTTAGAATGGCAAAGATAGACAAGGCAAGAAACAACAATTGTTGGAGAGGATGTGGAGAAAGGGGATCCCTCCTACATTGTTGGTGGGAATGCAAGTTGGTACAGCCACTCTGGAAAACAGTGTGGAGGTCCCTTAAAAAGTTAAAAATTGAACTACCCTATGACCCAGCCATTGCACTACTGGGTGTTTACCCCAAAGATACAGACGTAGTAAAGAGAAGGGCCATATGCACCCCAATGTTCATAGCTGCATTGTCCACAATAGCCAAATCATGGAAGGAGCCGAGATGCCCTTCAACAGATGACTGGATTAAGAAGCTGTGGTCCATATATACAATGGAATATTACTCAGCTATCAGAAAGAACGAATTCTCAACATTTGCTGCAACATGGACGGCACTGGAGGAGATAATGCTAAGTGAAATAAGTCAAGCAGAGAAAGACAATTATCATATGATTTCTCTCATCTATGGAACATAAGAACTAGGAGGATCGGTAGGGGAAGAAAGGGATAAAGAAAAGGGGGGTAATCAGAAGGGGGAATGAAACATGAGAGACTATGGACTATGAGAAACAAACTGAAGACTTCAGAGGGGAGGGGGTGGGGGAATGGGATAGACTGGTGATGGGTAGTAAGGAGGGCACGTATTGCATGGTGCACTGGGTGTTATACGCAACTAATGAAGCATCAAACTTTACATCGGAATCTGGGGATGTACTGTATGGTGATTAACATAATATAATAAAATAAAATAAAATAAAATAAATAAAATAAAATACAGGAAATGATAAAAAAAAAAAAAGAAAGAAACAAGCCAAAGCAGAGTTCATTCCTTCTGAAGTGTGACGATGGGACTACAACGCAGACCTGCTGAGAGCCATTCTGGGGCTCTCCCTACTCCCGTACAAGTTATTCTCCTCATGATGCAAGAAGAATCAGAGCCACAAACAGATGTCAGAGACGTCACACAAAGGCCAGAGCATCTCTCAGAGGCGAACATTCACTGAAGCTGCTCAGCAGAGCTAGTTTATGTGTTGCATCTACCCCGTGAGCTTTAGAGCTGGAAGGGTCTTCAGAGATCACCTAGCTCAATCCCTCTGAGGAAATGGTGAACTGAGACCCAAAAAGGGTGGGGACTTGTCTGAGGTCACACAGAGAGTTACTGGCAGAGCCAGGATTGGAACCTGATTTCTAGACAAGTGCTTTATCTGCTTCACCATCTGTAGGGCATTTCCAGAGACCAGCAACACATTAATCTGTAAACCTCAATTTCCAGCAAGGTCCAGTTACATACAAACACACTTTCTCCTCTTGGGATGCACCTGCATTCTGGCTGGCTACGACCCAGGAAGAATGGAGAGCAGGGACAGAATTCCCTATGAGCAAGGCTCCACGACCTCTGGTCCTGTAGTCTAACTCCAGTGACCTGTAAGCTGCCTCTCCCTTGCCCCTCTAGCTGAGTAATGGCAAGCAGCCACAGCTAGGAATGGCTTTCAGATATCATCACCCAGGCTGGATTAGATCATGAAAAAGGCCCTTCCTGGAAGAGGGTGGAAGCTCGATCAGTGCAGACACATGATCTGCATGCAACAGGTGAGGGTGAGTGAGAACAGCTTCCTGAACTACTGGACTCACCCCACCGGGCCCTTCTAGCCAGCCCAGCAGCCAAGGGTAGCTGGATATTCCCTCTGGTGAACCTCTGTTGGGATTTTATTCCCACACTTAAGCTTTTGTTTGTTGGCGTGCAGGTTGTGTTCCCACAGCCAGATGATTTGGTATGGAGCACCCTGCCCATGATGAATACACGGATGGACAAACCGAATGAGAAACTCCTCCCAGAGAGTGTTGGGCTGTTCTCTTAGTAAACTCTTATCCTTTCCATAATGCTTTGCTTTTCATAAAAACCCATACATACAGCACCACCACAAGGAAAATGTTCCTTTTATATCAGTTACTCATATTTTCCCATTTATTTAAGCTATTAAAATTCATGCAGATATTTTATAAGCCATCAGGATTTGGTGACTGGTATTACTGAATGTTTAATAATAAACTAAACAGAAGAAATCAGAGGGTTAAATGATGACTGCAATTCCTGTAATGACTTAATTAAATTTTTATTGAGTACATAAACTATGATGTCATTTTTAGCCAACCATGGGTCTGCTTTCCCAGCATGTCACAGGGTGGGAGCACTCAATAGGAGGCTAGGCTAAATGAGCAGCAAGTCTCAGCTGAAATGGGGAGGGGAGCAAGGCTCATGTAACACACTCAATAAATTATCCGTTCATTTTTAAACAAAGTCCATGAGTTATAATATATTTGCCATGCACTTTTTATGACATAATAAAAATGTTACCTTAAGGATTACTTAACACATACTACAAATGTTATAGCAGAGGCAGGCACAAGGGGCAAAGAAAACAAACACGAGCAGGCCAGGGACGGGTCTTGGAGTTTACGTCCCAGGGGGAACAGCATAGTATATTAAAAAGGGAATGCCAAAAAGGGGGTGGGGAGATACAAGAGTTCAGGGTTACTAATCAGCAGATTAATGAATGAGACAACCAACAGGGAACACAAGTAAAACAATAATGAATCTTGCAAGGCACACGTTTAATTAATATAGTATTCTCGAGGAGGAATATTAGCTTTAAAGAGATGCCAGTTCATTTGAGGCCAATTCGCTGCCCTCTTCCCCCTTTTTTGCTGTTGCTGCTCTTAAAGACGTTTATGTGACTGCTTAACAGAGGAACCAGATTATGTGATGGAGGGAGCAATGGAGGATCAAGTTTAACCTCCTCCATGAGCTCTACATGGTTCTCTGTGATCTGTTCTTGGTCATCTTTCCTGCCTCACCTCCTCCCACCTCCCCACTTTTAGCTCACCCTTCATTCACAGTAAACGATACGCAATTCCACAAATAGGCCTTGCTCTCTTATAGCTCTTAAGCATACTGCTGCCGGGATTCCTTCCCCTTTCTTTATCCACTGGGATGCTAACTCCTTCTTATCCTCTAAAACATAGCTTATAAATGATACCTTCGGCAAAGCCTCCCCTCTCCCCAGTCTACAGTGCCACAAAAGTGATTCAAGTCCAGAAAGAGGTCCCATAACTCACTGTTTACCAAGTGCCAAGAACTATGCTAAGCGCTTCATGCATGTGAGCTCACTTAATCATTCCCAGTGACTGAGACAGGTACTGTTACTATCCCCACTTTAGAGAAGAGGAAACTGACATTTGGGAAGCTAGGAAATAGTGGGTGAAGATGAGAATACAGAGCAGTCTGACTCTAATGTCTATCTATGTTAGAACAAACAAAAAAATTATGTGGCCACTCATTCATGTACCTACAACTTAGATTATTTGTAGAGGCAGGGCTAAGAACAACTAATATGGTCTTGGGTAAACACAACTCGGAGATTACCAATTGCAATGGTGGCTAGAGATGGATCACCAGATGGGTCATCAGTGGCCAATTACTAATACACATCAGACATCGCTGGTATAGTGAAGCCCCACATCGCTGGTATAGTGAAGCCCCACTCCTGGGAAAACTAGTGGGCAAAAGGGTGTGATTGGGGCATGGGAGGACAGAATGGAAGAAGGTTGGTGGGGCAAGAACGGACGCACGTGAAGGTAAGAATAAGTTTCACAGCTACTGACTTGAGGCAAAGCTACTAACAGTAGCAGGCTAGTAAGAATCTGTTGGAATGGGGGAGCCTGGCTGGCTCAGTCAGTGGAGCATGTGACCCTTGATCTTGGGGTTGTGAGTTTGAGCTTCATGTTAGGTGCAGAGATCACTTAAAAAGTAAAATCTTAAATAAAAAAAGAAAAGAATTTGTTGGGATGAATGAATAATAAAGGGTGGCTAGAGTTGCTGACTAAAGCATAAGGAATACACAAAATTCATCCTAAGGGTACAACAGCGCAAAAGATCGCAGGCCAGGTCTTTCCAGCACTCAGAAATGCCATCAGCAAAGCTTTGCAGTATCAATACCACGGGCTGTGACTGCATGGCAACAGGCTAATGTGCACTGAACATCAGCCAGTCTATTAAATTTAATGTCAGAAATGAGCTCACTGTGCAATATTATGTGAAACACACAGAAACAGGTGAAAGGAGATAGAGAGAAGGGGGACATGGAGGGACCAAATACACATGCGTGCATGTAACTCGTTTACCTGCATGATGACTTACAGATCTACTGAGGACCTTTTAGCAATGATCACAAAATACAACAAAATAAAATTATGTGTGTGTGTGTGTGTGTGTGTGTGTGTGTGGCAGATCCAGAGAAAACTGTATTAATACCAAGAAGAAAAGGAAAAATAATAAAACATGAAAAAAGATGGTCAGTTTCAATTTCTTCCTTCTTTAGAAAATCACGTGAATCTGAGTAAAGCATTTATTTAAGCTGTGATGAAAAGCCAACCTAAACAAAACATGAGATAATTCTTACACCTTATTTTAATAAATCATTTCAAACATTTAATGCACAGGGAAGCTTGCTACATTGAAATGCCTTTTAAATTTATTTATTTATTTATTTACTTACTTATTTTAAAAATCCCAGTCTTGCAGCTTGGAATCTGCATATTCAAAATTTGTATAGTCTGATCATGTCTTGAAGAACAAGGTCCGTGGTTTGGCAGGCATACCTTCAGAACCATTAGCTTTAATTTCTGAATGGTTACAAAGCATAGGAGCCTTTCCCTCAGGCTTGGAAAAGAGCAAAGCAAGAGACAGCTGTCCTTAAAAATTACAGTCATTCACCCACTTGACATCAGTTAAGTCTGAAATCACCTTGAAAAGAGCTGATGAGGAACATTATGATCCTGGGAAGATCAAACTATCCTGCCAATTTAATTTTCTTCTATGTCAGGACATACAGATAAGAGGAAGATAACAGCTATAATCTACTCTCTTTTCTGAAGTTTTTTATTGCATCCCAGGTGGCAAGTCTCATGCGTATTCCAGTTAGAGGGGTTAATATTGGCTTGAAAGAGTCGCTGTTTTAACAATAATACTGACAGCACAAAGTCCTAAAGGAAACAATTCTAGGGGCCTCCACTGAAAATCTGAACTGATAATAATTATGATAGTGGTGGTAGTAACAATGAGCATACATCGCATTTGATTTGATAATGTATTCATATACATGATCTTATTTGTGCTTCATGACCATAACCTTGCCCTTCCAGGAGCTCATAGCCTAACTGCTACTAACGTCCTGACTCTATACACAGGAAAACAGAAGTTGAAAAATGTTAAATGCCTTGCCCCAAAGTCACACCCTTCTTGTGACAGTGCTATGACTTTTATCTTGGACAGCTGGTCCCTAAACCTAGCTAGTGTCTACGCTAAAACGTCACACCTTTCTGCTTCTGATGAATCATACCAGAAACGGAGAATCACACAAGCAAAAAAGTTAAAATTGCTAATTTCAGTACTTTGAAAAACAAGAGTAAAATGGAAACGACTCTGAATTGTTGAAAAGTTATCCTAGAAACAAGATGAGATTCAACAAGATCAAATACACAATACCATGTATAGGTCAAAATAATAATAAGTAACAGGATGAAGGAAGAGCTTGACTACATACATAGTCATAATAAAGTCCCAGAGTAAATCTCTGATCATGAGCTGACAAATGAGAAATTTTTAAGATGGACATATGAAAAGAAATTCCATATACACAGGTCAAAAAACCCTCTTTCTTCTACTATTTAAATAGTAAAAAGTCTTTATTTTAGCTACCATATTAAAATAAACATGGAGAAACCAGAAAAATTTCAGTGAAGAATGTCAGATAGGTATGGTCACGTTGGGTTGCCATTGGTCAAAAGCCAGATCATTCAAGATTCTGTGGACAAAAGAAACACCCAAAGGCCGTTCCATGAGTTGGCCTGGTTGCTTCCATCATCAGTATCAATGGCTCAGCAGATTTTAGAAGTATTCTGATACTGCGTGAGGTGACTATCAGTCACGCTCTGCATCCCTTCCTTTGGGCCCGACTGCATCCCTTACTCCTCCCCGACTCCATATGATTTGGCAGGCTGCTGGTCCTGAAAACCTTCCCCTCACCACAGAGATGGGCAGAGAATCCCAGCTAATCTAATCAGAGTTTTGCTTCTGAGCAGAGACATCCAAAGATAAAAAGCAGCTAAAGCTGGGTCATCCCAAAGAGATTGTGCTAAAAGTTCCTATTTCTAATACTGCAATCCCTGAGCTTCCTGGGGCCTGCTGTCAAACTCTTCTTTCCATTCTGTGAGCACTAGTTAGCCTCCAATAAACGCCTTTGTTTGCTTAAATTAGCTGAAGTCAGTCTCTGTTGAGTGCAATCAATGGATATATTGTCATTCATCAAGTCAATAAAACCTCTCCATAATAATATAATAACAACATTAGCTAACATTTGTTGAATGCCTATCATGTGCCAGCAACTGTATTAAAAGCTTTATATATTATCTCTTTAATCTTCACAATCATTCTAAAAGGGGGGGTGTCATTGTCCTCGCCGTCATTGTCCTCATTTTACAGAAGAAGCATCACCTCATTTTCTGTGAAGTCTTTCAAGTCCCCCAAAGCTTGTTGCTTTTTCCTTCACGTGGTTTTTAATATTTCCACCAGGAGGGCATACTGTGCTATTTTAATAATCTGTTTATAGTCTGTCCCCCTCATGCCCCCACTGCATTAGACTATGAGCTCCTTGAGGGCAAAGATGGTACACTACTCAGCGCATGTCTGCAGAATGACTTAATGCAGTATTTTCTGTCATAATTACCTCTTGTATTAGTGATGTCCACCCACTTTCACAAATTTCAGGAAAGCTCCCTTGAGTACAAGGATTGAGTATAAGGATTTGGACAGGGGTTGAGCAGTACATGCTACTGCTGTTTTCATGGTTTCCAAACACTACCCTAGCCTGAAGAGGCCCAACTCCTGTCCTTTCAGTGTGTCCTCACATGGCCTCTGAAACCCCACACCTCTCTCAAAGCAGTCTCTTCCACTGAAATATTTCAAGACCACCTCTAGTTCCATGACTACTATCTGCTAGTGTCCTAGACTTGAAGTCAAAATACTTATTAGAAGTTTGAAGTAAGAAAGACAGCTTCTGACTGAACAGAGAAAGAACTTCACAACTGTCAGGGTAAGAAAACATGAGTGGGCAACTGAGTTCTTCCTCTCTCACTGATCGTTCTAATGAGGTAATAGCCAACTAACTCTGAAGTGAACAGATTAAACAGTAACAGACCTTCGAACCCTGCCTGCTCTATGACAAGTGCTATGGAAGAATAACTAGGAAACTTTCTAAGAAATGGCTTTTGCTTACACCTCCAAGTTTAACAAAGGGCTTATGCCCTGCTAACAAGTGCCAGTGCACGAAAGTTTTGACCAGGCTTTGGTTTTCTGTTGTTAAATACAAGATTTGGAAAGTGAAAACAGTTTCATTTATTAGTGGTCATTAATGGCCAATAATCAAGGTAGAACCAATCAGCAAGGCAATTACCAGAAGTATAATAAGCAAAGGATAATTCCATTTACACCTACTAGAATGGCTATAATTTTTTTTTTAAAGGAAAATATCAAGTGTTAGTGAGGATATAGAAAAACTGGAACTCTCAAGCATTGCTGGTGGGAATGTAAAATAGCACAGTGATGTGAAAAATAGTTTGTGATTTCTCATAAAGTTAAACACAGAACTACCCTATGACCTAGTGATTCCATTCCTAAGAAGATACCCAAAAGAATCGAAAGCTGAGACTGGAACAGATACTTGTATACCAGTGTTCATAACAGCGTTATTCACAATAGCCAAAAGGTGGAAAAAACCTAAGTGTTCATCAACAGATGAATGGATAAACAAAATGTGGTATCTACATGCAATGGCCTAATATTCAGCCATAAAAAGAAATGAAAGTGATACATGCTATAACTATGGATGTACCTTGAAAACATTACACTTAATAAGTCAGACAGAGAAGGACAAATACTGTATGATTTCTCCTTCTGTGAGGTACCTAGGATAGGCATAGAGGCTACAAAGAATTGGGGAGAGCAGAAATGTGCAAGTTTTTGTTGGGGATGATGAAAAAATTGGAATAGATAGTGGTGATGGTTACACAACATTATGAATGCATTTCATTTAATGCCACCAAATGGTACTCTAGTGAAGGGTTAAAATGCTAATGTGTATTCTATCACAATAAAAAAGAAGACAATTCCAATTACAAATGATTCTTCCCACGCAAGAATTCCAATCTGTGACTTAAAAATGTGTACACATTAAAGCCTCTCTTACAATACTTATCCCATTCTGAGCAGTAGTATCATGAAGTAACTTATGTTCCTTGCTAGACTATAAGCTGTCCAGGTGTAGAATTCTACACTGCCTTGTACACATTCCCTAAGCATATATGGAGTGCCTACTATATTCAAGGCATTATGGTACGCAGTGGACATAAAGGATGAATGAAACACAGTAGCTATCCTGAGGAAGTCTGTGATCTCATGTGAAAGACACACCACACACAAATGAAACACCCAGCACACTGTAAAAAATGGCAATGGTGAGTCTGGGGGCTTAAAGGCTTCAGAGATGAAGCAACATTTATTAAATTAGGTATTAAAGGGTGAACAGGGATTACTACTTTTCAGACTGAAAGAATGGTATGTGCAAAGCCGGGGAGAGGTAAACAAATACTGCACTCGCAGAGGAAAATTGGTAACAAAGAGGCCATGAATGGGAAGAAGCAGAGGCAGAACTGGAAAGGCGGTATCTGATTGGAAATGGCCCTGAATGCCACATGAAGAGGTCTGAGCACAGGGGAGTTACAAAGACAGGTTTACTTCCGAAAATTAACCCTAGAAGTATAAAGTAGAGACCACAAAGTTGGGGGAAGGCCAAGAGGTAGGAATACCAGAGGAGGCTGCGGCAATGACCCAGGTGAGAGTTGGTAAGGAACTGAATTAACGGAAGTGGCAACAGGCATCAAGAGGAAGGAAAGCTTTCCAGAGAAATGTCTACAGCAGGATCAACAGGATCTGATTATCAGGTGGAGGCAAAGGAGAAAAGGTGAGGAGGCCATGACTTGCACTAATCAGACCTCACTGAATGCCAGCTGAAAAAAAGAATGCAACAGTTATTTGTAATCATAAGCTGATGACTTCCTGACCCTGGTAGCACTTAGGGCAGACAACCAGTCTTGCAGGGTTTTAGCAATCACGGTGCCCTCAATGTCTCCTGTGTTGTGGTAATGGAAAATCCTACTTGAACAAGATGTAATATGAGTAAGGTGTGTACTTAGCTTGAGCCCAGCAGGCGTCTCCAGTGGAGCAGGAGTACAGACCAGGGCCGAGGAGCCTGATCCCATTTCCCAGCAATCTGTTCGCTACATGTCAGTGGTAGCATTCGTCTGGGTCCCCTGCATTCTACCTGCAGTCACGAGGTCTGATTACTGTCAGCAAGATGCTGACACACCTTAGGTTTCCAGACACACTTGCAGGCTCCCAAATGCACAATGGATCTTATGACTGCACTTATGAGTGCAGGAAAGCTGCACGCACAATGCTTCTTTTTAAATGATTCTTTGTTAAATTTAGGCAGACTTGGGGCAGTGGGAAACTACGGGACGCTTGGTCTCCATCAGTACTGGCCATCTCAAGTGCACATACAGACAAGCGCAAAAGACAAGAATGGGTAATTTAAAGCTAGTAAGTTCTTTGCTAATGGAGCCTGGGCACTGTCATTTGTCCTGGGTGCTGAGGATCTAAACATCCCAGAAGACCTGGAGGCAGCACTGTCCTTTCCCACTCAGCAATTCCAAGACAGACATCATGCTGCCTGGAAAACCACATTCTTGGAGGATCCAAAATCTACCCCCTTCCCAATCTTGAGGTTCCTAGCCCTTTAACCAAACAGTCCTGTCTTCTCCTTCTCTGCAGTAATGGGGAGTAAAAGAGATGGGCCACCCTAATTCACTGAATCACACAGGCTAACTGGTAACTCCAGCTGGGCAAAGGAGGTCAGACCAAAGTCTTCAGCCCCAAACAGTAAAGTGGACATTTCCCTTGTTCTCCATGGGTCATACACAATGCTTGTCTTTCACTGCTGTCTCCTTACTGCTTACTGCTCAGAACCATACAATTTCCCAAATACTCTCCCTGTGGTAACCTCAGAAACAGGCTGGTCCCTGCTGTGGAGATGAAACAAAGGCTCAGAAAGGTGAGTTGCCAATTGTCACTCTGCTCAGAGATGGTGGAGATGTTCACAGAAACAATGTCGTCTGATTCCCAGTCCAACATTCTTTTGTCTTAACGCTCAAAGAGAAGTGCTATTCTGCTGACAGAAACCTGTAGAAGCATCCTGGAAGTGGCTGAGCCTGGATTCTGGTAGAAGCACTCTTGCTCAAGTAATGAGAAGGCCATGATGAGGCAAGCAATAACATTCAGAGTCCCAGAAAATGGAATGGACTTGGCTTTATGAGCTGTGAGAGTGGCCCTCATCTCTATAGGCTAATTCCTTTTGTCCGCTTTTTTTCAGCAAAATGTTGCTAAAACAGTAAACATTTTATCTAAAGGAAAAAGAAAACCTCGGTTGGAATGCTGTATCTGGTAAAGAGCTGCGCTCTCTAGAGATCTGTATTCAAGTCCCACTTGGACCTTAGAAATGCTTTGAAATGTAAGCAAACTCTGGGACCAAACAGTTCCATATTCCCACCTTGTAACTCTGGAAGACAAATCTCTGAGACTCAGTTCTTCCATATAACTATGCAAAACTGCCTTTCTTTTTTCTATTTACATTATCGCGTTAGATACAAATACTTAATAAGTAACAAAACGAAGAGCTGCAAACCTCTCTCTAGCCCCCTGGCACTGTTCACAAAGTCTCACATGTGGTAATTCATTTAAACCTCCACAATGCTGTAAGTCAGGTGAGGCAGATACTATAGCTATTTCTATTATATAGAGAAAAAATGGAGGCACAGAGACTAAGGTCCTTACCCAAGGTCACACAGCTGGTGTGGGATCTGAGCCTAGTCTGGCTTTGGTGTCCAAGGGCCCTCAACCACTGGGAATCTGCCTTAGAAAGCTGGTTACAAATCCAACCCATTCCTCCACCTGAGCAGAGGGCTGCCAGTCTCCATCCCTCCCTTTGGCGCCTGGGAGCTGCCTAGTTACCAGTACCATCCTGCCATCACACTCAGCCCTGTGCTGGGCCAGCTTCTCTCGGAAGTCTGCAGCGAAAATACAACAAAACAACAACAGGTGAATTCCAATCTTACTTGTTCATCTATTTAGTTTAGAACCTAACCTAGGAAAGATTCAACCTCATTTCTCTTTTTGGCATATAAGCCCTGTAAGATCATTTCTCTTTGGTGCACTCTCTACCAATAGCAATTGGGGATTAGCACGTGGTGAGGGACAAAAACGTTCCCTAAATAAATAAATGAGTAAAACTATCCTTAATAGAGCTATAAAATTAATAACGCTGCTGGACCTGGAGGAGAAAAAAATTCAATAGTGCCCTCATCATCAACAAATGTATACTCAGTGTTAACCATCCATCAAGCACTGTTCTAGGAGTTGAGGCTACAGCAATAAACAAGAGACAATACAGGGGCGCCTGGCTGGCTCAGTCGGTAGAGCATGCAACTCTTGATCTCGGGCTTGTGAGTTTGAGCCCCACACTGGGTGTAGAGATTACTTAAAAATAAAATCTAAAAAAAGGGGGGGGGGAGAGAATACTTGAATTCCTAAAGCTTACATTCTAGGAAGGGGAAAAGGGCAAAATAAAATACATACAATGTTAGATAGTAATTTTTTAATTTTTTTAAAGATTTTATTTATTTATGAGAGAGAGAGCACGAGTGGTGGGGGGGAAGCAGACTCCCCAGTGAGCCAAAAGCAGGGCTCAATCCCCAGGACTCTGGGATCATGACCTGAGCCAAAGGCAGAAGCTCAACGACTGAGCCACCAGGCACCCCTAGACAGTAATTTCAGTGCTATTGCCCAAATCCTATCATTCAAGGATCCTAATATGAGAACTGCCCAGTGCTTTGTGTGGTGTTCTGATGTGGGGATAGGATGTGAGTCTGCCCCTGCTAAAAGCTGGCAAGCATGGGTGTAAAGGTAGGAGAAACTTCTCAGAGACCGAAGCACGGACGTTTGATGGAGGCTTTACTGTATATTCCTGGAGGACAAGGTCACATGGTCCCATCCGTATCCCCAGCACATGGCAGGCACTAAGTGAACACTTTAGCCAGTGCAGAGCATCTGGGGACAGTGAGGAAGGGAGAGTGGGAAGCCCCCTGCCTTCATATGTATTGCTGTGCTGTACCACTGTGCCAGATAAGAAAGAGTCAAGGGAATAGCTGAGGAAAATTAATCAAGAAAATATTACTCAGGATGTGCTTTACCCATATTTTTAGCAGAGATGTCTCAATACCGGTCAATTGGTGAAAGGATTATCTTGACTTTATTCTACTCTTTCCCTGAAGCCTCTTGCAATGCAACAAAACTACTTGTTTGATCAAATCAAGCAGCATTCCCTGTGTACTTAAAATGTGCCTTGCTCTGCCTTGTTCCGTGCTGGGCCCTGAGGAGGCTACTTGAGGATGCCCCATGATCCTTGACTGAAGAAATTTACCATCATACTGGCAGAGTAAGACACAATTGTCAATCTGGAGTGGTTAGGGAGAATGTCAGGGGGAGTCAGTAGAATGTGGATGGGCAGAGACTGACGGAAAAGTTCTGCAGGCAGAAAAGATAATCAAATGATGGCGAATCACAAGGAACCCTGAAGACAGGTTAGGGGGATGGTGTAGCAGGCCCCAGGGAGCCACTGTGGGTTTCTGTGTGATGAGTATTTGACATAAGCAGTGTTTAAGAAGATGAGCAAGGCTGCTGAATGATTTGCAAAATGCATCTGAGATGAAGAGAGTCGAGAGGCAAGGGATCCGTGAAGCAGCCAATAATGAGTTGAGGTAAGAGGTCAGGACTGGATCTAAGGTAAGAGGTCAGGACTGGCTCTAAGTGTCAGGTAAGGCAGCTTAAGTCCAGAGAGTGGTTGTGGTTCCTCCTGCTCCTCTGAGGACCAGACATGTTACATTTATAGTGCCTATCACTGCCACTCAGAAAAGAGCAGCTAAACAGAGAGCACTGATGTGGAGAAAGAAGTCCCTGCTTTCCAGCTAGGCCCCTTCAGGTCGAACTATCATCAAAGGATTATTCACCCAGCATTTTAGGGAAACGAGGAAGAGGACCGTTACAACCACCTCACCAATGGATCCAGAAATACTTACAGCACATCCAGGACAGCTACAACCAACATCTAACTCTACTGTACCCCAGTGTGACGTCTTAGCTTCCAGAACTTTTTCACGTTGTCATCCATCCTGAGTAGAGCCACTGCCCTCTGGTAGTGCCCAGTGCAGGGTTAAACCCACAGGAGGAAAGAGCAGACGGCTGCCTACCTTCTGGTAGGACACAGAGTGAGGGGTACTAACAATCTTGCTGTACCCCAAGAGCTCCCCACAGGGTTACTACAATCACTCCTTTTGCTGAAGACACAATTTACAGAAAGCCCCAGTGAAAATGCAAATGTTATCTGGGACCATTACAACATTATCCTATTAGCATCCACTAATAATTAAGCATGAATCAGTTTATCAGGCAAGGTAGAGAACTGATTCTCATTCTGATAATGAATTAGGAACAGACTCTGAGTTCACTCACTCATCCACTAACATTTGATAAAGGCCTATTATGTACTAGGCACTGTGCTAGACACTAGAACACTGACCTTACGAGAAAAGGATCAAAAGAGATCTGTGACATAGGAAGACAAATGCAGGGAATCTATGGTAGCTCCAGAGAATGGCAAAGGTGATAGTATGATGTAATGAAAAGAACAGAATGAATCAGCAGTGAGTTTTAATCTCTGCTCTACTACTGTGACCCCAAACAAGCCATTTATTTCTTGCCAGGACTAAGTGTCCTCCACTGGAAAAGATTAGATTACGATCATCTTTGGGCCTGTTAAACTTCTAGGAGATCGCCGGCCACTGAAGTGGCACAAAATATCAACGTTGACTGCTCTGCAGTTCTAACCAGTGAGGGCTAGCCCTGACTGGGCTTTCCTGCCATCAGCCAGAGCAGTTTGGACTTCTTTAACACAGTCCCGGGGAGAGGGGGGTCACCAAGTGGGATTCTTCCGCCATCCATGTCTACCCATGGCTTCAGACCAGACAACTCCAGCACATTCTAAATCCCACATTGGTCCCCAAACCACTCTAGTCTCTCCTGGGCCTTCCAGCTAAGGATAATAGGGAAAGGGCCAGTTCTTCCAGGGCTCCAGAGCAAAAAAAAAAAGCTTGGAGAATAAGCTGAAGTCTGACAAACTGCTGTTTCCTCCTGTGAATTCTACCCTGGGTTGGAAAAGTGTTATCTCACAGATTTTTTTTTTCAAGCTGGAAGAGCTCTTAAAAATAATATGGTCTAGGGGAGCCTGGGTGGCTCAGTTCGTTAGGCGTCCAAATCTTGGTTTCAGCTCAGGTCATGATCTTGGGGTCATGGGATCAAGCCCTGCCTTGGACTCCGCACTCAGTGGGGAGTCTGCTTGGGATTCTCTCTCTCCCTCTCCCTCTGCCCCTCCTCCCACCCAGTGTGTTCGCGTGAGCACTCTTTTTCTAAAAATAAGTAAATAAATCTTTAAAAGAGAAAGAGAGAGAAATAATCTGGTCCAGGCTCTTCACCTGAGTCTGCTGATTAATGATGAAACCAAGTTTAATTCCTTACTCTTTTGACTCCAAAACTAGTGAGTGGTTTTTCAAACTCTCCCATCCTCTCCTTCCTCTAGAAGGAGGATCTTCTTTGGCAGGCAACTCAGCTTGGGACCTAAAGCACAGCAGATGATAAACACTTTCTGTCTTTGAAAGAGAAGAGGTAGAGCCATAAATTATCTGTACTCAAAATACCAAAGACACTAGAATTCATTTGAAATCCAAAGAATCTTAGCAAAAGGGCACAGGACAGGGATGAAAGGAGTAGTGTGGGGGGACACTGAGAATGCCACTGAGTGCTTCATGGGAATGGTCTCCTACTTCCCCCATAACCAGGCACAAACCACAAGCCTGCCGATTCTTAACCCCAGCAGCTGAACTGCCCAAGGCCCACAAAAGGGGCAACACACACAGTTTACACCTTTTATTATTCTGATAGAAATTTCTCTCCTGGGAGCAGAAAGGGGTCAAAAGTCCAAAGCCAAAAATATATATCTTTATAAGTCAGAGCAAAAGAAGCATTACAGCAGACAGTTATTTAAAAAAAAAGAAAAAAGAAAGAAAGGAGGAAAGAAAAAAAAGCCTTAGCGAACAGAGCAGAGTAGGAGGTGTTAAAAAACTCACCCCAAGTAATTTATTCGCTGGGAACCACAAAGGGCTTTCCCAAGAACAGCAAAAACACCATTAATTTCCCCAGTACCCTCCTTTCAAAGGGCTCCAAACACTTCACACATATCGTTTTAAATTGTCCTCAAAGGCTCCAAAATAAGGGGTTACTATTTCCCCAGGTTCAGATGGAGAAACTAAAACATTCATGGCCGCTCTGCCCTGTCCAAGTCATCCTAACAGATTCAGCCAATATCGACTGAGGGCCTGCAACGCACATGACCTGCGCCAGGCAGAACAGGCGATACAAAGATGAAAGATATGATCTCTGTCCTCCAGAAAGTCAGAAGCCATTGAGGCGTGACAGATGTGGACATAAATCGTTTTGAAATAAGGCAGCTGATGCCAGGTGCTACAGAAAGGGTCCAAACAGTGCCCATTTTATCAAGTGCTAAAATGTGCCACACACTGTGCTAGGTCATTACTAGCACATACTGTGCGACTTATCTTACTTGGAAAGGAATGGAGGGAATGAAAGGTAAAGAGACTTGCCCAGGGTCTCAAGGCCACATTATGGCACAGCATGATCAAAACCCAGGTCTGTCTGGCTCCAAAGCCCATTTGATGAGAGGTTAAGTGCTTCGGAAGTTACATACATATACACACAACAGCAGAGGGTCTTTTTCTCAGAGCTTGAGTAGATCTCCTGCAGAGGAAGGAGGCCCCCACTAGAGATCCCTGCAGAAGGTTCTGGCTTGATGACAGCTCTACAGAGCCCAGATGGTGGGGGTATCCTCTGCCTCTTTTGCCAAGGCTCCACTTTGGAGGCCAAGGAAGAAAGATTTGGAGGAAGAAGGGCTTATGGAGCAGCAGGCCACTGTCCGCAGATCAGACAGGTTAGAGAGAGCATGATCAGCCTTGGGGAATCCCTGGGTCTTAGCAAGGTTAATATAAATAGCTCTATTTTAAGCCCACAGGACTAGCAGCAGATGGGGGAAAGAGAAGGTCCTCCAAACTCTAGGAGCAAACTAAGCCTGGAACAATGGAAGCCCAATCACCACTCCAGCATTCTTCCCATTTAATAACGGGATCCTTCTGTAAATTTTTTCAAATCTTAATTTCAACCTAACAAAACAACAACAAAAACCCTTCGATGGGGGCGCCTGGGTGGCTCAGTCGGTTGAGAGTCTGACTTCGGCTCAGGTCATGATCTCAGGGTCCTGGAATGGGCCTCACTGGGCTCCATGCTCAGGAGGAAGTCTGTTTCCTCCCTCTCCCTCTGCCCCTCCCCCCGCTTGTGTGCTCTCTTTCTCTCTCTCAAATAAATAAATAAAATCTTAAAAAAAAAAAAAACCCTTTGATGGAGCCAGATATTTCTGTGTATTACTATCTTGATCAATACAAGTGACTTTGCTCCTATCAATGAATAGGTTAGTCATTAGTTCATTTACTTGTTCTTGTATCCTACCTACTTCCAAAAAAATGTTCAAGTTGGCTTATAAAAAAGGCACATGGTATGGCCAAAAGAGCAAAAGTCTGAAAATCAGTCAGATCTGGACTTGTGACTTACTGTGGTGGCCACAGCCAAGTTCGTTAACTTTTCTGCCCCTCAGTTCTCCTCAGCTGCAAAATGGGCACACTCACCTCTCTAACCAGGCAATTTGTGATTGAGATGAGATCTGTAAAATGCCTGCCAGAATTGGGCCCACAGTATACATTTCAACCAAAAAGAAAAAAAAAAAAAGTAAAAGAAAAGGGTTAATAAAGTGTATGTGTGAGAGAAAGAGGATAATGAAAAATTATATCAAAAATCTAAATAAGGGAAGCTCTGTACTTTCTAGCAGCCATGGCAATGGGGAAGCAGGATTGTTACACCATTCTCATCGTTAAATAAAGGGAAATAAGTTCATCAGGACAGAGAAAGTTCTTCTAAATGCAGAGAGGCTCATCTATAGTTGAGTGGATGTGTATGTGCACACACATACACACTCACACTTACACCATTTTTCTCTCCAGCAGGAACAGGGCAAATGGCTCTCCAGAGCCCTGCGGCCCCTCTGACTCCACACTGCTGCTGCGTGCAGTGAAGTACTTCAACAGTTAAAACATTTGTGTGCCAATATTTTAAGAGTGCAGAAGGTTCCAAATTACATGTAAAATAAACAATGCCAGACTGTGAAAACTCTTGGCTGCAACGTTCTCTGATGTTAACAAGAGTTTCTTTATTACTGTAACCTTTCAGAAGTGAATAAAAATTATTTCTCTGCCCTAGTTTTGCCCTCCAGTAAAAGGGAAGAGAACAGTGACCATGGAAAGAGCTGTACAATGACCTCTCATGAAGGCTAGGAGGCTGGGAAGGGGGCAGTGTAAAACACAAAGCCTTCCGTATATGTTTCTAGTCAAAGGTTAGAAATTTAGTTTGTGCTGTGCTGATCATATTGTAAAATTTTATGTTCCTAATATTTTTACATAACTAAAACCCTCAGGGGGACCAGAGGACATTTGCAAAGAGCCCAAACTAAGCTGATGCTAAGAGAAAATTCCAATCTTGATTAAGGCTCCTCAGCCATTCAAGGAACCTCATTACTCTGAAATTGATTCTGAAATGCCCTTAAAAACAGGGAAGACGATCTACAGGTGTCCAGGACTTAGACAAAATAGGTTCTTTTGCAGACCTTTGAGTCAAGGAGTCTCTGAATACTGGACACCCAAAAGGATCTCAAAATGGGAGCTAGTCTGGATAGAGAGAGTCCACTTTCAGCACTGTAGGAAAAGGAAAAAAGTCACCATACAAAGGCAAACATGCTCTGTCCTCTCACACCATTCTGCTTCTACCTACACTGTTCCTTGGCCTGGAAGATTTCTCTTGTCTATTAAACACTTATCGGAAAAGGTACAACCCAAATGTCATCTACCCCAAGCTTCTCTCCTCTGGGCCTTCTCGGCAATTTTTAAATATCACAATCTCTTAATATTGTAATCACCTGCTTATGTTTGTCTTCTCCTAGAAGACCAGTCTTCTCCTACAAGACCAGGGAGGCAGGGACAGTATCTTCATCATCTGTGTATGTCTAGTGCCTAGCAGAGTACCTGGAAGCTAGCAGCCCACAATAAAATGGAGGGATAGATGGGTAAAACCTTGTTTGTGTCTGGGAACAGAAATCAGACAGAGAATGATGAACTGCTAAAAAAACAGAACACAAGCTCTGGGATTTAACACAAGGCTAGCTTTTCAGACTCTCACAGAATTGCAGAATGTTAAGTCTGGAAGAGAATTTAGAAATCATCTAGCTCTCCTCCCCAGAGAGGCGAGGTGATTTGACTTACTCGAGCTCACTCAGAGAGTGGCCAGGCCAGCCAGAACTCCCTCCGTTATACCATAACACCCATCCCTTCTCTTTATTATCGAAAATTATAGGTGTATTTATTTCACAGTTAAGATGAGAAACATGATTAAGACTACATATTATGAGACTGTCATTTCATTATAAACAAATAACAATGGATGTCACACTAAAATTCAAACAACATGATACAAAATGCACTGAGTTGCTCAAAAAAGTTAAACATAACATCACCATATGACCCAGCAATTCCACTCCTAGATAATATGCCCAAGAGAACTAAAAACCATGTTCAGACAAAAACCTGTACATGAATGTTCACAGCAGCATTACTCATAAAAGCCAAAAAAAAGGAAACAACCCAAATGCCCATCAATGGATAATAAGATGTGGCATATCCATATAATAGGCCATCCATAAGAAGAAATGAAGTATTGACACACGCTACCACATGGAGAAACCATGAACACATGATGCTAAGTGAAAGGAGCCAGACAGAAAAGGCCACATAGTATGATTCCATTTACATGAAATGCCCAGAATAGGAAAATCTATGGAGACAGAAAGTAGAGTAGTGGTTGCCAGGGGCTGGGGGAAGAGAGGAATGGGGAGTGACTGTTAATGGGCACAGGGTTTCTTTTTGAGGTGATGAAAATGTTCTGGAATTAGATAGTGGTGATGGTTGCATAACACTGTGAATTTACTTAAAAAAAAACAAAAACAAAAAACACTTAAAATGGCGACTTTTATGGTAGATGAATTATAAATCCATTTTTTTAATAGAAGGAAAAAGATACAATCTCTGCCCTCTAGGAGCTAACAATTTAACTAAAGGAGTCAGGACCAACATATAGACATGCTTAAGGACTCAGAGGTTCAGTGTTATGTGACAAGTAATGTCGTACAAGTTAGAGGAAGAAGGAAACAACACTTAAGTTAAAAATCTTAACGCTTATGTTAGAGTCATAGTTCTGAGTGATGACCTTTTCAGGTAGTCCAGACTAGTGATTAAGAGCATGGGCTCTAAAGTCTGGCAGCTCTGGGTTCCAATCCAGACTCTCATATTTACTGTGTAAGACTGATTAAGTTACCTTCCAGGTAGGTTGGAATAATGGTCTCCCAAAAGATATCTACAGCCTAATTCCTGGAACCTGGAAATGTACCTTACATGGGGAAAAAAGGACTTTGCAGCTATGATTATATTAGGAGTCTTCAGATGGGAAGGTTATCCTGGATTATCAGGTGGGCCTTAAATGTAATCACATGTACCCTTAAAGAGGGAGGCTGAAATTGGAGTGATGTGGCCGCAAGCCAAAGAATGCCAGCGGCCACCAGAAGCTGGAAAGGGAAAAGAACAGGTTCTCCCCTAAAGCTTCCAGAAGAAGCACGGCCCTTGCTAACACCTCAATTTTGGCCCCATGAAGCTGATTTCTGGCCATCAGAACTATGGCAGAATAAATTTCTGTTGTTTTAAGCCACCCAGTTTGTGGTAAGTTGTTACAGCAGCTACAGGAAACGAATCCACTAGCCTCTCTGATCCTAGTGTCTTCATCTATAAAACGAGGACAGAAATACTACCTCACAGGTAAGATTGTTGTAAAATGTAAAATTCATACAGTGCTTATAAAGTGCACAGCAAAGTGAAAGTTCTCGGTCAATGTTAGCTACTACTATGGGTGAACTGTTTCTATATTATGCTGAAATCCTCAACTTTCACAGGGCACCTGCCCATGCCCACACCCTGCTCCCTCAGCAGGGAGAGCAGGAAGAGCCAGCAATCAGGAGACCCGAGCTCTGCTCTTTAGTTGGGTGTTTTTTTTTTTTTTAAGATTTTATTTATTTATTTGACAGAGAGAGACAGCCAGTGAGAGAGGGAACACAGCAGGGGGAGTGGGAGAGGAAGAAGTAGGCTCCCAGCAGAGGAGCCTGATGCGGGGCTTGATCCCAGAATGCCGGGATCACGCCCTGAGCCGAAGGCAGACGTTTAGCAACTGCGCCACCCAGGAGCCCCTCTTTAGTTGGTTTCTAACTTAAATTTACTCCTCTCCTCAAGCCAGTTTCTCCATTAGTTAAATGACAGGATCAGAGCAGAGCAGTGGCCCTCTAACCAGGGGATCTGTTAAAACACAGACTGCTGGACCCTACAGCCAGAGTTTCTGATTCGGCAGATTGAGGGTGGGGCCCTAAACCTGCATTTTTAACAAGTTCCTAAGTGATGTGGAGGCTGCTGGTCTGGGGACCACACATTTCAAAATCTCTGGTCTAGATTATTTCAAGGTTCCTTTCCAGTTAATAGTCTAAGACACCCCATAGATGCAGCATTCAAATAATAAACATTGCTGTATCAGGCTAAAATAGCTTGACAACGAAGTTCTTTTCCTATGTAAGAAAGTAGGGGATGGGAGAGTATGAAGTCCATGATTAAGTTTTAACTTGAACTAAGCAGAATGAAAAATCTTAAGCAATAGTGGGAACAGGAAGAGGCTGTCCCCTTATCCAACATGCTGGCCCCATTTTAATTTATCTTAATCCCACCTTTCTGCCTTTTCACCAGACCCCTCCCCCTCACACCCTCCTCGAGAAACACATCTAGGTGTCTCCTGAATTCATTTATTGGCTTTGCCGTGCACAGTATAATACCGCCTTTGTTAGTCTACCAGCCCAGCCTCTCCAAGCACGGTGTTCAGTCTCGGTGTTCCTCTACTCTTAAAAAAACACAACCAAGGAGTCTCTGAAAAATAATTGTAAAATCAACTAAGGCAAATTCAGACGATGTGGAGACATTCAGACTCTAAATGCTGGAAAAAGAAACAAATTCAAAACATTGTTAGCATTCTCACCTGTCTTTTTTTTTCCCCTTAATCTCCATTAGTCCTGTTGAGTAGGAAACCTCTGCCGTATTGGATTAGAAACTGAATAAAAGAGGCCTCAGGCTTGGGACTGCGCTGAAAAAATGGAATGCCTCAAGACTCAAGAAAAGCTGTCCTCTTGGCCTTTGGAAGTCCTTGGTAAGAAGACCAGTGAGAAGGAACTTACCATGAACTTGATCCCCCTCCCGCACCCCGGGAGGGATCATGGTATAGTAAAGTGGACAATGGACTGGGAATCAGCATACCCTGGTCTGGGTCCTCATTCTGCTGTTTTGTAACTGCACGACCTTGGGCAAATCAATGAACTTTTCTGGGACCCCATTTTCTCACCACAGAAATGAACCAGCAGGACTAGATCTACAGTCCTTACTCTGAGATGCACATCAGAAATCCCCTGGGGAGACTTTCCAAAATACATACATCTGAGCCCCTTCAGATTGAGAACCACAGAATGAGAGAATCTCTGAGGCATTCAAATTTAACATTTTAAGGTTCATGTATTAGAAATATAAATGATGAGAGAGCCAAGGAACCCCAGAGGCAGGGCAGGGAGAGAAAAATGAAACTTTCTCAGGAGAGAGGGTGGTCAAAGAAATTTAATCCAGGTGTGATAAGAGATCATTCATTGAGTCAGTATTTGGGAGATAGTGTTGCCCAGTCACTAATAATAGAAGCAAGTACCTGTGTCCACCCAAGTATCTGAGGGGTGACTATGTTAGGCACTCTGTGTAAGACACCAGGAATCCTAGGATCCTCATCCTATCTAATGAGCGTGACCTACACAAACCCAGGATTACAAAAAAGCATGGGAAGTCCCATCGCAGAAGTTTGTGCAAAGCGCAGCAGCAATACAGAGAAGGGAGTGGCCAAATATACCAATATTATCTGGGGGGATGCTGGGAAAAACTTTGTGGAAGAGGTAATATGCAGCTGTGCCTTACAGTGCCACAAGCAGGGAAGACAGGTGTTAAGACCACTTCGGACAAAGGGAACTGCATAAACAAAAGCCTAGAAGCATAAAGGAACATGACATACTATAGCATCAGTGAAAATCTGGCATGAGTGAAACCCGTGTTTGAGTGTGTGTGTGCACGTGTGCGCACAGACACACACATGGACATCTGTGTATTAGAGAGGTCTCTTGGCAATCACACTAGAAAGATGGGTTGAGGCTAGAATGTAAAGATTTATCCCCTCCCCTCCACCGCCCCCCAGTTTTTCACTTTGAAAAGTTTCAAACTTACTTAAAAAATCTAAGAGTACTACAATAAAAACTTATATAATTTTTAGATTCACAACTGTTAATATTTTTAACATTCGCTTCGTCTCTATATACACATACACGTCCTTTTTCCTTTTGCTAAACCATGTGAAAATATCCAATCATCTCATTCCTAAATACCAAACGCTGTATCTTCTAAAAACATTCTCCTATATAACTACAAAGCGTTCTATATACCATTGCTAAGATATTTGAATTTTGTCCCTCAGATTTCTAGACAGAGGGATATGATCAGATGCAGAATTTGGAAAAACCTCTGGTGATTTATATGGTGACAGGGTTCACTAGAGTGGGAAAAGTCCAGAACTAGTTAGGAGGCCATGTGCAATGGAGGAGAGATGATGAGAGTTGATATGAAGCAATGCAACAGAAGAGAGAAAAAAAAAATCCGAAGATAATTTGGGTAGAAAAGTGACAGGACAATTTGGGTGCAGAGGATGAGGCAAGAGCTGAGGAGGACTCTAAGAATTCCAGCTTGGGGCTAGACTGATGGTGAGACAGGAAACACAGGAAGAACAGGTTCACGGAGCTATTTATCCCATCTCCTGAGTGAGATTTACTTAGGAGAACCATGAGCAACACCTGAAAGGAAAGTGTGCAAAATGGCTTTAGCTGTGCCCAATGCACACAGCTCTAAGCAGGACTAGAACTATGGTACAAAAGACATCAAAGGGAACAGGGCACCCAGAGGGACTGGAGGCAAAAAAAAAAGAAAAAGTGATAGGGTCGAGAGATAAACAGTTCTGAGACAATGAGCTGAAGTGGGAGTACTGAGTATGAAGAGTACTTAAGGGTACCCTAGAAAGACAGGACAGTGTCAACGCACCAAGGCAGTCAGGGCTTTGAAAACAGAATTAGGTCACTGTCTGTCTTCTACACAAATTACCTGAGGTAAACTGAAGATAACAAAGAGGATCAAATTCACTTACTGATTTACTCAGTCAAGAAACATTTACTGACTGTCTACTAAGTATAAAGCTCCACTTCAGATACCAGAGGAATACAAAGACAAACAAATATAAATTAGACCTCAGGAAACTCACAACCTACAAGTGAAGGTAAAAACGGCCATGAGAAAGATAAGCCATTATGTGCATAGATAGGAGTTTCATGCTGTTTAATTTCAATTTCAGAAAGGCTTGTAACTTCTCTTTCAGGGACAATCCCTGAAATGAAGTGAGTCCAGCATGCTGCCCAGCAGGACAGGCAAACTGAGCCATCAGCCTGGCATTCTGGCTGTATGCTCCCAGGCAGCAGAGAAGTCACAACACTGCCTAAAGCACAGAATCCATGCACCCTTGCTACCTCTTGAGACCTGGGGTCATGAAACTTGTGCAGAGAAAGTATTGCCTCTACTAAAGATACATCTCAGTTGGACCCTGCTAAAGTTCACGAGCCAATCCCAAAATGAAATTGCTCTGCCTTCTAAGAATTTAGCCTTCTCTCACCTAATAAACAAATACCCACTCCAACAGCTTAGGACATTTAAAAACGTTCAAAAGAACAACTAATATCTGGGAATAAATATGTCTTATTTTAAAGGCCTCAAGCCCAAGGAATTGCTCTGTATTCATACTCCACCATTAGTTTCATTGGCCACAAATCTATGCCCTTAAAGTGGTCCTTGCCTTTTAAAACAATACCTGCGGATGGCAGTGAGTGTTAATTCTGACCTAGAGGTGCAAAGTACAGCAAAATTTTTACCTCATGGTAAAACAGAGGAGTTTGAAGATTTCTGTAGGGAGATAGGGAGGAGAAGGGAATGGAATTAGAGAGGCCTGGAAGAAAATTTCCAGAAAACCTAAAGTATGTATAATTCTTAATTTTACCACCTTTTATTTTGTTAGTTCAGAAATATAAAAGGCTTCATGTATAAGTTGTTGGGCTTTTTTTTAGTCAAATCCATTAGAAGATGGGAAAGCATGGAAAAAGAAAAAGAAAAACGTGAGGGTAAAGGAAACAATTTCTCATTTCTTTTTCTTACAGTATTTAAGACTAACAGAGCAAACAAATATGCTCAGATGAAAAGAGATACCTCTCCACCCAACTTTTTCTAATACATATAGTGGGCTTCCCGAATGGTGTTCCGTTGTCATTTATTTACTGGAAATGCATTCAGCCAAGGGGCAATGATAAGCAGTTTGGAAACTACAAAGAGGGATACAGGGGATCCAGCCCCCCAGGGAATTCATGGGAAGCCAATCAATACTCACCAATAACAATGATACAAAAGAGAAACGGTTAAGAGCCAAAAGAAGGGTACATATAAATTACTAAGGTACTTCCATCTAGGGGCAACTGGGACTGCCTTCCAGTATGGGGTAGAGGGATGTAAAGGAATTGGGGCTGTGGTGTTCGGGCAACACAGTGTATGTACCGCACGGGGAAAGACACAAGACAGGAAGAGCAAGGCATTCAGCTTGGCTGGAGGTGAAGAGTATGTGAAGCAAGCCTGGAATGTGATGTTCATTGAGTGCTTACTATGTGCCAGGCACATGTGCTAGAAGTTTTCACATATTTACAGTTCAAGAAGAGCTAGAGGAAATGAGTTTGGAAAGGTAGTCTGGAGTGTGATCACAGAGGACCTTGCAAAGCAAAATGTTGGTTCTAAGAAGAAAAGTAGAAATTCACAAAGGAGTCCAGTTTAGCCCACAGCTCCTCCACCTCTTTCTAGGCCCTCTGCACCCTCCTGTGAGGCAGCTCTGCTAGAGAGGACAGGAGACCTTGAGATGACAGGAGGCTCATCCTCATTCTGAAATGGTGCTAGCAAGAAATCACTGGAAGTCCTGATGAGACAACTGGCATTCCAGGGCCCACTGATAAGGATAAACGTGGAATTTCTTAATATTCCTTCCCATCTAGTCTCCAAGGCTTGGAAAGCTTAAACCTGCTCATTGTGAGCCACAAGGTGGAGATGTCTGGCAGGGCAGAACTGAGAGGAAGTCGTTTAGCCAGCCTAAGGTTACCATTAACACTTTGAGCCACTGCCTTGAGCTAATTTTTATGTTTGTTTTTTAAGTTTGGTTGAAATGTCACAAATGGAAAAATTAACTAAAGCGCCCGGGTTAGCCACAAGACTGGACACACCTGGCTGCAAACCCAGCAAAAGAAACTTACTTCATTAGTAGGAGAGGCAGAAAGTGAAATTTACATCTGAAATGTGCCTGCACCAGGAGAAAGTGCTGAGGCCAAAGGCGCTGTCTGTTTTTACAGCTGTGTCAAGTCTTAGTTCTCTACTCTTACCAACACTCAGGAGTGAGGCAAGGGCCCAAGGAAAAATGGTCTCCAACCTCTTCAGCTGCAACTCAGCTCACAAAGGTTTTTAAGAACCAGTTAATGAAATAAAACAAGACCAGATGAGGTGATATAATGAACTTTATTTCCACAGCTAATTTATATGTTTAAATCCCAAATAATGTTTTTTTTAAAGTTAGAACGCTCTAAATTATTGATGTGATTTTTGTAACCTCAAATTTAACACTTGCATTTTATACCAGCTTCACTAATGATATATGAGTCTGCCTTGTTTTCCACAATAGTTGGGCTCCTAAAAAGCTGATAAAAAGCAAAAATTTTTTAATAAAAATTTCCCCACCAAATGAGATTGCAGTTCTAATTTCAAAGGAGTTCTTGATTCAAATTTCTGATTCATCATTAATTCACAAGTGGTTCCACTCAAAGTAACAGACTCTAAGAATTATTTGGCATGAAAAAGATCACTACATTGATCAGTCTTATAAATTCTACTTTTTATATAAGTTTTCTTAAAGATGTACACCTGGGATGCCAAATTACAGAGACAGATTTACAAATTACCACCTTCAAATCAGATTTTTCGAGGCACCCCAACAACTCAACATTTTTTTAAAGAAACTGAAGCACAGAGGAGGAGAGACTTGGCAGCCAGGGTTAGAACCAGGCCAGACTGGCTCCCTACTACTTTCTCCAGCCTCATGTCCTTACCTTTCCCATTTCTTTAAGTTGTACACACAAAGAAGAATGAGAACCCCTCTATACACACAATCACACCTGTAACAGAAGTGGTTAAAATATAATTTTCTTGCCTATATAAGGGTTACCATGAGTTTGGAATGGGGGTGTGGAGGGACCAAGTCAATAACAATAGAAAAGCAGTAATAGTAATTCCCCAACTCTTCCAAACGTCTGTTATTTTTAAATCACCATCTTTTATCTATAGTCTTTGTAAATAAACTGGGGCTTGGCATTTCTCTCCATGCTGGTGAATTTACAAGTCTGTACTTGGGGAGTATTATGGATCATCTAAAACCTTGTTACTCAAAGTGTGGTTGCCCCATCCTCACCCTGCTCCACCTGTAGCACTGGCTTCCCCTGAAGCTTCCAAGAAATGTAGACTCTTTTGGCTCCACCCCAACCTACTGAATCAGAATCTCTATTTGAACAAGATCCCCAGGTGGACTACAGGCACATTAAAGTGTGAGAAACACCGATCTAACACACTTCTCTATAGAACATCATATCTAAAAAAATTCAGAAAGAAAAATGGTTGGATAAAAAGAAGGGGAAAAAAAGGAAAGGAAAAACTAATTCCCACAGGACTGCACTGATGTACACATGGACTAGAAACGAATATGATAGGTGGGCTTTAAAACAATTTCAGAGGCTGAAATTCAATTTATTCATTCATTCGACAAGTATTTATTCATCCAGTGCTTACTACGTAAGCAAAAAATGTGTGGTTAAGACAGGTCTCCTGCCTTTATAAAGCATGCAGTCAAGTGGAAGTAACATTAGAAAGTAACACAGAAGATTCAAAGTGCTGGAGATTGTGATGGAGATATCTGTGGGTATCTTCCAAGGGAAGTTCATGGTTGGGCGTGGGGGTAATAACTAAAAGGTTTCTGTAGTTCGAGATCAAGAGTCAGTCACCTGAGGCTCATTTAGCCAGTGGCCCACATGGCTCTAGCCATCCAACGTCCAGGCTAGTGTAGTCAATAGTGATAAGAAAAAACAGGCTAACTAATTAGAAAAGCTACTGTGTCACGGCATGACAGTCAGCCAAGGCTTTGGCTGGCCAGGGGAGTGTCACTGGTTATCATGAAGTGATTTGGTACTAGCAGCACCACTCTATATCCACTGGGTGCTGCCACAGAGTTAGACAGTAAGTACCTGAGGGCATGTGGAACACTCAGCTGCTCAAACAGCTTCAAGGCTGCTGATCCACTCTGGGTAGCAAAGACAGCAGAAAGGCCTGACAGTGAAAAAAATGAACACGGAACCAAAGAACACACTTACAAAGACAGTCAGCACTCACTGACTCCAAAACAAATGACGATGACCCTGATAGCCAAAACTCTGACATATGCTATCCTCTTCTTACAATGAACAGAAATGCCAATGGTCTACTGTCCCAGAGAAAGGCATGTAAATGTCACTGAAGACATCTTAAGACGAACCCATGTCCACTGTGCTTCCTATATATGCAGTTCCTCAAAGACATGAGAATTTGGAAATACCCTCTCGGTAGGAAACCATCGTCTCCATGATTTAGCCTCAAAGACCACAATTGTACACATAGAGTAAGCACATGATGCCATTAGACAATGACATAGGAGTATGTGAAAATAATTACAATAAATACAACATGGGTGACAACCTCCCATTTAACTCCCATGTAGCACAGAAAAATCTCCAAGACATATTGTTGAGTGAAAAAAATTAAGTACATACTAATTGCATATTAGTACACAAAGGATGATATCATGTATAATCAAATATACATACTCAAAACCAATATTATATATTTTCTATAGATAACATAGAAGAAAGCCTTAAAAGACATACACCAAAGTAGAAACAGTGATTACCTCCTGAAAGGAGGTAATTGGCCAGGAATGAGATTAATGATTGAAGGGATTTCAGTCTTAGTTAAAACACTTTGAATTTTAGGGGCGCCTGGGTGGCATAGTCGTTAAGCGTCTGCCTTGGGCTCAGGGCATGATCCCGGCGTTATGGGATCGAGCCCCACACATCAGGCTCCTCTGCTATGAGCCTGCTTCTTCCTCTCCCACTCCCCCTGCTTGTGTTCCCTCTCTCGCTGGCTGTCTCTGTCAAATAAATAAATAAAATCTTAAAAAAAAAATCCTTTGAATTTTAAAAACAATCATAAAGTAAAAACTAATATAGGGACACTTAGCTGGCTGTCATTGGAGCAACTCTTGACCTCAGCGTCCTGAGTTTGAGCCCCACATTGGGTGTAGAGATTACTTTAAAAAAGAAATCTTTAAAAAAAAAAGAAACCATATCCAATATATATTAAGTTAAAAAGCCAAGATGCAAAACTGTGTATGGTTAAGCCCATCTGTGTTATGTTAAAGAATACATATTTACAATTTGCATTTATATAGGAAACAACTAGAAGGATACACATCAACTCTTAAAATGGTTACTTTTGGGGGGTTGGAATGGGGAAAGGACATTTGTCTTTACATTAAATGCTTTTTACTGTTTGATTTTTATTCTATGAACATGTATGACTTTTACAATACATATATAAACTCTGTTTACTCCTCAGTCCATAGGAAGAACATTGTAATGAAAAAAAACCAAATTAACCCATTTTGTGACCCCATCTGATGGTTCTGCATTAGATGATCCTAAGCTGGGAGCCAATGAAATGGGAAAAAAACCAGGATTACAATCTACTAAAATACGGTCTAGACCCAAAAACACATAATACACCCAAAGGAAGAGATTACTATTTATATAAACAACTGTATTCTAATGTTTTGGTTTCATTTTTCTATTACCATTACATTATATACATATATACATACACACACACAAACTATATCCCCCTTTCTCAGGTTAATTATTAAATGTACTAATGTACATTTTCAGTAGATACCCTGCCAAATTATTCTAGGTTGTTAGTGATCAAGGAGCTTGTTTTTCAGTTCCTAAGGACAGTGCAGGCCTGATGCCAGGGTATTTCCATCAGAACAAATTTAGAGGAGGACTGGTTCAAACACTGAATTGGTGTCAAAGGCATAGCGTCCTAAAGCTCAATTATTACTTGATTTCCTCCATTCAACAAATCCATCCCTCTTACCACCTTTTTTGGGCTTAATAATTCCATTTCTATACACAGGATGTCCTCGCATTGACAAATCATAATAATATGTGCAAACACATAAAGTCTCCACAGCATGTCAGTCTCCACAGAGGCAGAAGCAACTCTAGCTGAACTGTCACCTGACATTAGGCAGCATTACACAGAAATCTAGACGCAAAGCCATTCTAGAACACATTAAATGTCAACTCAAGTCAGGCAATCCCTCACTGGAGTCTTCCAGGACCAGAATCTGACAGCATCTCACTTACCCCCATGACTCTGCCACGCTGCTCAACATCCTCCCACATAAAATGAACTATGACCCGACACATGTACTTTCCACTCCGGCCTTCCTGCTTCATTCGGACTAGACACATCCTAGGTGGGAAGAAGACATAAAGAGTAACTGGTTGTTTGCATTTTTTATATCACACATTTATACTGAAGGTCAGCTCCTCTGAGTAATTTCGGCAAAGAACACAGAATAAAAAAACTTGAAGTGATCTTATTTTAAAAAACCAACTCTCATTGAGGTATAACATAAATACTATAAAGTGTACAAATCTTAAGTGTATAGCTTGATGAATTACATATTATGTATACCCATGTAAGCAGCACCCAGATCAAGATAAAGATTATTTAGAGCACCTCACAAGGTGCTCTCATACATGCAAGGGATCCACATTTGGTTGTTAGAAGATAAGCAAGTAAAATTCTTTCATTTTACCTAATGGAAACAGGAGTCCTACACAAGGAAAGTGGCGCAACACCACCGAGTAGTCTGTAAAGATGGGCACAGCGCTGTGTTGTCCAACACAGAAGCTACTAGCTACATGTGGCTACTGAACACTTAAGTTTAAGATTTCAAAGATTTAGTTCAACAAAAAGAATGCAAATACCTCAAATTCTTTATACTGCTTACATGCTGAAATGTTATTTCAGATATATGGAGTTAAATAAAACCAATTATTAGAATAAATTTCAGTATTTTCTTTTTACTTTTTTAAATGGAGCTGCTAGAAACTTTTAAATTCAGTATGTGATTCGTGTTGTTTGTTGGACAGTACCTATCTAGAACACAGATCACAGAAGGTATGATTTCACCTATGTAATTATCGAATCGTTTCCCCCATCAGAATGTAAGTTCCACTGAAGGCAAAGATCAAGTCTGGGCTGGTTCTTTTTAACCACTGTATATCCAGGGCTTAAATACAGTAGGCACTTAATATTTATTTGCTAAATAAATAAGTGAATAAAACATCTCAGGGCTAGTTTAGGGCTTCTTCTCCTATACCACATTGCCTCTAATCAGTCCATAAGGGTCTCTGCTTAAGAACTTCCATAAGGATTTAAGAATTGTATTATATTTTATTAATTAGTAAATATATATTACATTTAACTATATATAAGAATATAAACAGGGTTATCAACTTTCCAAACTAGTTCCTTATCTCACTCTTAATGAGCATCCTTATTTCTATTATCTCTCATTTAATAGTTTTTAAGCAGCTACAATAGGACCATTCAACAAAAGACATTTCCTGCTATAATTATGGAATATTGGATCTAAACTGACAATTCTGTCTCCATACACAATTAATCCTGCCCATTAAACTCTACTAGCAATAGTATGGTACAATGGAATGATTCCAGCCTGGCCTGCCTCAACATCTCTGTTAACGACTAAGATGGAGAAAAGAAAACATACTTATCAAATCTGCAGATGACAAGAAGCTGGGCAAGAAGACAAATATGCTGGATGACCAAACCATGAGCCAAAAATACTTCAAAAGACTGTTTCAATGGGCTGAATCTAACAGAATGAATTTGAACAGGGGTAAACCTAAGGTCCTGCACTTGGGTCTTCAACTGTAGTGGTACAGGATAGGTGAGTCATGCCTATCTATGTGTGAAAAAGCCTTACAAGGCTTAAGTTGACAATTAACTTCAAAGGAAGTCAAGGTGATGATGAGGTCGCCCCCCAAATTAATGTGATTTTAGATACAGTAATGGAAATATAATATCTTCAATGTGCAGAGGAAATTTTTGTTCCATTCAGCACAGGTCAGACTCTATTTGGAATACTGTCCATAGTTTTGAACATTATATTTTAGAGACAAAAGGAAGAGACAAAAGATCAGAAGATATACAGCCTGGAGAAAAATGGGAGAGTCGCCTTAAATATTGTAGACAAGTTATTAGATTATTTGTCAAAGGGTTAGAATCAAAACCAATGGATGAGCCGCAGAGGGAGAAAGAATTCCTGAACACTGAACACTGAAAGTAGTAACATTCTACCAGGAGAGTTTCTCAAAATTCAAATAATGTAATGAATAAGCCCAAGACGTAGAGTATTTGCCTTCTTCTGAAGGGTGAATAAATGCTTTGTGAGAACTCAGCTATTTGACAGCTTGACTACATGATCTTCAACATCCTTTCCAACCATGAGATTTACTGATGCTGTATTTTTTTTTTTAAAGATTTTATTTATTTATTTGACAGAGATAGAGACAGCCAGCGAGAGAGGGAACACAAGCAGGGGGAGTGGGAGAGGAAGAAGCAGGCTCACAGCAGAGGAGCCTGATGTGGGGGCTCGATCCCATAACGCCGGGATCACGCCCTGAGCCGAAGGCAGACGCTTAACCGCTGTGCCACCCAGGCGCCCCTGATGCTGTATTTTAAATCTGTAACCTCTGAAACCAGTTAGTGCCTAAGAAATAACACTTTGTAACAATGAAAACAGGTCATGGAAAAAGATCTGACTACTTCATATGACACAGGTTATATTCCAAAGCAGAAACAAACTGGGGAAAGTTCAACAGTCCTTCTTCATAAGATTTTTCTTAAAGTTTTAATCAAGTCACTCATGTCAGACTCTCACCTGAAAGACACTGTGAGTTTTGATGCTTACATGTCATCAGAGGCCAATTCATCAACAGCAATAGTGAGGTAATGGAATTCTTCATTTATTTGAGAATTCTGTAGTTTGTTAATACACCTGCTCTCGTTTAAAAGGCACAGATTTTCTCAGACCATAAAGTATGCATTATGCTATGCTCACCTCAGGTGTAGCTACTATCTGTCATCATACAACCCTATTACAATAGCATTGACTATATTCCCTATGATATACCTTTTATCTCCATGACTTATTCATTCCATAAACTGGAAGCCTGTATCTCCCACCCTGCTTCACCCATTTTGCCCATCCCTCACTCCCTCCTTTCTGGCAACCATCAGTTTGTTCTGTATATTTATGAGTCTCTTTCTGTTTTTTGTTTATTCATTTGTTTGTTTGTTTTAGATTCCATACATAAGTGAAATCATATGGTATTTGTCTTTCTCTGACTTAATTTAGCATCATACCCTCTATGTCCATTCTTGTCAAAAATGACAAGATCTCATCCTTTTTATGGCTGAGTAATATTCCTCTGGGTGTGTGTGTATCTTCTTTATCCATTCACCTATTGATGGACACTTCAGTTGCTTTTAAATCTTGGCTACAGTAGATAATACTGCAATAAACACAGAGGTGCATATATCTTTTCAAATTCATGTTTTTATTTTTGGGGTAAA
The DNA here is from genome assembly GCF_002007445.2 of Ailuropoda melanoleuca. Classification (NCBI taxonomy): domain Eukaryota; kingdom Metazoa; phylum Chordata; class Mammalia; order Carnivora; family Ursidae; genus Ailuropoda; species Ailuropoda melanoleuca. The sequence continues at coordinate 68,365,600 of NC_048230.1, read as the reverse complement.
TACCCAATAGTAGAATTATTGGACCATATGGTATTTCTATTTTTAATTTTTTGAGGAAACTCCATACTGTTTTCCACAGTGATCCAATTTACATTCCCACCAACAGTGCATGAGGGTTCCTTTTTCTCCACATCCTCAGCAACACTTGTTATTTCTTGTCTTTTTTATTCTAACCATTCTCACAGATGTAAAGTGATCTCTCACTGTAGTTTTGATTTGTGTTGCCCTAATGATTACTGATATTGAGCAACTCTCCATGTATCTGTTGGCCATCTGTGTCTTCTTTGGAAAAACGTCTATTCAGGTCCTCTGCCCATTTTTTAATTTGATTATTTATTTTGGGGTGTGTTGGATCACATAAATTCTTTGTATATTTTGGATATTAACCCCTTATCAGATATATCACTTGTGAATATCTTCTCCCATTCAGTAGATTGCCCTTTCATTTTGTTGATGGTTTCCTTCACTACACAAAAGCTTTTTCTTTTGGTGTAGTCCAGGTGTTCCTACCGTCTACACTTTATAACTGAGGCAATTGAGTCTTAGAGAAGTAACTTGCCCAGAGCTACAAACTTAGTCAAAGGTGAGATCTGAACCATGATAATCTGATCCCAGAGTAGTACTGTTTCTCTGCCTCCTTTAATGACTAGTACGAATCTTACAGAATCCATTTACTCTATTTTCCACTTAATCCTCACAAGGCTAATAACAGTTTTGAATCCAGCATCACATTAGAAAGAGTATATCAGAAGGGGAAAGGCTGGCTAACTTGAGACAAACATACCTACAACAACCAAAAGTAACTGCTGGCAGCCTAACAGGAAAGAAAGAAACTAAAAATATATTGAAAATAAACACACAAAAAATAGCACAGCAACTGAGGTTCAACATGGAGGGTAACATACCCAGCACAGCTCAAAAAAGATAGCCTGGCAAAGTTCAGTTAAGAGTTATCAGGACCAGGACGCCTGGGTGGCTCAGTCGGTTAAGCGTCTGCCTTCGGCTCAGATCATGATCCCTGGGATCCAGCCCCACATCAGGCTCCTTGCTCAGCGGGGAGCCTGCTTCTCCCTCCGCCTGCCGCTCCCCCTGCTCATACTCTCTCTCTCTCTCTCTCTGACAAAAAACTTGGGGGAAAAAAAAGAGCTATCAGGACCTCCTGAATCATCCAGAAAAGGTTAAAATACATTGGCAGGTGAAAAGAAAATGAGTGAAACAAGTCCAAAATGGTAAACAAAAAAAGATCTGATGATCCTGGTATCCACTATAAAACAAAGCCAACACTTGTCACACACAAGCTCTCACTGCACAACAATGTTTGAGTCACTAAGTAAACTATATTCCACACTAGGTTTTTTTTAAATTTAATAATAATTTTTTATTATATTATGTTAGTCACCATACAGTACATCCCTATTTTTTGATGTAAAATTCCATGATTCATTACTTGCATATAACACCCAGTGCACCATGCAATATGTGACCTCCTTAATACCCATCACCAGCCTATCCCAACCCCCCCCCAAAGCCCTCAGTCTGTTTCCCAGAGTCCATAGTCTCTCATGGTTCATTCCCCCTTCTGTTTACCCCTCCTTTCTTCTCCTACCGATCTTCCTACTTCTTACGTTTCATAAATGAGTGAAACCATATGATAACTGTCTTTCTCTGCTTCACTTATTTCACTTAGCATTAAAGAACGGAACAGGATAGCTCTACTTCAATTTACATTATGAATGCATTCCTCATAATAAATATTTAAATTCAGTGTTGAGAAATCAAATTACATTTTGCTATTGATTCAACTTCATAATTTCAGAGCTCTGTTCGGGGTGGGGGGGAAATGGAAGAGGGGAAAGGGAGGATACCTCCCTGCTAAAACATAATAAAAATGCCCTTAAGAATGCAAAGTAAACTTTAAAGAGAGATAATCTTTTGCTCAAACCTAAAACTGCTCTAAAAATAGACTATTTTTAAAAATCTTTTTATACAGAAAGAACCTAGCAATAAAAGTATTCTTGTATTAAATAATTAATCTAATTATTCATTTAACAAGTATACATTAAGCACCTATTCTGAGTATAGACTTAGTCTGTATATAAACTACTCTCTGTTTAGGAGCAATTCCAGTTACCCCTCCCAAGTTTGATGATGTTCTTAAACCCACAATTTATTATTGAGGTTTTAAGCTTCACAGTACTATCCTTGTCTCTCAGTGATTCCAGTGGCTCATAAATAATACTGATCTCCTTTACATATAAGGAAAGCAAATAACCCAGCTAGCAAAGTAAAGAAAAAAACAGGAGTGGTCAAGCCTTAGTCTTGGCTCCCAACTATCACTAAAAGGCAAGCACAGAGGCAGGGAAAAGGGGAAAAAGACTCACTCACCAGGCGTGTCAAAAAACAAAGGACTAATATATAAATTTTACCTTATGGCAAATAATAGTGATTACTGTCATTTATGACATCCTCTAATATCAGCCTTGTCACTTGAAAATGCATTTGCATCCACACCCTCTTTCAATCAACTGTAACTGCTCCCATTCCACAAAAAAAAGACAAAAAAAAACTGACGCTCTGAGGCAAGAAGAGAAGGAAGTAAAGAGGCTTCTTCCTCTAGGCTTATAAAAATGTTTGTGTTTCTCCATCTTAAAAATAAAAAAATGTTTCCTCTCCATCCCACCTTTCTTAATCATTTAGAAATCCTTAAAATGTAGTTCATAATTACTTAAGTAACCTAAGTTGCCCAATGGAAAAGAGCAGAGCTGGAATGAAGCCTGAACTCCCCCTCTTTGCCCTAAGCCACAGTGTCTCCCAGGGCAGTGTCAGTATCAGCTGTTTCCCCCATTCTGTGACAGCACACCTCCAAGAGCCTCTTCCTGCTAGATCAGAAAAGGAGGAAGAGGAAGACAGCAACACTGCCTGCAGAGTTCAAAGGAACAAGAGTCTTAGCCATGCTTTGCTCCTCTCTGCCTAAACCTGGGAGGGAAGAATTCTTGTTATTCTTGACGCTGACCTCCTGCCATGTATTGGCAGCTCTGAGTATCCTGTCCTGGTTGCTCTCCTTGGGCCTTCTGACAATGCCAGTTGTGTTTTGGCCTTGTTTCTCCCTCATGGTGGTTTATAAGCCGCTCCGAGCAGATCTGATTTTGACTTCAGTGAAGACTAGTGGGCATTCAAGGCAGGTCTGTCACTCTGGCTGCTATGAAGGAATCCCAAAGGGGACTTTCACGTAGCTTGTTTCCCTTATTCTGCCACCAGCCAAGGCCAAGGAAAGAGAGCCTACATGCCCACACTCAAGCCTCAGCAGTGTGCTAATGAATGAGTTTATTTATTTGTGAGCTGGCATGCTTACCCTTTCCCGGGGCTGTGTACATGGCTATCTCCACCTGGTTTCCTAAACTCCCACCCCATGAAGCCCAACCTTTATGTGGGGAGTGTGGGAAGTGTGCGGAGTGTGGGGGCCACAGGACAGTGTGGGGGCCACAAGACAGTCTGTGGGCAAACAGACAAGTGGGGTGAGGCACTTCCTGAAGCCATCTCATCTGACAGCGAGCCTCCTCCAAGAACTACACCTGGCCTGTGGCCTGCCTGTCAGATCCACTATAGAGAACAAGCTTCTGGGTAGCAGGTACCAGAGCTTTTAGGTTATGCAATGTTGATAAAATGATGCTGCATAGGCCTTCGGTTTGGGCAAAAAGCTACATGTGTGAGTGTTTGAACAGAGTGACTGGCTCGGGGAGGGAGAGTAAGGATGTGCACATGGCCAGGGCTCACCATATATAGCAGGTCTGGGGCTGCTGGAATCCAGAGTGAGCTTGTAAGCCCTACAGCTATATCAAAACTGCCGTGGTGGTTTTAAAGAGCCCGCTTGCAAAGGCTGGAGCGTCTGCCAGGGCAGTGCTCTGGCTGGACTGAGACTGGGACCGGTCTGCTTTCCAATCCCTTCCCACCTGCACAGTTTCCTTCCTTCTCTTCTTTCCCAGAAGCTTCTTCCCCCAGACTTATAAAAATGTTCCTGTGTTTCTCCCTCTTAAAAGAAAAAATAGAAAGCAAATAACAAAATGCCTCCCCTCTGTCCTGTTTCTCCCTCTAGTGATCATCTTTCCTAATCACTTGGAATGTCTTAAAAAGTAGTTTACAGTTACTTCCTACCCTCCTACTAACTCCTCAAGACCCCATGTGCTTTGGTTCTAGTCCCCAGAGAGCCAATGCAACTGCTTCCTTTGACCATCCCCAGGCAGTCCCTCCTCCCCTGTGCTCCCATAAGATCTGTGTGTCTGCTACACATAGCACTTATCACCCTGTACTGTTTTCAGGTCTACTTGTTGCCTCTTCCAGGACACAGACAGTGAATACCAAGAAACACAGTTTCATACAGTTGATGGTCAGTGCTATGCTGTTTATATTCATGGGAAGAAACCCCCAACCCCCCTGACCACCAGAAGGGGACACTCAAGCAGGAAGCCAAGAATTGCAGAGCAGCAGTTAGCTTTTAGATTTGAGTCTCCGACCCTCCATTACAGATGAAGAGGCCTGTGACAAATTCCTTAAAATAGCCAAAATCATCTCCCCATCTGTAAAATGAGGGGGTTGAACTAGATCTGTGGTTTTTATTTATTTATTTTTTTAAAGATGTATTCATTTTAGAGAAAGAGAGAAAGAGAGAGAGCAGGAGGGGAGGGGCAATGGGAGAGGGAGTGAATGCCAAGCAGACTCCGAGCTAAGCATAGGGCCAGACACAGGGCTCAATCTCATGACCCCTGAGATCACGACCTGAGCTGAAACCTAGTCAGTTGCTTAACAAACTGAGCCACTCAGGCACCCCTAGATCTGTGGTTTTTAAACTGTGGTCTGAGTTTCCACAGAGCTACGTAAGGGCCCCTTACCAGTGGGCACATTATGACAATCTGAAGTGAGCAGGTCATTCCCACTTCCTCAAGTAGCAATTCTTTATCTATTCATACATGGTGACTGAGCATAAAATTTCATTTTTAAAAAGGGCTCAGATGGTAAAAAGATTGAACCACTAGATCCCTATACCTGCAATGCTTTTCATCCACCCTTTGACTTGCTAACTTTTACTTACCATTCAGGTGTTATTTTAAATGTCATCTCTTCAGTAAGCCCTCCCTGAGTGACTGACCCACCCTCCCACCTAAATTATGGACCCCTCCTCCCCCCTTCCATTTCCTCTCATCACGCTATTCCAGCTGCATTTTATTAATGATTTAATGTCTCTCCCCCACATTCTAAGCCCTGTGAGGGCAGGAAACAAATTTACTGCATACAGTAGATTCAATTGGAGAATAAATGCTATAATTTTATGGATTTAATTTTTTTTTTAATTTTTAAATCATCTCTACACCCACTGTAGGCCTTGAACCCACAACCCTGAGATCAAGAGTCACATGCTCCACAGACCAAGCCAGCAGGAGCACCTAAATAATTTATGGATTTACGTTTAAGAATAAGCAGGTACTTTAAATAATAAATACATTAATAAATATTAAATAGTATTAGTATTAATAAGTAATCATTTAATTAGCTACTTTGGTAGTTTTTAATTACCAATGAGGAAAGCAACTTAATACTTTGAGTACTTTGAGTTAGCCAGACCTATACTTTGAATTTCTTCTCCATCATGTACTAACTAGTTCTTTGGGCAAGTTTTCTGACTTCTCTAAGCTGCTGATCCCTCATGTGTAAAATAAAAATAAAGCAGTTGTACAAATGTGTGAGATAATACATGTAAAATAAATAAAAGATATGTAAAAGCCTTAGTGATTATTATATTTATGATACCCTGACTTTAAAATAATTTTTAAAAGTACAAACTGCAGAGGCACCTGGCTGGTTCAGTAGATGAAGCATGCTACTCTTGATCTCAGGGTGTAAGTTCGAGCCCCATACTGTGTGTAGAGGTAACTTAAAAATAAAAAAATAAAAACTGCAATTTACTCCCTGCATTCCATCTCCATCATAGACATATTCTAATTTTATTTATCCCATTCCATTTTCTAAAATTAACTTCTGCATCTAGAAGGTATCACGACTAAAAGAGAAGTCTCTAACAAATCTATTAATGCCAACATAAATTCCAGCCACATGCATAAAACCACCAGAGAAACTGAAGTAGGAGTGCAGCTTTGCCAGTCTCACCCAACCACAAGACAGTGCCAGGACCCTTCCAAATGCTGTAGGAGCCAAGTCCAATCTGGGGCCATCAATTACTTAGTGAACATTTACTGACAAACTAAGAGTAAGACATGCAACTGAGAGAAGAAATATCTCATTTTCATCTTTCCAAAAAGATTATAAAAATAATTGTTGCTCTCAATAAATTCACCATCCACAAAGACTATACAATAAAACATAATAATGTTATGTGATGTGTACTGTGATAGAAGTGTCTAAAATACTAAGAGAACACAGAAGAGGAACTAACTCTTGCCTTCAAAAGGTAGAGAAGCCTTCAAAGAAAAATGATATCTGAGTTGGATATTGAATGAAAAACAGGAGCTTGTCAGGGGGAGAGCAGGGAGAAGGGCTTTCTGAACAGAAGAAAACTTTGTACAGAAGACTTGATATTTCTATTATGTAATATTGTTTTATCTTGCAGAGGAGGGAGTGGTGGTGACAGTGGTACCTAGAATGCACATGAGACTAGCAGATGTGGCATTTTTGGTGGGTTATGAATACCATGCTAAGAAATATACTTTGTCCCGAGAATAATGGAGAATATTAAGGAGTGTGTGTGTGTGTGTGTGTACACTAATCCAATTTATATTGGGAGGACCAACGGCATGTGAAGATGGAAACTGGAGGCCAAACATCAGTTTCCGGCTACTGTTGCTTATGACCCAGTAAAGTCAATTTAATGGGTGACTTCTTAAATTTTTCTTTATAATGAATTCAAATGGAATAGAAAATATCAGAGACTATCTGACATTGTAAGGCCAAATTTTATAATTATAGCATCAGAGACAAGTGTGTTCTGGGTTCCAGAGTAAAATTCATTTGTTACTGTGGGTCACGGTCAAAAAAGTTTGAGACCAGATGAAGGGGTGAGGGAAAAGTCAAGGAGGTCTCCCTGGTTTCGGTATGGATACCTGAATGAATTGCAATGCCATTGCCCAAGACAGGGAAGAGAGGAGGAGGCCTGCCTTCATCAAGTCCATATCTGGATGCAGGAAAGCCCAGACGGCAACCTCTCTCAACAATTTTTCAGCAGCCACAGTCAATACTAATCTTGTTCAGCAAAGACAAAGGACACATAGTCATTGCAGCTGCAAGCTCACGTGAATACACAACCAATAAGGGCCCTCTAGAAATTGGAAATACACAGAGAAACCTGGGAACTAGAAAAAGCAGACAGGATAAAGCAATCTTCAACACCTCTTCCAGGGAAATAAAGGATGTGAGAAATCCTGTCTGTATTCTAAGAGCCGACAGGGAGCCATCACCCTTGGGAACCCAAGCAAGCTTTCTGAAAAGTCCACTGCCAGGTATTCTGTTTATTAGGGTTGGTTTTTTGGGTTTTGTGTTTGTTTGTTTTTTTCCTTAGGGGATGGGGAGGATTCTTTCTACTTTTATAACTGCTTTCTAAGCCTCCCTAGCTCTCCCTCATACTACCACCTACAGGAGGTATTTCAACCCTACACATCTCTGGCAAGTCCACTGAGTCCTGTAATAGTGGATATGGCTATCCCTCAGTTATCCTCCTGGAGCATCAGGCTAAGAGAATAGGGCTGGAAGAACATAGCTTCTCCACAGAGTTGGAGTGGATCCATTACTCCTCCTAATACCCCTATCTCTTAGAAGAGAAAGTTTCCCAAATCTTCTTGGAGGATGACAGCACAACTGGGCCCCATTTATGGCAACCCTTCCTGTTAAATTCCTCCACAAGCCTGCTCTAGACACTTCAGACAAGTGGCTGTCCTCAAATACTCCATGTCCTTGCACATATGTTCTGTGTTTTGCTCCTGATATTCCCTCAACCTAAAATGCCCTTCTTTTCTGACAGAAATTCTACTCACCCTTCATGGTACAGCTCAACATCATGTCTACCACAGAGCCACTCTTTATCCAATACTCTCCCCTACCACCACCACCTAATTTGGATTTAGTCACACCTCCTTATCCTTCCATAGTTTCTGCTTGTGCCCTGGGCACAGCACTTCTTTCACTGTCATCTGTTACGGGCAATTGTACTTTCTGCCTGTTATCTGCAGACTAAGTTTCTGAAGGTGCATGCCATGTCATACCCTTCTCTCTAGAGCCCCCCAGTCCTTAACACATAGTGAGTTCTCAATACGTTTCCCGATTCAAACCGAAAAGCTACCGTTTCATTCCACCAAAGCCTGCAAATCATAAGAACCAAAGAGGAAGGGTGGAGGGGAGACCAAATGTAGATCTGAAGCAAACAGCCTCCCTCCCCCTACTGAACTGGTAGCAGTACTCCCCACTCCTCTGAGAAAGTAAAAGCAACCTCAGCAAGGAAGATGCAGCATGTCTGGAAATGGTGGCTATCTTGAAAAAACTATAAGTAGTTTCAAGGTTCTCTTGGCTACTATAAGTCAGGGATTGACCTTGGGATATGGTTATAAGGGTTATATTATTTTATTTTGCCATCCACTCCCTCTAACACTCTGATACCTCTTGCTATATGGGCAAAAAAGAGTCTTTCATACAAGCTCTGAATATTATCTTAGAGCTCCTCTGGGAACAGCCTAGCCTCCTCTCAACCCTCCCACCTTTCCAATGAGTAATTCTGCAGTGCCACCTCTGCAGTCCTCTCCTCTTGAAAAAGCGGTTTTCCTCTCAGGAGATCCAGCTGCCCTCCCTAAACCTTTTCTTAACCTTCACCGTTCAGACCAAAGGTACTCTGCCTTCTCAGCCACCTGGCTAAAAGATGGTATATGTCAAAGAACAGGCAGAACTAGTAAAGGTTTTGATAATTGTGGCTTCCTCTGTGATCCCATAGGCACTACTCACTCAGATTTATTATAGAACTTAGCCATTCTGATTTATCACTCACTATTTTAAATGTCTTATCTCCCTCGTTAGACTGTGAGCTCCTGAGAACCACTGCTAGTTCTCAGCAAACTGCCCAGGACATAGTGTGCACTCAATGAAGTACCCGCTTAGAAAAAATAACATAAAATAAATTGCTACCTTATGCCCCTTAGCCAATCGCAGTGACTATGTGAGTTCAGAAGGAGAAATATTTCAGAGGTGATCAAAACCAAAAAGTCTTTATATAGCAGTCAGTCCTGTGATGCAAAGCTCAGCTGAAGGCAGTCTCAAACAAGGGTCCTTTTGACAGGGCAACCATTCCCCACGTTCCTCAGATACTCACTATGGTCAAAGTAGTAAACTTAGTTCTCCAGAATTTACTTTCCCAAGATCTGGCAGTTCAATAAATGCATTCCCCAGCCCCCACTTCAACGTCTCTCCTATATCCTTCTGACCTTTAATACTGTGTAACATTAGATGAAAAATTGATTTTTTTTGGCTACTTAATTTGCAGCTGAAGAAAAAATATACTGTTTAAGGTGTTAAATATTTTTACATGCAACAAACCTGGCATGAATCTAACCTGTATGCACATTTTAGAGGTACAGGCGTAAATGTCAGTGCTATAATTTGTTATAGGTTTCTGATGACCAGCAATGAAAATGACCACGGATTCTCACAATTCAAACCACTTTTACGTAAATGTGAACTTTCCTAAAACAGCCAAGGGAGAGAACTTTCCACCCAAGCTCACAGAGTCTCTTAGAGATACTGATAGCATTGTTCACCAGGCTAGGTGTTCTTTGAGAAAAGCCTACAAATATTAGTTTCTTTCTGGGACTATGCTTTGACCTTTAATAAAAATGTGCTTTAAGACACTAGTTATTAAAATGAAAGGAACAGTTTTTAATGCCTGAACAACTGCCATTTCATATAATCAGCCCTGCTGAAGGCCATACCTTACAAGTTAGCAGTGTTTCAAAAAAAAAAAAAAAAAAATTTGGTGACTTCACTTAAATTGCTCACTTACCAGACATGAAGTAGAGTTATAAGAAACCATGAATTGAAAGTATCAGGCATCTGACACCCTAGAAAATAACAATAAAGTATAAATATGTGAGGGTTTAGGGAAGGAATATTGACTGTATTTTAAATATTGGTAGGAATCTATTCAACTCAAATATATGGCAGTTACAGTGCTGATTATGCGACCATAGAGGGCCAGTGGAACCACAGGGCAAGATGATGGGCTGAAAGAGCACTGAATGCAGTCAGACAACCAACCTTCTAGTTCCAGCCCTGGCACCACTTTGCTGCGTGGCCTCGGGCAAATCGCCTTTCTCCTCAGATGCTCAGTTTTTCTCACTTTGTATAATGTAGCCTAGATGATCTGTATGGTTCCTTCCAACTTACATGCTATTTTTGAGACCTTCCTGGTCTCAAATTCATGTGGAAAGCTAGGCAGACACTACTTTGCCTACCCCACTTAAGTACAGGCATTTTTCACTGGAGACCCTCTGAGAAGTCTAAGTTTTTCTAGTTTCTTTTTCCTGTCTTCCTTCTTTAAGGCGACCCAGTATGCTACAAACATGGGTATGCTGAATGATTCACCCAAAATAAATTACCAGGAGAAAGAAATGGGGCTCTAGGGGAGCTACAGTTGAATAAGAAAGCAGATTACATCTAAAGATAGGCATTCATCATCCCTCAGGAATGACAAAACTTTAAGATACTAAAACTCAGGTCAATGCTTAAACACCCACACCTCTCAATTCTCAGATCTCCAGGAAATGCCTCTGGCTAAATGAGGGGTCCCCTGCTGAATGCACCCTCCTTATTACATGACAGAGAGAAAAGCTGGAGCAAAAGGATAAAGAAAAGTGAGTATCAGTGGTCAATTTGGGCCCTTTGAGCAATGACTCAAGAAAAAAGGGATATCTTCTGCCTTGCAGCAAACAACGAAGTATACAAGGTACTAAAGGATAACAAAGGAGAGAAAACACAGAGGAGAACCTCTGTGAAGCACACTAACACTACCAATAATAATAAAGAGCTGTAATTCCTTGAGGGCTTACTTTGTGTGAGACATTGTAATTGATGCTTACAAGCATGAGCTCAATGAATTCTACTAACAGGTTTATAAGGTGGGTATTAACAATACCCTCAATGACAGATGACAAAATGAACTCGTAGAGGGACCATGACAATTGCCCAAGGTCACACAGCTATGAAATGAAACATCTGGGATCAAGTTCAGATCTGTTTGATTTCAGGCACTGTGGTCTTAATCGCTAACTGTTTCTCTAATACTAATACTAGAAACTAAGGTCCACTGCTAGTCATGTCAATAGATTATCTCACTTAACCCTCACTTTAACCCTGAAGGGAGGCATTATAAGACTCATTTTAGAGATGAGGAAACAGGCTCAAAAAGGCTAAGTAACTTGAGGGCAGCCACAATATAACAAGCTAGTGGCTGGGCTGGAGTTTAAGTCCAGGTCTGTCACAAAGTGACACCAAAATACTCTGGTGAGCTTACTGGGAGGTGCCCAGCAGTTGTCAAGTGAACTTCCTCTTGGAACCCAGCAGGAGGGAGGTGAAGGCTGGCCTGGCCAACCATACAGCTATTAAGATACATGCCATCTGAGAGTGGGCCAACCACCCTCCACCTAGAACAAGAATAGCCATGAGAAACTCTCAAGCCCGGATCTGAAGTTGGGTCTTTTTTGGATGCTAGAACAAAACATTAAAAAGAAAAGTTTTCTTGGAAGTCTGTCTTTCAATCTGGAAAATGAAATTTGGCTGCTTCTAAAGGACAATCTGTTCAATTGCTACCTCTACATCAAAGCTTCTCGGCAGCCTCCAGGAGCATTTCCAATTCTCTCAGAGAGGGAATCAATTTTGGGGCTGGAAAGCACAGACAGACAGACAGGCCAGCAGCTGGACCTGGGTCACAATTTTCCATTCTGGGGGTCGGCTCAGGGCTAATGATGGGAAAAGAGCTGGCATATTGACTCCCTGTCCCCAATGGAGTCAGAACAGAAACCCACAGGATAAAGCCCTAAGAAACAAGACCACTGAATGACCATAAGCATCACAAAAACATAGCAGATCTTCAGCTCAATGAACCGTGTTTAAACACTTCAAAGTTAAAATCTGTTACTGCCTTTTGTCAAGATCACACTCTTGCACCAATACACGCTTGGTGCGTTATTTTCTGAGGCTAGATACTTTCTTCCTCAATACCAAGTTGGATAATATTTTTTTTTAAAGATTTTATTTATTTATTCGACAGAGATAAAGACAGTCAGTGAGAGAGGGAACACAAGCAGGGGGAGTGGGAGAGGAAGAAGCAGGCTCCCAGCGGAGGAGCCTGACGTGGGGCTCGATCCCATAACGCCGGGATCACGCCCTGAGCCGAAGGCAGACGCTTAACCGCTGTGCCACCCAGGCGCCCCCAAGTTGGATAATATTAAACAATTCATCAGTGTTATGGAGTGGCAGTATTAACACTGTTGTTTGTGTAATGCAGGCTCTGGGGTCAGACCTCCCGATTCAAAACCCTGACTGTACCTCTTACTTGCTACGTGACTCTGGGTAAAGTTACTTAGCGTTCTCAGTGCCTCAGCTGTCTTCTCTGTAAAAATGGGGAGAACGAGAGAACCTACCTTATAGGGATTTGTGAGGATTAAATGAGATAAGGCCTGTAAAATGTTTAGCAAAATGGTTAATATTTAATAGGTACTCAATAAATATTTACTACTGTTGTTTCTCAGTGAATTATTTAAACACTATGGTTTAAAATATCTTAAATAGCTCACTATTTAAGACTGTGTCAATAAAATGATGAACCTCAATCACTGACTCAGAACTTATTCATTAAGGAGCCTCCTCTCCAAGGTATTAAGTCTCTTAAGAGCTAAAGACAAAGCAGTTTTCATACAGTACGGAATTTCAGTATGGAATTAAACACAAACTTTATTGATTGGCCCCATCTGTTCCAAAGTGCTTCTCATAACAGAACTGATCTCCAAAAGATCAGTTAGCAAGCCACTGCAGGCTCACAGACGTTATGCTCATTGATGCCACAAATGACATACACCATCAGAACATCTTAGAAACAACAGGGGGCTGGCTGTTAATCTCACCAGTCAGAATCCCCAAGGTCTAGGTCTCTGGATCAAGACCTTTGAACACATTGGCTCTGAGATGACAGAGAGTCTATAACTTGGGCATTTTATGGGGGTCTATCCAAGAGGCTATAGGCCTATTGTTTACTTACAAGCACAGTGTGAGTAAATAACTCATTCTTACACAATCTTCATGAATTAGCACTGGCCTCCCTTCTGTTGGAAGAGTAAGGAAGACAGTGTTGAGCTACCTAAGCCTCTCTATCCTTTTTAAAAATTACTGAATGCTCAGGACTCTTAAAAGTCGAGGCCTAAAATACCAAAAATCCAAGGGAGCAACAGCCACTTTAAAGGTATAATCTTGGGGGCGCCTGGGTGGCACAGCGGTTAAGCGTCTGCCTTCGGCTCAGGGCGTGATCCCGGCGTTATGGGATCGAGCCCCACGTCAGGCTCCTCCGCTGGGAGCCTGCTTCTTCCTCTCCCACTCCCCCTGCTTGTGTTCCCTCTCTCACTGACTGTCTCTATCTCTGTCGAATAAATAAATAAAATCTTTAAAAAAAAAAAGGTATAATCTTGGGAAGTGATACATATATATTCTCTTTTTTTACCCCACACCTGCCTGGCCTACTCTTTAGAACTTTTCTATAGAAGGTGCAAGAAAGTCTCATTTATCTGCCTCCAACTGGTATTTTTCAGATTGGTTCCCTTTTTTATTCCTAGCCACAGTTCAGAACCACTTTGGTTTCATTTAAAATTTAATCTACCCACAAATGTCAAAGATGGACCACCCTGGAGCATGATACCAATGAAAAAGCTATAAGTCTAAAAGGCAATTCTTTTTTTTTTAATATTTTTTTATTATATTATGTTAGTCACCATACAGTACATCCCTGGTTTTTGATGTAAAGCTCGATGTTTCATTAGTTGTGTATAACACCCAGTGCACTATGCAATATGTGCCCTCCTTACTACCCATCACCAGCCTATCCCATTCCCCCACCCGCTGAAGCCCTCAGTTAGTTTCTCAGAGTCCATAGTCTCTCATGCTTCATTCCCCCTTCTGAGTACCCCCCTTTCTTTATCCCTTTCTTCTCCTACCAATCTTCCTAGTTCTTATGTTCTATAGATGAGAGAAACCATATGATAATTGTCTTTCTCTGCTTGACTTATTTCACTTAGCATTATCTCCTCCAGTGCCATCCATGTTGCAGCAAATGTTGAGAAATCATTCTTTTTGATAGCTGAATAATATTCCATTGTATATATGGACCACAACTTCTTAATCCAGTCATCTGTTGAAGGGCATCTCGGCTCCTTCCACGATTTAGCTATTGTGGACAGAGCTGCTACGAACATTGGGGTGCATATGGCCCTTCTCTTCACTACGTCTGTATCTTTGAGGTAAATACCCAGTAGTGCAATGGCTGGGTAATAGGGTAGCTCAATTTTTAACTTTCTAAGGGACCTCCACACTGTTTTCCAGAGTGGCCTGTACCAACTTGCATTCCCACCAACAATGTAGGAGGGACCCCCTTTCTCCACATCCTCTCCAACAATTGTTGTTTCTTTAAAAGACAATTCTTAAATTGAGCTTTAAAAAACCTTAAGCAAGAGTGGTGTCACTGAAAAATGTACTGCCTCTCTGTAACTACTTCAAAGGGCAAAGCTAGAACAAAGCTTACTGAGGTGAACATATTCTAATACATGTAAACATCAGTTTATAATAGAGTATCTCCTAAAGGTAGTTCTTATTTAAAAACAGTAACATACAAAAATATTAAAATGGATTATAATTTCTAATTTGCAGTTATATTCTTTCACAGGCCATGTGGTATAGTGGAAAAATTCCTGGCCTTTAAGCCAGACAACATAGGATCAAGCCTCAGCTAAGCAACTTTGGGAAATCACTTAGTCTCTTAAGTTTCAACTGTTTCTGAAAAGAAAATAAAAATGAAAACAAGAATACAAGTCCTTCCTATCCTACAAGGTTTTGTAACTCCTAAATGAGACCAATGTAAAAGTATACCATGCAAATGTGAATTATTAGCATATAATGGTAATAATGTGTACAAACTTTTATAAGTAGTTTACAACAGATTATAAATTAAAACACGATATGTTACCTTAAATATATAATAATAACCTCATTATTCAATCTATAATATTAACTCAAGGATCTTCAATAATGAGGACTGGCTAAGACAAGGTAACAAACATCATTTCAAAATAATTATGAATTTATGACTTATTTATGGAATCAAATGTTAAATAGATATCTGAGGATGAGATTTTAAAAAGATATGATGAAAAGTACTTGGGGACATGTATTCCAGAAATCACTTAAGAAAAATCCAACTTCTAATATTAATAGTTTCTTCATCAAATAAAGTATATTTTCTCCCTTCAGACTAATTTTTCCTAAAATGAGAAATTTTTAGAGATTAAAAGGAAGAAGGAAAGTTTACTTTTGTCCCTATGAATAAATAAGACACTAAATCAGGATTACAACTCAGTAGGGTATTTTAAGTTTCTAACATAACATCAATCTGCTGAAATTGTAAAATCACCAAAACAACTTGCATTCAGTTTTAAAAAACCAAAATAGTTATTAAATAATCCAAACTGCATCTACCTATCTTCCTTGTTATTAACATAATTCTATATAAACATTTGCTCTCCATGAAAAATATCAAGTATATACAGTTAAGTAAGTGTTTGTGGCTTGCAAGATAATGGCTGTTACCACAGATGTGCACAGCACACATTTCTTTCCAAAATCTGTAGAACTAGAAACAGCTTAACTTTCCCAATTACTTTATAAGTACCTGCTTTAACTAACTTTATAACTAAACAGTTTACAGCATCAAAATGAATACTATGTTGACATAATCAACTGATAGTGGTGGTCCAAACCAGTAAAACTCTTTTGGAAAACAATTTATTAATGGGATATAAATTATAAAATTATGTATATATATACCTTTTGACCCAATTATCCTTCAACAGAAAGAAAACAGTCAGTAGGCATCAACCAAAACAATTAAAAACTAGAAATAAAAGAAGAGTGATTGGCAAAAAGTTCATTTCACGTCAAAATGCTAAGCAAAACATCCAGAATGTAAACAGGATTTGTTTACTATGAGTACTCATACGTAAAAAAACGCATGTGTGGAAAAATGTCAAAGTACTAGTCAAATTTTTAGGTTTCTTCTTTTTTCAAACTTGTTCAAATGTCTTATTTATAGGGTTTTTTGCCCTTGTTTATTCTATTAACAGGGAAAAATAAGCAGGTTTTATTACACACTCTGTAAAGGAAAAATTGTTTCACTAATGACTCAAAACCGATAGTCATAAAAATGAAAAATAGATTCTTTTTTTTTTAAGATTTTATTTTTAAGTAATCTCTACACCCAACATGGGGCTCAAACTTACAACCCCAAGATCAAGAGTCACGTGCTGTACCGACTGAGCCAACCAGGCACCCCATGAAAAGTAGATTCACTCTCCTTTTCAGAACTATCAAAAGTAGTAACTTACTTAAAAAGAACTCCTCGAAGTCAGTTTTCTCCACACAGCTAGTATACATGCGCAGGGCCGCAATCTTAATCTTCTAGACAAAAAAAATAAAACCATACTCAAGATATAACCAAGTATGTTCTAGCGCCATTAGATGTAGGTCACAACATCTTATATTTGTTCAACTAGGAGGATGAGTCCAAACCTGTCTCTAGGCAAATTTAATAGCTAAACCAACACAGAATCTTTCTTTCTTAATGCTAACTACATAATTTTCACATTTTATAATTTAGCATCAAAATGTCAAAAAGATTTTTCCAATATTTAAATGAAATCTCTCCTTTAATTTCCTTCATCACATTTGAGCCTCTAAATCACTGTTCAGCATCATTCACATTAACTCTTTATAATCTGAAATCCCTTATATTAAAAAATTATCCATTCTTCTGACCAAAATCAAACAAACAAACCAAAAAACCCCCTCAATCCTTCAACCTTACCTCAGAAGCACTACTATCTATTCTGTAAGTCTTTTTTATACCTTGGGGAAAGAGTCTTTTTTTTTCTATATTCTCCCTAGTTTTATAGTTTGTTGAATAAGAGAAGACCATGTTTACAAATAAGGGTTCTTAATGAATGCAAAATATAGTAAAAGGATCAATATTTTACTACTTCCCAAAGCATTAAGAATTTATTCACTGTATACTTAAGGTGTGTATATTTTACCGTATATACATTATACCTCCATAAAAATAAATCTAAAAGTGAAAAATAAATTCTTTTAACAGTTAAATTGTAGGTCCGAGGACCAACTCAGTGCTAAAGTAAGAAGTATTTCTAAGGACTTTCAAAATATTTCCTTAAGGATACAATGAAATAAATTAGGCCATGCACAAAAGCCTTTATAGCAGCTTATTTTTTCTTAAAATGATAGAAAATTACAAACTCAAATATGCAGACTAAAAAAAATGCATAAACAAAATGAAATAGCAACTGAAGAAAAAACAATCTAGAATTTTAGTAAAGCTATGTTATTAAGGTTCATAGTCACCAAAAATATACTATATCCAGTACTATATAATGCTCATTTCTCAGTACACTGTAGGGTCAAAACAGCAGTGTCTCTAACAGGCAGAAGTACCAAAATAAATTAAAGAAGGATTATGTCTCTGATTGTAATTAAGATTTTTTTCTTTGCTAATTTGAGGTCTGTCATATTTTCAAGGCTTTCAGAGTAAATGTCATATAGGGGAAAACAGAATAAACACAAAACAACAAAAACAGATATATCTACAAGGGAATAAATCAGCAGTAGAAGCCAATTTAAACAACACCTACGGTAAGACACTAAAAAAGAAGAGCAAATTAAACCTAAAAGCAAGCAGAAAGAATGATATAATAAAGAACAGAGATCATAAAACTGGAAACAGAAAAATAGCACAGAAAATCAAAGAAACCAAAGCCAGTTCCTCAATAATATCAGTAAAATTGATAAAACATTAATAGAACTGATCAAGGAAAAAAAGAAAAAACAGAGAAGATAAAAATTAGCAGTATCAAGAATCAGAGAAGGTATAAAAACACACCCTAAAGATACTCAGAGAATAATAAGAGACTATTATGAGCATCTTTAGGACAACAGATGTGATTATTAGAGAAAATGGACAAATTACCAAAGAATAAATTTATCCCTAGAATAAATAACATGAATAGCCCTGTATCTATTAAACAAACGGGATTTGTGACCAAAAACAAACAAACAAAAAAAAAAACCTTCTCTGACGAAAACTCCATGCTTGATGGCATCACTAAACATCACTCAATGTTCCTACCAAACATCTGAAGAAATACTAAAACTACATAAATTCTTCCAGAAAACAAGAGGGATGAACACTTCCTAGCTCTTTCTATAAGGCCAATATTACCCTGATACCAAAACTAAAGTCATTAGAAGAAAATAAAACTACGGAACCACAGCCTTCATGAATAGATGCAAAAATCCTTAACAAAATATTAACAAATCAAATCCAGCAATATTTTAAAAGGACAACAAATCACAACCAACTTGGATTTATCCCTGGAATGCAAAGGTGATTCAACATTCACAAATCAATCAGTGTAATTCACCATATCAGCAGGCTGAAAAAGAAGCCTCTTTAACTTTGTAAACATCTGCAGCTCTAGGAAGTATCTGACATAGAACACATTTTGGGAAGTACTGGTCTCTACCATCATCAAACTAATGATATCCTAATATCATTATCCGAATGCTTTGGCTTTGACCGGCCTATTTCTATCCTCAAGACAGGGAGTTTAGGACATCTCTTAGCTCTTCACTTCAGTCAACAGTTTATTGAGTACCTAACTCAGTACTTGACGTGGATTTGGATGTTGGGAATACAGCAGTAAACAAACAAGTCAAAAACTCCTGCTTTCATGAAGATTACGGCCTACCTCAACTATAGACACATTGACCTTTTTTTTTTTTTGCCTGTAAACATAGGAGAAGACACTCAACTTTATTAGTAACCAGAGGAATGCAAAAATACCATTTCACACCATCTAATTGGTAAACATTAAAGTTTCACAGTATCAAGTGTTGGAAATGATACTGAACCTTTAAACCCTAACTGATGGACATATAAACTGACAAAACAACTGATGAATATAATTTAATAGTTAAAAGTATTCATAGACTAGTACCCAGTAATTCCATCTCTCTCTCAAGAAACTCCTACACAATTTAAAAGTACTATCATTATGAAAAAGCTAAACAACTGTCTTTGGTAGAGGAACAGTTAAGCTGTAATTTAATTATACAATGTGAAGCTATTCAGCAACTGAAATGAAAAAAAAATCAGATCTCCACTCAAAAACATAATGTTTACTAATAAAAACAGGTTGAAAAGTGAGATATCACTTACACAGTTATTATGAATACAATATATAATAGTGTATATGTTGTTTACGGATAATATATGAGTGGTAAAAGAACAAAAATGTACAAGAGGATGACAAAAACCAACTTTAGAATAGTAATCTCGGTAGAGGAAGAAAGAGAAGAAAGGAGAAATGGGCTTGTTTATTTTCTGTAAAAGTTTATCTTGGAAAAAATAAAGCTAAAGCAAATATGGCAAAAATTAATATCTGTCAAATATGGGTACTGGTATCTAAATGTCAACACATTTACAATTTTAAGTAAAATTCCTAATGGCCTATTTCTTGATTTTTTTTCTAACTCCACAGTTTCCTTCAGAGTCTCACACAGAGAGTCCTCTAGGTTCATAATTAATCATTCTGCCTGAGAAAGGCAGATTTGCCACCAAGACCCAAATCTTCCCTTGAGATGGTTACCCCCACAACATGTTCATGAAGAAAGCCTTCTTTACAAATAAGGAAGACCTCACCAGATTGGTCAGTGTATTTATACACTGCTCATAATGTGGCAATCAGGAGCATTTTATAGTTCCTCACTTTTCCTGCAGTGAAGCCAAGCCTTTATACTTGGGTGAGCCATTTTCCTGGACAAATGTCTAAAGCAAGTCCCCTAAGACCATCACAGAGGGACTGGAAATAACAACTTGGGGAAAGAATTTCTTCCAAGATTCATGCATTAATATAAGTTAAACAGGTAGGTGGACTAAATTCCACCCAGTCAATACAAATTGTTCTGGTTCTCAGAACACTTCATGTTTATTTCATTCTAACCCTGGAAGACTTCATCAGTGTTCCTGATGAAAACACAAGCACCTCAGACAGCTTTAAGAAATGAAAATTAGGGGCGCCTGGGTGGCACAGCGGTTAGGCGTCTGCCTTCGGCTCAGGGCGTGATCCCGGCGTTAAGGGATCGAGCCCCACATGGCTCCTCCGCTATGAGCCTGCTTCTTCCTCTCCCACCCCCCCTGCTTGTGTTCCCTCTCTCGCTGGCTGTCTCTATCTCTGTCAAATAAATAAATAAAATCTTTAAAAAAAAAAAAAACACCGCTTGAAATAAACCTATTTAAAAAAAAAAAAAAGAAAGAAATGAAAATTAGCTCTCCCACTGACTGATGCATCTTCTGCCATCTTACAGGATGAAAAATGAATGCAGTAAAAGGTTTGCACTAACAGCTGTGTGAGAGCTGAAGGGGCTTTGAAGTCATTTGAACCTTCTATTCTGTACTGGAATTCTTTCTACAGCATTCTTGATTCACAGTCAACCATCTGGGCCACTGTTCAAACAAGTCCAATGACCCTGGGAGGTTACCTATCCCCCTGAAGGACAGTTCTTGTTAGAGTTTTATGAATGTAAATCTGCTTCATGTAACATTCATTAAACATTCACTGCCCAGTGGAATACCTTAGTTAGATTAAGTCTCTTCATTTTCTTTTTTAACCAATACCTGAGAAGAACCACCATGTCTTCTCTTTTCCAGGGTAAGCATCCCTATTTCCTTCCACCACTCTTCATTCAAAATGGTTCCTGAAGCCTTCACAAGGCTCACTGCCCACTTTTGAGAGCATTCCAGTTTGTCAGTGTCCTTTAGAACAGAAATAATTTTTTGGCTTTATGCTAACCTGGAAACTGCCTATTCTATGACATGTGACTGAACCTGGGAAATGTTGTCCTTGTCTTACCTGATATCACTACATAAAGATAATGGAAAAGAATGGTTATTTCAGGACAAACAGGTAAGGAAAAGCTACATTTAAATTCCTAAATATGAATCTAAAAGAAAAATGAAACTACATATGAAAACGTTACAGAAAAAAAATGGAGGAAAGATGGTTGATACTGCTGATGTCAAGCAGGTATTTTACTCCCTAATGAAAGGCATGTGAAAACACAAAACTCAAAGATCTTTCTAGTGCAATCCAATACAAGTGTCTAGTCATTGATACCTGAGTCAACACTTACTGAAAAGGGCTTGCAATCTTTCTTTTTATTTATTTATTTGACAAAGAGAGAAAAAGAGCAGCAGAGGGAGAGAATCAGGCTCCCTGCTCAGATCAGACTCCCTGCTCGGACTTGATCTAAGGACCCCAGGATCATGACCCCAGGTGAAGGCAGACGCTTAACCAACTGAGCCACCCAGGCACCCAGGGCCTGCAATCTTTTAAAATGGAAAGTTACACCTATGTTTTCCTATCCAAATTATACTAGAATGGCATACTTTGATGTTTTGATGTCACAAATTAAAAAAGAAGGTTACAGAAAGTAAACACTGCCACATCACAAAGCCTTTTAAAATGCAAATATTAAGTACTTAGTTGAGGTCACAAAGGAACCAAGAAAAATCAAAGGCTAACTTAAACTACAACAGTGAAGAAATTTTCCTGATGATTTAGTAATCCTCCAAATGGTAGCCAACTTTCCCTCTGGAATCATAAAAAAACAGACTAGACAAAGCAATGGTAGCAACCAAGTGGAACTCAACCATCAAGAAATGAATAAAACAGTAAATTTTTCCCTTTTTTTTTTCTTTCTGCTCTCATTTCCCTTTTCTTTTAATTAATTTCTAATTTTCAAACAAAACAAGTTTTTTAAGTTTTTGAATCCAAATGCCATAATCACAAACCTTTTTTTGTAAGATTCTTATTAAAATCATTACCCAATATACCAGTGATTATCATTTGCCAAAAGATTAAGATGTAAAAAAAGATAACTTTAATGAATATAACTAATATTTCACTGATGATTAAGAAGGCACTTCATAATCTTAGGCTCTCAAGAACATCATTACCTAGTAATATGTGTTAACTTCTATACTTTTCAAAGCCCCGTGAAAACAAAATGTTTGCAGAATCACCATTTGCTTTTCAGAATTTATATAAAAAAGACATTATAGAGAGAAGCCTATACTTGGCTGCAGTGAGAACTGTTAGGAAGAGAACCAGACATTGCAAGAACTACAAGTAAAGTCTGTAATAAAACTAAAATTCTAATTTGAATCTATCTTGTTAAAATGGTATAACTGGCATTATTTGATCATTTGGGGCAAAGCTATGATGTTCTCTAGAAAAGTCCTCCCTACTGCTTTGTGATGACTTGCTTTGATTAACATATAACTTAACGACTGATTAGGCTTATCCAACATTCTAGCAACCTTGAAAAGCATTAAAAGGCACTTCTGCTATAAAGTTAAAGAGAAATGCTAGCACCAGGAGATAACTGGGCTAATATTTTATTACTTTAACTGGTTAGAGACATTGTTATAAAAACCCAGGGGCAATATGCACCTGATGCAGAGAAGACATTCATTCATTTATAGCAATGACTATAAAGCAAATAATATGCTAAGCTAAGACTTGACTAGGAATGACACAGCTAGCAAATATCCCTCCATAAAAAAGAATTATAATAAATTACAAAATTGATTAATTTTAAAAAAGGTTATTAGTAAAATTTTAACAAAAGTCACTCTAAAAAAAAAAAAAGGTCACTCTAATGACCTAGTGAAAAAGATCACTTATGAAAAAGGATTCATCAGAGAGTAATATTTCCTTAAGAATGCTACCCATCATAACATTTGGCCCATCTACTTCCTTAGGACTCATTTGTATGGTGTATCACGTAGCAAGAGCCTGGAAAGCCCAGTCTTACTGGCTTAGCTTGTACTGAGATATTTCTAAGGAAATCAGGTCAAGGGAACAGCGACAGTATTCCAGACCCACATATTACATAGATCTGACTCAGAATGAGAGGGTGAGGGAGGGACAATACACTTTGAAGCTCTCAAAATAATGTATGAATTTCACAAAAGCAAAGCAGAAGCTTTAAAAAAAATCTATAAGGAGCAGAAAGCACAAAGCCCAAAAAGAAAATGAGAAGAATTTAAAAAGAATTTACCCATTTACTGTATTTCAAAGGTCCTGTAAATCCCATGGCTTCTATTATCTTCGTGAAGGCACCAACCTTCTCTTCAACAGGCTGTGGAGAATCCTTGGTAGAAGAAAGCTATTTCATCAAAAAGAAGGGGACAAAATTAGTTACAAAAAAAATTTTTTTTAAGATTTATTTATTTATTTTAGGTGGGGAGTAGGGAGAAAAACTCTTTTTTTTTTTTTTTTTTGAGAGCAAGAGCATGAACAGGGGGAGGGGCAGGACAGAGGGAGAGGGAGAAGCAGACTCCCCATTGAGCAGGGAGCCCCATGCAGAGCTCGATCCCAGAACCCTAGAATTATGACCCGAGCCAAAGACAGACACTTAACCAACTGAGCCATCCAGGTGCCCCTAGACAGAAAGTCTTAAGCAGGCTCCTTGCTGAGTGTGGAACCTGACGTGGGGCTCGATCTCACCACCCTGAGTATCATGACCTGAACCAAAACAAAGAGTCAGACACTTAACCGACTGCACCACCCAGGCACCCCGCAAAATAATTTTCAAAAAAAGAATGCTTTTGTTTCTTATTAGATCTAAGGGTATTTTTTATTGCTTAGATTTTTTTTCACCTAGAATTTTTAATTCTCATTTTTCTGGGCATCTTATCACTCAGTGCAAATATATCTGGAACTCTAATAGGTGTCCTTCAAGTTTCAGAGCCACCTCACTGACTATATGCCTATGAACCCATGTCTAGGAAATGACAGATTTGGGCTATCAGAATCAAAGTTCTATGGAAAAGAGTACTTTTAACAGGAAATCTTGACCCTTACCTCCCAAAGAAGAATTCTGAAAAGTGGAATGCTCTATGTTTTTAGCATAACAGGAAAAGGAAAGAAAACTACTGTCTGAAAGTAGTCAAAAGTCATTCAAAATCATAATTGACCAAAGCAAGCACTGAATAAGTGTTCTTCCTAAGCTCGTATTTTTTAGAATAACACATTTTATGAATGACTATAGAAGATACAAGTCTTGTAGTTTGCAAATAAACTCCAAGAAAAATCTATTCTAATGTTAAGCCTCTCCAAATGAAGGCAGACTATATAATCGATAAGGAATTCTCCAAAAGTTAAATATTACTTCAAACATGTAACATGTTTTAACATACAAAAATCTTTACACTACTTTTAACATATAAAAAATCCATTAACAACTGTTTTCTCTAAAGGGTTTTCCAAGCAAGACAGTACAACAGAAGAAATACGGGACACAGGATCAGAAGCCTTAGGTTCAAATATTCAGTTGGTCTGTCGCTTATCTTCGTGACCTTGGGCAAGTCACTTTACTTCCATGAGCCTCACGTTCTGCATTCAATAAAATTCCTTGCCTCATCCAGCTAACCATTTTGCTGAGGTTCAAATAAGAACACCTGTGTGAAAGCAGTCTATAAATGTAGAAAACACTAATAATTCTCACCTTATTTGTGGTGTGATACTTCCTACTCCTCTGAACATCTATCCCAGGAATCTGTTCTGATCCACCACATTCTAGAGACTGGCTCACCTGAGGCCACTGGGGGATTAAAAAAAAAAAGATGTAAGCAACAGAAAGCATTCACTTGGACAGTTACTCTGAGTAGAGCTGCTTCAAAATTAAGACTACAGAATCTCTCCAACCTTGCTTAACGTAGTTCCTAGTGATCTGATCACCAAAAGAATCCAAGATGGGCACTTAAAATTGTGTCTGGTATGCAGGAGGTACTCAATAAACATCTGTTGGCTACCTGAATAAATAAAAGGACTCGGTTCTGGAAACCTGGAACTAAATAAATCTGAGTCAACTCTAGGAACTAGAATTGCAATAAAGACCTACCTAAACAATGGCAGCAGTGTGGTAAAAGGGGCGGGGGGACTCTTAACAGTCAATTTTAAGTTTAAAGCCTGATTCTTCCACATATAAGCTGGGTGGCCATGAGCAACTTACTGAACCTCAGTTGTACGGAGGATTGAAGATAACACATGTAAAGTAATTTTCACAAAATAATAAATAGAAGCTGCCATCATCACCATCACCACCAACATCATCGTTCAGATCAGAATTGCCTTCCTTTTATGTTCTCATTGCACTTGAATACATTTTGGCAATAGAATAGCCATTATTTACAATTATCACATGCCAGTACTATGCTAAATGCCTTACATATATTGTCTTCTTTAATACTCACCATAACACTATTAGGTTGGTATTAAAATTAAGACCAATAAACACAGTTTTGAAAACAAATTCCCAAGGGAAAAAAATTTCATGTAAGAGAGCCTCACTGCAGCATTATTCACAAGAGTGAAAACTGGGGGGGAAAAAGTCCAATAAGACGGTTAATTAAATTACAGTAAAGTCACTCAATGGAAAATCAGGTAGTCATTGAGATTTTTTTAAATACATTTTATTTTTTAAAACAGTTTTATGTTCACAACAACACTGAGCAGGAAGTACAGAGAACTCCCACAAACCCCTTCTTCATACACTCACATCCTCAACTATCAGCATCCCCCAGCAGAACAGGACATTTCTTACAATAGATGGAACCTACCCTGACACATCATTATCACCCAAAGTCCTAAGGCTCATTATTGTTGGCAACATGAAAACACTTGTATGTATAAAATTATAGGTAAAAACATAAATGCATATGGGCATCTCTAAAAGAAACATACAGAAATTAAAGAGTTATTCTGTTAACAGAATTATGGGTGAGGGAGCAGAAGGAGGGTTACCCCTTCAATTCTGGCTTATTCCAAGAAGAGAGGGAAAGCATGAAATAAAAATGATTGTTTTCTTTAATCCTAATGAGGGAAAAACAGAATTTCTAATTGACAGTTATTTACTTTTCTTTCCAAATACGAATATAAAAAAATTAGTTAGGATTTTCCTGGTCAGTCCCAAGGACACTTATGCTTTAATTCATAGGTATTAAGCAGGCTTTGTAAAACAGACTAAACACAGAACACGTCCCATTACATTACATACATCAATATAATGGTTTCTCTAGAACACAAAGCACTCAAACAGGTTCAAAGAACAACCGACAATTCCAACTAGCCATGCTTTGGGGCAAATTCTCTTTTACTAGATTACATGATCATTCTCTTCTCCCATAGCTCCAGGAGTAACCAATGGATTCCTGTGTGATTGTCTCATCAACTGCTATATTTCTGTCCTACCATCATTCATAAGTTAACATTTAACACTATTTGAACTATTGCAGTACCTAGGTATCTATTACCAAGAACAACACCTTGTTTCCCCATACCTACACATATTTATAAATACACACATTTACTATTTCTTGTTCTTGCCCCCCAAAAAAGATTCCCTTGACCTTTAAAGACATCAATTTTTCCCTTCCTTTCTTTTTTTTTTTTTTTAGATTTTATTTATTTATTTGACAGAGAGAGAGACAGCCAGCCAGAGAGGGAACAAGCAGGGGGAGTGGGAGAGGAAGAAGCAGGCTCCCAGCGGAGCAGGGAGCCTGATGCAGGGCTCAATCCCAGGACTCTGGGATCACGCCCTGAGCCAAAGGCAGATGCTTAACAACTGAGCCACCCAGGTGCCCCAATTTTTCCTTTCTTTAAACTGAAGACATACCAATAAACAACTTTTTGGGCTCTGGACAACCCCGCAACCTCTCCTCATCAGAATGACGAGAAGGAGAAGTCCCCCCCAGCAAAGAAAAGACAATGAGTCTGTGGCCTCTGCCACAGAACTAATGGATATGGATGTAACCAAATTATCAGAAATGGAATTCGGAGTAAAAATGGTCAAGATGATGTGTAGACTTGAAAAAAGTATTAACGAAAATGTTAACGAAAATATAGAATCTGAAGGGCGGAAATGAGAGCAAATCTGGCAGAAATTAAAAATTCTATGAGCCAAATGCAGTCAAAACTAGAAGCTCTGACGGCCAGGGTCACTGAGGCAGAGAAACGTATTAGCAAATTGGAGGACGGGTTAGTAGAAGAAAAAACGAAAATAGAAGCTGGACTTAAAAAAATCCACGCCCACGAATGTAGGTTATGGGAGATTACCGTCTCAATGAAACGATCCAATGTCAGAATCATCGGCATCCCTGAGGGGGTGGAGAAAAACAGAGGTCTGGAAGAGATATTTGAACAAATCGTAGCTGAAAACGTCCCTAATCTAGTGAGGGAAACAAACATTTGTGTACAAGAGGCAGAGAGGACCCCTCCCAAGCTCAACCACGACAAACCTACGCC
>NC_048230.1:68299884-68337763 GCF_002007445.2 Ailuropoda melanoleuca | reverse complement strand
TCAGAAGGGGGAATGAAACATGAGAGACTATGGACTACGAGAAACAAACTGAGGGCCTCAGAGGGGAGGGGAGTGGGGGAATGGGGTAGGCTGGTGATGGGTAGTAAGAAGGGCACGTATTGCATGGTGCACTGGGTGTTATATCCAACTAATGAATCATTGAACTTTACATCAGAAACCGGGGATGTACTGTATGGTGGCTAACATAATATAATAAAAAATCATAAAAAAAAAAAAGAACCATCAGTAGAATTACCACATAATGCAGTAATCTCACTTCTGGGTATACATCCACAAGAATTCAAAGTAGGACCATGAAGAGACATTTGCACACTACAGCACTGCAGCATTATTCACAATAGGCAAGATGTGAAAGCAATCCAAATGTCCATCAAAATGGATAAAGCAAATATGGTGTATACATATAATGGGAAATTATGCAGCCTTAAAAAAGTGAAATCCTGTCACATACCACAACATGGATGAACCTTAAGGACATTATGCTAAGCAAGATAAGTCACAAAAGGACAAATACTATATGATTCCACTCATATGTAGTATCCAAAATAGCCTAAATCATAGAAACAGAAAGTAGAAATGTGGCTGCCAGGGGTGGGATGGA
This sequence comes from Ailuropoda melanoleuca, assembly GCF_002007445.2. Taxonomy (NCBI): domain Eukaryota; kingdom Metazoa; phylum Chordata; class Mammalia; order Carnivora; family Ursidae; genus Ailuropoda; species Ailuropoda melanoleuca. The sequence goes on along the minus strand of NC_048230.1, from coordinate 68,337,141 downwards.
GTGAATTAGTGTTTAAGATTTTATTTATTTATTTTTGCGGTTTTAAGAGAGAGAGAGAGAGCGCACATGAGTGGGGAGGGGAAGGGGCAGAGGGAGAAGCAGACTCCCCGCTGAGCAGGGAGCCTGATGTGGGACTTGATCCCAGGACCCTGGGATCATGACCTGAGCTGAAGGCAGATGCTTAACCAACTGAGCCAACTAGGCGCCCCTGAATTAGTGTTTAATGGGTACAGAATTTTAGTTTACAAGATGAAAAAGTTCTAGAGATCGTACAACAATGTGAATATACTTTACACTACTAAACTACAGAATTAAAAATGGTTAACATAGTAAATTTAATGCTATGTGTTTTTTAACAACTTTAAAAATAATTAATTAATTAATATTATATATCTAAAAAAAAAAACCACTGATGGATGTTAAAAGTAGTGAGCAGAAGTATGCTGAGAAACAGGATATCTGCATAGACTGTAAGTATCTTCTCACAAGGTACTTATTAATTACAAAGGGGAAAATAGTAACTTTATAGTAGGGAAACCCGACAGACACCAATTTAATAATCAAGTGATCAAAGTTAACCTCACCAATAACATGACATATTGGCATCATATATCCCCTGTAATTATACACTGAGAAGGGAACATCACTTTTGCCAAAAATGTATAACCTAATTATAAGAAAATATTAGACAAACTCAAATTGAAGAACTAAAAAAAGGACATTAGTGGAAAAAAGACTGGTAAAACTGGACTAAGTTACATAGATTAGTTAATAGTATTGTATCAATGTTGATTTCTTAGTTACAATAATTGCACTATGGTTACAGAAGATATTAACATTAGAGAAAGCTAGGCGAAGGGTATATGGGATCCCTACTATTTTTACAACTTCTCTGCAAGTGTCATTTATTTCAAAATTTTAAAAAATATTTTTATTGTTTTTATTTTTTAAGATTTATTTGTTTATTTTTTTATTTGAGAGAGAGAGAGAGAGCAGCGTGAGTGAGAACACGAGTAGGGGGCAGAGGGAGATGGAGAAGCAGGGAGTCCCAAATGGGGCTCGATCCCAGGACTCCAGGATCACGACCTAAGCCAAAGGCAGACTCTTAACCTACTGAGCCACCCAGGCAGCCCTAAAAAATGTTTTTAAAGTAGACTCATCAAAGTATGACAGAACTTCAAAACGTTATTTAGGAAAGACAGAGATTAGAATACAATGTCCCTAGCTTTTAGAAAATGGTAACAGGATTATAGCATTGGACATTACCTTAGAGATCATCTGATACTATCACTTAACCAATGAAGAATTATTTTATGCCATGCCCTTAACATACAGTCTTCCAACCATTGCCTGAATATTTCCAGGAACAGGAAATTTACTATGTCAAAATGCAGCCCACACATTCCATGACTCCACAATTCTAATTAACACAAAGTTCTTCTCCATTCGGAGCTAAACCTGCCTCCTTGTCAGACATATACCCGAGGAAAACCAGACTTTTCCAACCAGGGGTCCTCAAAGCGGGAAAATGTGCGAATATGACAAAATGTCCAGTTTATTTACAGTGGCTAAAATTACACCTTGTCAGCATGAGATAAACCACCCTAAGTTATTTACATGGATGATGTGCTATAATGCTGTCCCAGAACCTAATACGGTACTTGGTATATATTGGGTATTCAAGAAATGTTTATTGATTCAAAGAATGACATACAAGTCTGAGAGTCACATGATGAGTACCCCCTCCACCACCTATGTACATACAAAAACAAATGACTTAGAACTCTATGATAAATTCCTTTAAAATTTTCCAATGCACAAAAGCAACAGAACATACCCCAACTCTGAAAAGAAATAGCTGCATGACTACATAAAGTAGAATGCCTCCTCTGTACAAACATATTCTTTATTCATTCAACATATATTTAGCACCTACTCTGTGCCAGGGTGAGTGAGAAGCCCAGGAAGTACAGGCACAAACAAAACATGTCCTCAGAAGGGCAAGGCTCACACACTAGTTAGAGGGAATTACACTATTTTAAATCATTTTAGTATATTATATTTATGTAAATAAATTATATAACACATTTTTACATCAAAAATATTTTAATTGCATCAAATATAAAAAAGAAGTTAGTGGCTACAGAAGGAATTCATATAAATTGGTAAGAAAAATAAATTCCCAGAGATAAATTGAGAAATGATACAAGCATATGATTTTTACAAACTGGAATGTAACTGATAAACATAGAAAAATGTTTAGCCCTGACAGATAAACAAAGAAATACAAAGCAAAGCAAGGTAACATTTTCTACCCAGTTAGTTTAAATTTTTTTAAAACACCCAATTCAGAGGGGTAATAATGAAAGACTAGTTATATATACATTACTGGTGGCACTGTAAATTACAACAACCTTATGGAGAGAGAAACTGCTCATACTCACTGACCCAGGGTATACCCTCCTAGTAATTTATCTTAAATAATTAAAATTTTTAAAAACTATGTATCAAGAAAATAGTAACTATATTAAAGCCTATAATGACAAAAAAAATTGGAAATAATTTTAATATCAAACAAAGCCTAAGTAAATAGAATAACACGTAGCCATTAAAAAATTTAATTATGCAATCTACCTAACATGAATAATGTCTGCTCTAATAAGTGAAAAGACACCAGAAAATAAAATTCTGTGGATATTTGTTAAGGTATCTAAGGAAAAAATTAGTACACACACACGCACATAAGGACTGGAAAAAAACCAGCAGATGTTTTCACGTTTGAGGTCATGGGTGATTTTTATTTCCTTTATTACTAAATTATTTGTATAATTAACAAAAATCAGGAGAAAAAACCCTCAAGGAGGGTCCAAGGTAATGAATCATGTGGTTAATGGTAAACTAAGGCCTCAAATAATTGTTCCTTGGATTTTGTGTTCATAAAAAGAAAAAAAAAAAGAAGAAAGGAAGAAACATTTCTCACCCCGAATAAAAGCGGCACAATGTGGCTACAAAAAGAAAACTGAAGTTAACTCTGAGATGAATATCTGGAAACATTCCCAACAGTAAAAATCATCAGACTGTAGCATGGTATCCTAGGCTAAGTTCCACTGCTGGGGTATTTAGAAGCAACGCCCTAGACACCATACTGTAGGAATCAGCCCTGAGCTGGCACCACAGAGACCCAGAAGTGGTCTCATGAGGTTTTTCCATCACACAATTTGTTTGGCTAATCTATAAATATATGACATTTGCAAATAAACACTAAGGTTTTCATACCAAGTAAAGGAACAACAAACCTTACCTGGAAAGTACCAGACAGAGCCCTGCCCCACTGTCCCTGTGTAGAAGACACAGGTACCAATCGGCTGCATACTGGAACCCACTGGGAAATGTTAATCCGGTTCCTCTAGAGAAAGAAAAAAATATCTGTCAAGAATTAGATCCAACTTCACATATAGAAGTTTAGAAATCCTGCCAGAATAGAGTACATGAAAAGAGAACTTCCAGGGCGCCTAGGCAGTTGATTCAGTCAAGCGTCTGCTTCGGCTCAGGTCATGATCTCAGGGTCCTGGGATCGAGCCCCGTGCCAGGTTCCCTGCTCAGCAGAGTCTGCTTCTCCCTCTCCCTCTGCCCCTCTCTCTGCTCATGCTCTCTCTCTCTCTCAAATAAATAAACAAAATCTTTAAAAAAAAGAAAGAAAGAAAGAAAGAAAGAAAGAAAGAAAGAAAGAAAGAAAGAAAGAAAGAAAAGAGAACTTCCAAAATAGGACCAGGACCAAACATACCCATGCTCACCTCTCTAAGGATAAGATGTACCCCTGCCTATTACTGATCTATGAACCAAAACAACTCTAGTAATGGCTGACTCAAGCAGGAGGACATGGGTTCCCTCTCAGGAAAGTAACAAAGTAACCAGACTTCAGGCATTTTACAATTAGATTATCATTTAAATAAGAGTTTGCAATGCCTTTTCATAAACACTGACTTGTCTGATCTTCACAGAATCCCTTTATAGTAAGCAGTGTGGGATCACTATCATCCTCAAAAAGATGAAGAAACTAGGGCTGAAATGTTTAGGGTGGGAAAACACAGTAAGGTAATTTGATTTCCAAAACAAAAGAGGGAGATTAAATGGCTGTTAGAGTTATGATTGAAGTTCAGTTTTCCCCTCCGGTATTAACTGACCTCAGAAAGGCCTCCGCCAAAGTAAAAGACTAAGCTGGGGAAAGGAGAGCTCCATTTTGTAAATGAGAAGCCTGCTTTATTTTACGAACCTGAATTACATTCCACCGTATAAATGGCATTCATGTACACAGTACTGGAGATCTCTATTCTAGGAACCAATTCTGGGGGGTCCAAGGGTTTCTTTCTACTTGACCTATAGAGTTTATAGGGCCACAGTGAGGACTGGATACACAAATTGTTTAAAAACACTTTGCCAGGGGCACCTGGGTGGCTCAGTAGGTTAAGCACTGGACTCTTGATTTCGGCTCAGGTCATGATCTCAGGGTCATGAGATCAAGCCCCACTTCAGACGCCATGCTGAGCATGGAACCTGCTTAAGATTCTCTCCCTCTCCCTCTGCCCCCCACCTCCGCTCGTGCACACACACATGTGCACACTCTCTCTAAAAGATAAATAAATAAAAATTAATTAAAATAAAAAATAAAGTGAAACAAACAAATAAAAAAAAACGGATAAACTACAGTACTAGGAGCCAAAGATCTGGATTCTAGTTTAAACTCAGCAATTCTAATAGATCTTTACAAATAATTTAACCTCTACAATGCACAGATTCCTCATAGCAATTATTAGTAATATTTATGAGTACTTGCTATGTGTTGGGCACTTTTCTAGGTACTTCACATATATAAACTCATTTAAAGCTCACAATCACCACCCAGTGACCTAAGAATATTGCTATTACCTCATTTATATGGATAAAGAAACTGAAGTATGAACAGGATAAGTAATTTCTCAAGGTCACATAGTTAATATAATGACAGGGTTAAGATTTGAACCCAGGCCACTCAACTCCAGAATCCATGCTCATTTATGGGATGAAAGGGTAAAGGGAGTACCCCCAAACTCTCTCCTAACACTCTATGATCCAGTCTTGAAACAATTAAAACATAGTATAGTACTGTGGAAAGAGCAATGTACTTGGACTCAAAAAGCACTGATTTGACTCTTGACTCCACTGTTGAGATACAAGCCCTTGTTGCCTCTTCTATAAAATAAAGGAAAATCCCTACTTCTCAGGATTTAAGAAAAATCAGCAAATGTACCTTGAAGCATGTCCAAATAATAAGTTGAATCTGAATCTCCATTTCCTCATGAGTAGGCAGGAAGAGATAAGAGTGATGTGGAGAAAGGTGTAGGAATTTTAAACCTAGAAATGCTTTCTCAAGTGTCTCACAGTTTTAAAACCATGTAACTGGGGAGCCTGGGTGGCTCAGTTGTTAAGCATCTGCCTTCGGCTCAGGGCGTGATCCCAGCATTCTGGGATCGAGCCCCACATCAGGCTCCTCTGCTAGGAGCCTGCTTCTTCCTCTCCCACTCCCCCTGCTTGTGTTCCCTCTCTGGCTGGCTGTCTCTCTGTCAAATAAATAAATAAAATCTTAAAAAAAAATAAAAATAAAAAATAAAATAGAACTGCGTAACTATTTTTAATAGACCACTCACAACACCTTATGTTTTAAATGAAAAGTAAAGCTTCAAAATATTTTATTCCAGCTGAGATTTGATCTGTCGGGATAATATTCAAATAAGAGACAGTTACTGGCTTTTTGTTTACTAACACTGAACCATTTTCCAGAATCATTCAACATTAGATGTTCCTTTCTTGAATATGTAAACATGGGATAAGATGAAATTTCTGCAGATTCAAGCCCAAAGCAGGGGGAAAAAAGTAAAGGGAAATTACAAGTAGGAACAATACAAACTTTTGAAAGATTTTCTGAAGAATTTCATCACATTTTCTCCCCATGTCAACAAAATTTTTCTCTGTAATTTTGGTTCTACCTGGTTTTATGCCAATACTTTAAATCAGTTCTTATTAGAAGAAAGAAGCAATCAGCTCTGTTCTTTCCTTCTCCAATCCTACAACAACAATTCTTGTCCAAACCCTTAATTGAAACTAAGGTGCAGCAGAAAGGGTACTTGAATCCCAAGACGGTTATTAAATAGTTGTGTGACCCTGAAGGAGTTACTCAACATTTTGGACCTCCATTTTCCTTTATGTAAAGTGGGAATAATAAAAGCTACCTCACAGGAGTGTTTCAGGGATCATCTGTAAAAGCACCTCAAGAACACTAAAACACACACAAAAGCATCATTTTTAAATTGTTACTGAATTATGTACACAAGCTTCTCTTTTCACAGCAAACTGTCATAGCAGCAAGAACCATTTTCTTAAAATATTGTTTTGAACCTGGTATTCCCTTTCTCAAAAGCTTGCAGTGCCTCCAAGTGCCCTTTTAGTCAAACTTAAACATCTGATCTTTACCAACTGGACCCCTCTAGACTCAACTTTATACTTACATACCCTGTCTTATAGTCTCCATTCAGCAGTTCTAAAACCCGGCGCAGATTCCCTGGTTTGGGAATTACTGCTCCTCTCCACACAAGCTAATTCCCTTCTGGTCAGTTCCTCTGGGATTCTCTTCTTCCCTCTTAGCCAACCCATGAGCTCATTAGCTTCAAGAAGTCGCCCCAGACTCCAGGTACTGATTCTACTGACTCTATTTGGTCCATTTTCCTCTGCACCTCTCCCAGTACTTCATTTATAAATATAAATCTGTGGAAGTACTTCTCTCCCTCTTACAGATACTGACATATCAGGCCTATAACAATTAGCAAATCTCAACTCCCAAGTTTAGGAAAACATTTCTAGCCATTTCCAAAGGTTAAAATTACTGCTTTAACTTAGGATGTTATATACACCATAACTAAATGGGAACTGGTTTTATTGTCTTTTTGCCTCATCAACACTTCAAAGACAAGTTTCATGTTTTTATTTCCTGTGAGTATTATAAATTGCAGATGATTTTACATTTGTATTTCAAAATACTCTGAACAGACCAATTTTTCAACTATACTTGAATCAATCCACTGACCAGCCTATTGCTGCATGTGGTTTTTAAGGTACATAGTATTTTCCTCGGCTTACTCATGAGCTGGAAAAGGCTTTACAGGGAGTACATTCTCCTACTCCCCATAGTTTTGTTATAAAGTGAAACAAATACCGAGTTAGTAAATACTGAACCATTGCTCCTAGGGTAAATACAGGCTTAGGTTCCTGCAAGCCTCTGGTCACATTTTCATAAACCAATCAATACATAACCTTGTGTGTTTCTGTTTAAAGACATCTTATTTTATTATATATGTATATATATGCATATATAGTTGATTCATTAACACTGAACTCATGGCCAATAGCACGTAACTCACTTCTGAACAAAACTTACCTAACACATAAATTTTCTCTGTAAGGAACACCACAGCCTTCTTGCACTTAACAACACTAGATAGCACTAGATGGCACTAACATTAGGGGGCCATATTAAACAGGGAAATCACCAACAAAGCACAAAAATGCAAAAAAACATGACATTAAATAGAACATGGAAAGGATACTTGTTCACAGTATAAGAGCTAAAATAATAAGTTAAGAGTATCTATCTCAGCTAGGAACTTGGATGTTGCAGCTCAAATTTTTCACTCCTCTGCACATATCCATAAATGACCCCAAAAGTGCCATAAGTATTGATTTTGGAATTACAAATAAATTTTAACAGGTATAATGAATTCAAAAATACAGAATCTGTGAATAATGAAGATCGACCACAGTCACCAAATCTACTCTGCAAATGTCCACTGGATCCTGTACTCTGAATACCATGGATGCTAATTCAGTTCCATAATCCGAAAGATAAACACCACCTTACTTACAAAGTGGCATGCTACAAAAGGATACTTACACAGAGAGGAGCAGAGAATGTTCATAATTACTGAATACTCTGCCTCCTCCCACTTTGTTAGGAGTGTCCAATCTAAGCTTTAAAAGACTGATTAAATCCAGGGAAGAGTTAAGCAAATCAGTAAATATATTAAGACTGAGCAAATAAGCATATATATCAATTATTACAAATATTAAGGGTTTCTGTTAGAGAAAGGCGTTAACAAATATGAAAAGGCAGAAGGGTACAATAAACCCTGTGGTACTAGGATGGATTTAGAGTAATTGGTACGGAGTTTTAATATGTATAATAAATATAGAAATAGATGTGTGTTTATGTATATGTACACACTTACATATACTTCTTATTCCTGTCTTGATAGGTCCTGGAGGCAATGACTACATCTAGCATCCAGGTCTGGTTTCTAAAAAGCAATATTCACTAAAAAGAACTAGTCTTCTCTGGAGAAAAGTTACTGAATGGAGTTGATGCTCCTTAAAGCCTTATTTGCAAAGAACTAGCATTATTTGATCTGTTAGTAGTTCTTTGGAAGACTTCATTTGCAAAGCTGTCCTGGAACTCATCCAATATGAAAAACCGTTTCCCCAGCAGCACTGATTGAAAACAAATAGAGACAATTGTTTAACTTCATGGCTGCCTGAGGCAGTGGATAATACTTGGGGAAAACAATAGGCTAATAAAAAAAGTTTAAAAGGAAAAGCAAGAGAATGAGCTGTTCATAAGGGCTTTGAAAAGGTCTGATATATTCCTGGGAAGGCCATGCATATGCACAGAGCTATGTCCAAGAACAGGAAAGACTTGAGACCTCTGGTTGACCTTCAGACTCTGCACAAGCAGTAAGTGAAGTTTAAGACAGAGATGTTAAATGACTGGCAGAATGCTGATGGTGTGCCCCAACATGTGCACAGAGTCCCTCAGAAAAAAACAGGAGACTTACTGGGTCCAAGTATTTAAGGACATCTCCAATCATTATCTAACCACTAAGTTAACTAAGCACACAATAAAGAATAAAGTCTTTATTTATTTATTAATTCAGAAAGGTCACTAAATAGAAAATAGTAACAAACTCTGGGAAAGAACAGATCTGATTTCCAAAGTTGCCACATACATATTATTTAAAATGTCCAGTTTTTAACAACAACAAAAAAGATATGAAACATGTAAAGAAACAAAAAAGCATGGTCCATACACAGAGGGGGAAAAATTGATAGAAACTGTCCCTGAAGAAAGAAAGTAAAGAAACTGTCCCTGAGGAAGTTCAGATGTTAGACAAACTAGACAAAGACTTTGAACCTGCTATTTTAAATTTTTAATATCTAAAGGAAACCATGTGTAAGAAACTATAGCAGGGTATAAGAATGCTATCTCACCAAACAATATCAACAGAGAGATTATTTTTTTAAAAAATAGAAATTCTTGGGGCACCTGGGTGGCTCAGTCACTTAAGCAACTGCCTTCAGCTCTGGTCATGATCCCAGGGTCCTGGGATGGAGCCCCAAGTCAGGCTCTCTGCTCAGCAGGAAGCCTGCTTCTCCCTCTCCCTCTGCCTGCCGTCCCCCCTGCTTGTGCATTCTCTCTCTCTCTGTCAAATAAAATAAATAAATAAATAAATAATAGAAATTCTCGTGTTGAAAAGAATAAATAAAATGAACATTTCACTAGAGGGGTTAAACAGCAAATCTGAAGAAGAGAAAATCAGCGACCATGAAAATAGGCCAACTGAGATTATCCAGACTAAGGAACAGAAAGAAAAAAGAATGAAAAAACTTTCACAGAGCCTCAGAGAGCTATGGGACACCATCAAATGTACCAAGATATATATAATGGGAGTCTCAGAAGGACAAGAGAGAAATACAGGGACAGAAAAAATATTTGAAGAAATATTGGCAGAAAACATCCCAAATTTGATGAAAAACATCAATCTAGAAATCCAAGAAGCTCAACTAACTCAAGTAGCATAAATTCAGAGAGATCTATAAATGGACATATCATAATCAAACTGCTAAAAGACAGAGACAGAGAATCTCGAAAGAAGGAAAAGAAGCTATTCAACATGTATAACAGATCCTTGATAACATTAACAGCTATTTCTTCTCAGAAACCATAGAAGATATAAGGAACTGGGATGAAAATTAAGACTTTCTAGATAAACAAAAACTAAGAAAATCTGTCAACAGCAGACCTGCTCTAGAGCAAATACTAAAGGGGAAACTTCAGGCTGAAATGAGACCTCGGATACTATAGTAACTCAAATCCACATGAAGAAATAAAGTATACTGATAAAGGTAACTACTTAGATTAAAAAAAAAATACAGCATGAATATTTTTTGTTTATAATTATTTTTTATTTCCATTTTTATTTTTAATTTAAAAGGCAACTGCATAAAGAATAATTGTAAATCTATGCTGATGGGCACATGATGCATAAATATGTAATCTGATGGCACTAATGGCATGAGGGACTCAGGAAGGAAGGGAGCTAAATGGAATCAAAGTTTTAACGTATTATTGAAATCAAGTTGATATTAATTCAAACTAGATTGTTATAAATCAAGACATTAATTGTAATCCCCACAGCAAACACAAAGAAAATAACAAAAAACTACAGTAAAACCTTAAACCAGATACAAAAATTAACTCAAAATGGATCAAAGACCTAAACATAAGACCTAAAACTAAGATGCTCTTAAAAGAAAACATAAGTGATGACATTGGATTTGGCAATGATTTCTTGTATATGACACCAAAGCCCAGGCAACAGGAGAAAAAATAGTTAAGTCGGACTTCATCAAAATTAAAAACTTTTGTGCATCAAAGAATACTATCAACAAGGTAAAAAGGCAATCCACGGAATGGGAGAGAGTATTTGCAAATCATATATCTGATAAGGGACTGAATCCAGAATATATTAAAAAGAAAAAAACTGGGATGCCTAGGTGGCTCAGTTGGTTAAGTGATCAAGTCATGATCCCAGGGTCCCGGGATCAAGCCCCACATCAGGGTCCTTGCTCAGGAAGCCTGCTTCTCCCTCTGCCTGCTGCTCCCCCTGCTTGTGCTGACAAATAAATAAAATCTTAAAAAACAAAAACAAAACTCCTACAACTCAACAACCACAAAAAACTCAATTAAAAAGTGGGCAAAGGACTCACATAGACATTTGTCCAAAGACATATAAATGGCCAGCTTCCATATAAAATATGCTCCACATCCATTAGAGAAATGCAAATCAAAGCTACAATGAGACATCATCTCACACCCATTAAGATGGCCACTAAGGGGGTGCCTGGGTGGCTCCGCTGGTTAAGTGTCCAACTCTCAATTTTCGATCACGTCATGATCTCAAGGTTGTGAGATGGAGCTCCCCCACCAGGCTCTGCACCGGGCACGGAGCCTGCTTAAGATCTTTCCCTCCCTCTTCCTCTGCCCTCCTCTCCCAATCTGCTCCTGCACACTCTCACTCTTAAAAAAAAAAAAAAAAAGAGAGAGAGATGGTCACTATGAAAGGAAGAAAGGAAGAAAAGATGAAAAAATAACAAGCATTAGCAAAGACGTGGAGAAACTGGAGCCCTTATGCTTTCCTGGCGGGAATGTAAACACCGCAGCCACTGTGAAAAATAAAATGGCAAGTGCTCAAAAAATTAAACATAGAATTACCATATGATCCAGTAATTTTACTTCTGCATACATACCCAAAAGAAGTGAAAAAAAGGCCTTGAACAGATATACGTACACCCATGTTCATGGCAGCACTATTTCATAACAGCCAAAAGACAGAAGCAACCTAAGTGTCTGTCCTCAGATGAATGGGTAAACAAAATGTGGTATATACATACAATAGAATATTATTCAGCCTTAAAAAGGAAGAAAATTCTGACACATGCTACAACATAGAAGAACCCTGAAGACATTATGCTAAGTAAAATACGCTAGTCACAAAAGGATAAATACCATGTGATTCCACTAATAAGAAGTACCTAGAGTAGTCAAAATCATAAAGACAGAAAGAATGGTGGTTGCCTGGGGCTAAGCAGAGGGGGGCATGGTGATTTATTGCTTAATAGGTAGAATTTCAGTTCTGCAAGATAAAAAGAGTTCTGTGATCCATGGTTGTGACGGCAGGACAACAATGTAAATGTATTTAATTTAATGCTACAGAACTGTATAGTTACAAATGATTAAAATGGTACATTTTATGTGTATTTTACTACAATTTAAAAAAAAAACAAACACAATCACAGAGGGGCACCTGGTTAACCCAGTCAGTTAAGTGTCCAACTCTTGGTTTTGGCTCAGCTCGTGACCTCAGGGTTGTGAGATGGAGCCCTCCATCCAGCTCTGCACTCAGTGAGGAGTCTGAATTTCTCTCTCCCTCTGCTCCTCCCCCCCGCAACACACACACATACTCTCTCTCAAATAAATAAATAAATCTTAAAAAAAAAAAAAAAGTACAGAGTGCCTTTCTGCAATTTCTACTACTGTCAAACTAAAGCAAAAACGATCACCAATGCCCAGGACAGCTCATAAAACCATAAACAAGCCCCACTACACTGCTCAAATGTCCAGTTCCTCCACCGGAGCTTCCTCCTGCTTCCTAAACCCATTGTTGGAGAAGGGAAAAAAAGAGGAAAAACTAAGGGGAAACTAATGAGAATGTTTTAGGAATACTACTTCTCTGGGGTTCAAATTTCTTATCTTAAAATGGAGAATACAATAGGGCCTACCTTTTCAAAGGGCTATTGTCAGGATTAAGTAAATTCATATAAAGTATTTAAGAGTGCTTACCACATGGTAAATGCCCTATAAACTTTTTTTTTTTTTTTTAGGGTGGGGGAGAGAGAGTGTGTGTGCATGCACAGGGGTGGGAGGGGGTGGAGGGAGAGTGAAAGTGAGAATCTCAGGCAGACTCCCCGCTGAGCGCAGAGCCCTATGTGGGGCTCAATCTCAGGACCCTGAGATCATGACCTGAGCTGGAATCAAGAGTTCAGCAGTTAACCCACTGAGCCACCCAGGCACCCTGATAAATGCCCTAAAAATGTTGGCTATCCATATTCTTGCCCAAGAAATCTCAACATCTTATTCCAACTACAACCTCTATCTCAGTTTGCTTACTCTCTCCTGAATACCAGCTGTCAAGCTACTTAAAAACAACAACAATAACAACAAAACACCACCTGCAGCTGGATATGTTCAGTGAAGGACACAGCTATATTAACTCAGTCATCCAAGGCAGACCTGGGACTCACTGTTAGATATCCCTCTCCCTCATCCTCAACATGTAACCCTTCACCAAGCCCTGTAGATGGTTTCCTCAGTACCTGTTGAAATCATCCCTTCCTCTTTAACCACACTTCCCCTCTTACTACAGGCCTTCCTCACTTCTTCCAGGATTACTTGAGTAGCTTCTGACTGGCCTTCAGGACTTGGAACCTCAGCCTCTGACTGATCCATCCACAACTGCTATAGGGATCTATTAAAGCAAAAATCTAATAGTGAGTATGAGAGTTTATGATGATGAGTTTCTTTCTTTTTTTTAAACTTTTTTACACTTTCAAGATAAAATTTTTAAATTTCAATTAAAAAAGGAGAGAAGAGAGGCACCTGGCTGGCTCAGTTGGTAGAACATTCAACTCCTGAGCTCCGGGTCATGAGTTCAAGAGCCACACTGGGTGTAGAGCTTATTTAAAAAAAAATAAAAGTAAAAAGACCACGGCTTTAAAAAATAAATAAATAAAAATTTTAAAAATAAAAATAAAAAATGAGAGAAGAAACTAAAGCGTTCCCTGATCAGTGGTGGTTGCAGGGCGAGATCAATAGGAGAAAAGGACTGCAAAAGAGCACAAAGAAACGTTGGGGAGTGAGAAACATGTTCATTATTTTTATTGTGGTGACAGCTTTTCAAGTGTATATCTATGTTAACAGTTATCAAATTGTATAATTAAATAAGTCCAACTTATTGTATGTCAATTATTCTTTAACTTTAAAAATTTAAATAACAAAAGAATAAATGTATCAAAAAACCTTTAAAAACAAACTTTTTTGCCCTAAAAACAGAAGCTTTAACATAGATCCCATCTACAGCATGATAGATGATGCCAAGCAATATATATACATCACTATCACAGACTACCTGCCTCTCTCCAGCACAAGTCACACAAGGTCAGGGAGTGCATAACCTTGTCCTAGAACCCAGTCTCCAGGGCTAGGCGCAAACTGGGGACTACAAGAAACCAGCCTGGACACTGGGCTGCTATCAGTTCACATTAGGTTGCACACCATTCAAACCTCCTCAGTGTGCATTTGCAGCTTACCCATGATGCATCTCCTCCCTTAGCCCATTGGAAAGACTCAGGATCTCACCCTATAGAAGTACCTTAGTGGTTAACATTACAGGCACAAGCACAACTTGAGAATGAAGATCGGGTTGTTTTCAACTTGAAAATTATGAATGAATGAATAAATGAATGAATGAATGAATGAACGAACGAGAGAGAGAGAGAGAGAGAGAGAGAAAGAAAGAAAAGAAAGAAAGAAAAGAAAGAAAGAAAGAAAGAAAGAAAGAAAGAAAGAAAGAAAGAAAGAAAGAAAAAGAAAGAGGAGGGAGGGAGGGAGATACTTGGGAAAAAACCTATTAAAAATAAATCTTCCCTTGCTTAAAATATTTCAAAGGCTCCCCTCTGTCTCCGGATAAACCTCTAATCCTAATCATGAAACACAAGGCCCTGACTCCTCTCCTGCCATTTCCCCGTAAGTGTCCCCGAGTCAAGCTAAACAGATTCATGTACAGTTCTTGGTTGTACGACATTAGTAGCATAAACTAATGCTTCTCTTCTATGCTCTCTCTCCCATTCCCTACATAATGTTCTCATTTAGTTCAGGTATCTCTCCCCAATGAATGCTTATCCTCAAGCTGGGTTAGGTGTGTCTCTACTCTGCGCCTGTAGTACCTGGTACAGACTTCTATCACAGCATTTCAAGTATTGTATTAGTAGTTCTCTTTTCTGTCTCTATTAGATTATAAACTTGAGAGAAAAGTGTATGTTTTTCATCCTCAGTCCCTTGGACAGTTCTTAGAATGCAGTAAACTCTCAAAACAGTTGCTAAACTAAAAGGAAGGGAAGAAAAGCACTTAAATGTTATCTGTATCAGTTGACTTTCTGATCAATCCTATCAAACCTACTGTTAAGAAAATCTGAGGCTCAGAGAAATTAGAAGACTTGCTCAAGGGTACACTCATAGTAAGTAATGGAGCCAAGCTTTCAACCAAGGCTCTTCAGACTCCTAGACAGGTAGATTTCCTGTATTTGTGAATTCCTCAGCATCTAACCCAAATGCCTCCTCAATAAATAATCAATAAATATCTGCTGCTTTCATGTTTACTGCCACTTTCAACCAGTCCTAGGGGAGACTCCATTGCTTTGTCACACAGCACACTGCCTCATATAAGAGGCCTTTACGATCAGTATAAAGGGAAAGTGATTTTAAAACCTAAAAAAGTAAAAATGACTTTATCTAAACTTGGTTTTTATCTAAAAAGATGTACAGAAAGGAATAAATAGAAAAAACTCTGACTAACAGGAGGCAGTTAGGTTTCAATGGATGCTACCACCTAAGAATAAACCTGAAACAGTCCACACACTCAGGGACAAGAATATTTAATATTATCTGGGCAGCCACTAACTTCCAAGACAAATCAAGGTGTTCGTTCATTTTGGATGTATAGCCCAGTAAACTTTTCATCTTTTTCCTGACATACCCATCTTAAAAACTAAATAAGGACATCCTAGTTGCCATTTCCAACACCAGTTCTCAAATCTGAATCAATTTCTGCCCTGGCATCAACAACTACTTCACCAAATGAATCTTTCTGTAAATTAAATGAGCTATTATTCTTCAAACACTGGGCAGCAATAGAGAGAACTGCACTTTGCTAGGCTGACAAGAAATACAAGAGGTAAAACTGTAGTCCTTGTAAACCATATATAAAAAGATTAGAAACGTTAAGTGTAAATAACAAGTCACAGAATAGCCAGAGGCAGGAAGGGAAAGTTGTCTGCTCTGAAAAACAACGTCCTTGACCCAATTTTTGAAAGATTCACAAAATTATAAACCCTCCCATCCTTCAATGATTAGTAACTAAGCTCTGTATCCTCCTAACCTTTTTCTGCTGTCACTTTCTTTCTCCTTGAATTCCCAGATGTCAGAGTATGCTACAAGGTAAGGACGAATCAAAAGTGCAGTAGTTTCCCATAAGGGTGCTAAGAAGTCTAGTAATTCTTCCTTCCTTACTTCACTAATTCCTTCAATAAATATTTCTTGAACACCTATGATGTGCCATACAATGTGCTAGGCAAAGTCAAAACGACAGATATGAGCCCCGTTTTCGTGCAGCTTTCAACCTGACAACCTGTAATAGTATTCCACTTAACCGTGCAGTTACGAATCGTCTTACTGATCTCGGAAACAAACACAGAGAACCTCAGAAACCGAAGGGACTGCAGATTAACCTCGTTTTTCCCATCGGGACACCGAGGCCCGAAAGTGACTCGTCCAAGGTCACCCTGGGCATCAGTGACAGAACAGAAACTAGAACCCAGGTCTCCCGACACTCCAATCAGTGCCCCCAGGTGCTGCCTCTGCTTGCGGGAAAGCGGTCGCATGAGGTGACTAAGAAAAAGCAAACTTCGCCAAATTTAGGTCCGATGTCACTCTCTCTCTCCTCCAAAGAGGGAGAAGCCACGGCCAAACAGAGGGTAGGGGTAACCAGGACGCTGCCTCAGTTTCCCCGCAGAGAGGCGGCCGCGTAGCCTCTCAGCCGCACAAGTTCCCCTCCTGCACTTTCCTCCAGTTTCTCCCGCCCTGCCCTCTCCGACTCCAACCCTGGGGCCCAGCGGACGACCACAGCAAATTACTCCTTCACTCACAAGGACTCGCACCAGCAACGCCATGTTCCTCTACAACCATTTCCGGGTAAAGGGTGGCCTTCCGGAGCCCCGCGGCCCCCACCCCTTGCCTGTGTTGTCCTTTCGCCGGCGGGTGCCCGGCAACGGCGGCGCAGGCGTACAGAGGCCGCCGCGCTCACGAGCGCGCGCTTTTCTCTGCCGAGCGTGAGGCTGCGTGTCCCCGGCGCGCGCTTCCCGTTCTCTCCAGTCTTTCCCCCGCGACACGTCACAGAGGCTCAGGTCCCCTCCTCAGCACCTGTCCTCCTTGACCAGTGCGCTTGGGCTTTTCAGAGCTCTCTCCTTAACCACCCCGCTTGACCCGGCCTCACACCTCAGCGCCCGGTGTCAGAACTCTCCCAGACTCTACCACGGGAATCCCTCCCCCTTGTCACTAGGGGCGGGGGGAGGGGGGAAGGGGACTTTGGAAGATCCCAACATTTAAGCACTCCCTAAAAAAAAGAGCCTGAGAAGGAGGTGTAGAGGAACACAGGAGAGTGTTTAGCTGAGTCCTGAAAGTTAGGGGAACAGGGCCATCACGGGCTGATCTGAGGCCGGAAGAGAACTTTTGAAGTTTCTGATGGGTTGGTTGTTTAATGGGAACATCTTTGAGTATTGATAGGAGATGATTGTAAAGGTGAAGATACAGAAGAAAGAATCAAGGGTGCAGGGAGTTTCTTGAGGAGGTGGGAGAGAGTGACCTTGGCTGGAGGACCTCTTCCATTGTATCCCAAGAGCAGTAGAGGAGAAAAGATGTGGGTGGATGCTCCTGGGAGTTGACTGAGAGCAGAGGGACAGGACGTTCAAGGACTTCCTTCTTTTCATTCAGTCAGCAAAGACCCGGTGAATGTTCACTATGTGCTGGTCACAAGAATAGTGTGGATAATGGCTTTGTGGAGCTCCTAGACTGATGGGGGAGGCGTGCCAAAGTCCAGTAAACCAATGAAAAAATAAAATAACTAAAACTTACGGAAAAAATATGGTGAGTGCTTTGAAGGAAACAACAAAGAGCTAAACTTGAGAATAACATGGGAAACTACACTTTAGATAATATGGCCAGGTAAGGCTTCTCTGAGGAGAAAAAGGAGCTAGCCATGGGAAGTAACTTAGAACATGCTATTTTATCAGCAAGTATTGGGGTATGAGAAAGGGAAAGAAGATTCGAGGACAAGAGTCCTGAAATGGGAAAGAATAAGGGTTTATTTCAAGAATCCAAAAAAGAATTGGGTATTTACACCCAAAAAACAAAAACACTAATTTAAAAAGATATATGAACCCCCATGTTTATTGCAACATTATTTACAATAGGCAACATATGGGAGCAACCTAAGTGTCTATCCATAGACAAATGGATAAAGAAGATGTGGTGTATATATACACAATGATATGTTACTCAGCCATAAAAAAGAATGAGATCTTGCCATTTTTGACAACATGGATAGAATTATGGAGTATCATGTTAAGTGAAATAAGTCTGACAGAAAAACAAATGCCATATGATTTCACCATATGTGGAATCTAAAAACAAAACAAATAAACAAAAAAGCAAAAACAGTCTCGGGGCGCCTGGGTGGCACAGCGGTTAAGCGTCTGCCTTCAGCTCAGGGCATGATCCCAGCGTTGTGGGATCGAGCCCCACATCAGGCTCTTCCGCTATGAGCCTGCTTCTTCCTCTCCCACTCCCCCTGCTTGTGTTCCCTCTCTCGCTGGCTGTCTCTATCTCTGTCAAATAAATAAATAAAATCTTTAAAAAAAAAACAGTCTCATAAATACAAAAAACTGGTGGTTGCCAGAGGGGAGGGGTTGGGGGGATGGATAAAACAGGTGAAGGGAATTAAAAGGTACAAACTCCCAGTTATGAAATAAGTCACAGAGATGAAAAGTACAGCATAGGAATTTAATAATATTATAATAACTTTGTGTGGTGACAGATGGTGACTACACTTATCATGGTAAGCACTGAGTAGTGTGTAGAGTTGTCGAATCACTATGTTGTATACCTGAAACCAATATAACAGTGTATGTCAAGTATACTTCAATTAAAAAAAAAAGAATCCAACGAAAACCAGTGTGGCATTAAAATTAATCTGAATTAATTTAAAGAGATAATTAAGATAGGCAGAAGCTAAATTATGCAAGGACTACTAGATGAGGTCTGTATTTTATTCTATGGATAGTTGGAAGCCATTAGAGGATATTAAGCAGGGGAAGGTTAGCTGGCTCGTGTTTAAGAAGCTGATGTTGCCTACTATACATAGAATGGATCAGAGAGGATTAAATGTGAAAATGGAAGACCAGGTAGTAGGCTGATAGTATCCAAACACTAATAATTTTCATATATGAATTTACTTTTGTTTTTATACAGAATATAAAGATTTCCCTCGTCAGTCTTCCATATGAAGGATTTTATAAGCCAAAGTGAAGATGCTTTCTGATCTCAAGCCCGTAGCTCACATATGCAGTATTGAAAAACAATGGTGTAGTTCTCCTACATGTACCTTAGGACAAGTGGCATTACATATTAAAAAGAGATAAGAGGGTGGCTCAGTCGGTTAAGCAGCCTACTCTTGATTTCAGCTCAGGTTATGATCTCACAGTTGTGAGATTGAACCCCACATCAGGCTCCATGCTCAGTAAGGAGTCTGCTTGAGGATTCTCTCCCTCTGCCCCTCCCCCAACTTGCTCGCACACTCTTTCTCTCTTAAAATAAATAAACACATCATAAAAAAAATAAAATAAAATAAAATTGAAATAAAAACATTCATGTTACTATCCAAAACTTATTCTGCAAAAAAATTTACTCATTGGTTTTACAAAAAACACAAAGAACTAGAACTTGGTCCTTGCCCTCAAGGATATTACATTTGGGAGGTAGGTATAATACATATTCACAATTTTTTAAAAAAACAAGACAAAAGAATGAAGTTGGACTCCTATCTCACACCATATGGAAAATTAACTCAAAATAGATCATAGACCTAAATGTAAAAGCTAAACTATAAAACTCTTAGGAAAAAAAACATAAGAGCAAATCTTCATGACCTTATGTTAGATAAAAAACCTTCTTAGATACAACACCAAAAGCACAGATAACAAAAGAAAAAATAAATTGGACTACATAAAAATTTAAACTTTTGTGTTGCAAAAAATACCATCAGGAAAGTAAAAAGATACAGAATGGGAGAAAATATTTGCAAATCAGATATCAGATAAGGGGCTTGTACCCAGAATATATAAAGAACTCTACAACTCAATAATAAAAAAACAAACACCCAAATAAAAATGGGTAAAGGATTTGAATAGAAATTTCTCCAAAGAAGATCTACAAATGGCCAATAAGCTAATGAAAAGATGATCAACATCAGTAGTCATTAGGGAACTGCAAACACGCATACATACACATACATACACATGCGCATGCAATGAGATTCCACCTCACACATCCACTAGATGGCTATAATCAGGCAGACGTACAATACAAAGTGCTAGCAAGGATCCATCATACATTAGTGATGGAAATATAAATGGTACAGCTGTTCTGGAAAAGAGTCTGGCTGTTCCTCAGAATGAAAACATAGAATTACCATATGACCCATTAATTCCATTCCTAGGTCAAAATTAAAACATATGTCCACAAAAAACGTCTTTATGAATGTTCATCACTGCACTATTCACAATAGCATGTAAAAGGTGAAAACAACCTAAATGTTCAACTGATGAATGGATAAATAAAACGTGGTATATCGAGAAAATGGATTGTTATTCAGCAATAAACAGGAATGAACTACTGATAAGAGCTACAATATGGATGACCCTGGAAAACATGCTACGTGAAAGCAGTCAGTCACAAGAGGCTCAATGTTGTATGATTATGGTTCCATTTCTGTGAGGTATTCAGCCACTCACTCCCATGGCCGATTCTTGGACTTTATTACTGGAATTGTTTTAATTCTGAAATTTCTGATTTATGCCATTCTGTGTTCTTACCATCCTCTTCTTTCAGCTCTCATTAATTACTTCTAGTACACCTGTCATCCTACCCCATCGAGACCTCCAGGCTTTTTTATCTCTTCTCTTTATAGTATGTCAACCGTCTCCTCTCTATACTTCTATCTAGCTCAGACCATATGGTCCATCACTTCAATTATTCTCTTACCAATATTAACTTCCTTGCTCAAACGTCTTTCTATCCTGTCCATCTAGAAAGACTCCAACCCTGTAATTGTTCATGTATTTCATGCCTGCATCCAGATTATTGGGTACTATTGAAGAAAATCATGCAAGGGGCCGATTAGTACTACCAAATACGGTTATCCACCACTATCGTGCTCAATTCAGCTTGCTTCCTCTAGGACTGCTATTTATTTATAACTGTATTAATTTCCTAGGGCTATCATAACAACAACAACTACCAAAAAAAACACACCACAACCTGGGTGGTTTAAAACAATGGAAGTGTGTTGTTTCATAGTCCTAGAGGCTAGAAGTCCAAAATCAAGGTGTTGGCAGGACCATGCTCTACCTGAAGGCTCCAGGAAAGCCTTTTCTTGTTTTTTCCTAGCTCTGGCAGTTTCCAGCAATTCTTGTTGTTTCTTAGTTCACAACTGCATAACTCCAATCTGTTCGTCTGTCATTTCATGGTCTTCTCCCTACCTGTCTCTGTGTCTCCTCTTTTCTAAGGACTCCAGTCAGATTGCATTGAGACCCAGCCTCATGACTTCACGTTAACTTGATTACATCTGCAAAGACCATTTTGCCAAATACAGTCATATTCACAGGTATGAGGGTTAAGGCTTAAACATATCTTTTTGAGGGACACAATTAAACCAATATCAGGAGCCTTTTCTACATTCCTCACCTTGACTCTGACCCCTTCCTACTGTCTCTGAACAGATGGCCTCAACTCCTACTTCACAGAGAAAATAGAAATTAGAAGTCATCAGAATGAAACTTGACTTCCCACCACTCAACCAACAAACCTGCTTTTATCATATGTATGTATCCTTTCTTCTTATCATTTCATGAAAGAATTGCTGCTTTTCCTATTTAAAATTAATCTCTTAAGAGTTCTTCAGGGCACCTGGGTATCTCGGTCAGTTAAGTGTCTGCCTTCAGCTCAGGTCATGATGCCAGGGTCCTGGGATGGAGCCCCGCATCCGGCTCCCCAGTGATCAGGGAGCCTGTTTCTGCCTCTGCCTCTGCCTGCCGCTCCCCCCTGCTAGTGCTCTCTCTCTCTCTGTCAAATAAATAAATAAAATCTTAAAAAACAAAAAAAAGAGTTCTCCAAACCTGGCATGTCCAAATCTGATCTCATTATCTTCCTCTCAAAATGTTTCCTTCTTCTGAATTCTCTTTCATTGTTGTTCTTGGATGGCACACCTTCTACCCAGTTGCCCAAGCAAAAAAAAAACAAAAAACAAAAAAAAACCCACAGGATTCACCCTTGACTTTGCTTCTCCCTTACTCTGTCCATCCCAACACTCCCAAGTCCTGCGTGAAGCCCATACTTAATATTTGCATTTAGGCACCCACATCAAATTCAGCTGATTCAATTCAGTTCACAGCTACCTGTAATACTATCTCTTTCCCATCTGAAGTTGTGAAATCCCATTGTTTTACATGCTGGACTTGTATGGTTGGTTCCATGCATTCTGATGGACAATTTGAATTTTCCCCTTTATTTCATCTCCTTTGATTCAGCCTATTATATTATCATCCTAGCATCTCTTGGGGTCTTTATTTTCTCTTTCATTCATGTGTGGAACTTGAGGACCTGGTCATTGCAAGGTAAGAGAAGTTAGGTAAAGTGCTAAGCACAGTACCTGGCACACAATAAGCCCTTGATAAACATTTACAATTGTGGTTGCTATTATTATCCCAACCCTCAGCACAGCATCTGGGCCATAGTAAGCCCTCAATAAATATTTATTGATTAATGAATGAATGAATGGATCAAAGGTTGATGGAATGAATAAATATCCCCTCTCCCAAATCCCAGGCCTGTTAAATTTGATATTATTATCCCTCTTTCACAGACAGAGAAACCGTGGCTTAGAGAGTTTCAGCTGGAAAGTGGTGGAACCGGAACTGGAACCCACATCTGCCTGACTCCCAAGCATATGTGACTCACCCTTCCTTACTCTGCTTCCTTACATGTGTGCACAGATCAAAAGAACTAGTTGTGCAGTCAGAGTGAAGTCTGAGAGGTTTTCCAAGGTCGTGTGTCCAAACACTGGAAAAACTATTCTCCCGCCTGTGGGCCTGGGACATAGGAATGTGGAAGGGGCTAAGAGATGACATCAGGGCACTAGGAGCCTCACCTCTTTCCACCCCAATAGGCCTCTCATCTTCCCTGCCCTAACCTATATGCTTAGCTATTTCTCCCCAAAAATGAACAGATTATGTGTCCCCCAAGGAGAAACTTTTAGGAACAGGAAGGCAAGGCCTAGGAAGCTAATTTGACTACACGCCAGGACCAGAGTCAGTGGCATTGGGGGAGAGAAATAGTGAGAATGGTTCAAAGAATGCTAAGACCCACAGGAGGCCTGCGTTACCTCTCTGGATGTCAGCTTCCTCATCTATAAAAATGAGGGGGGGTGGTAATAGTCCTTTGCCCTACCTGCCTCACAGAACTGTTGGAGACACAATAATGATACAGCTAATATTTATTGAGTGCCACCGCTGTGCTGGCCATTGTGTTGAGTGTCTTTCATATCCGCACAGTTAGCCCTATGAAATAAGCATATTGTCTACCCCTTCCCCCTCCTTATTCCCCTCCCCACCAACCCCGACAAATGAGGAAACCAAGGTTCATGGAATTAAGTTACTTGCCCAAGGCCTCTAACTCTAAGTGACAGATCTGAAATTTGAAACTGGGCTGCCTTTTGAGCCCTTCAGAGCTGCAAGCGTGTTTGTGAACCTCAGCAGAGAGCCAGTTTGTGAACTGAGAATGGTACACGCCTCGTGCCCTCTTGCACACAAGTGTTCCATACAAGTCCGAAGCTTGTTTCGATTGGACTGGAGGGGATGCCCAGTAGAGATCGTTCTCCAAGGAGGCAGGTGATCGGATGGTTAGGATAGAAGGGCTGTTTCCCACACTGATCTGATTGGATCCCCATAGTCTGGGGAGGAAAGGGGGGAGGGCACGCAGTCTGAGTGGCTCTTTTGTGAAAGCAAGTTCTAGGGCAGGTTGAGGTGGGAGAGGAAGCTCTTAGGTACCAAGCCAGACCACAACAGTCAATGCAGTGCCCGGGCCTGCAGCAGGAAGAGCACGGGGGCTGAGATGACAGGAAGCCCTCTGACAGGGCTCAGGCAGGGTGCCGCTCCAGGCTGTCAGACTTTCCAAGAAAGGAGGGACACACAGCCCAGAAAATCAGTGCGTGTAGGAGCCAGCCCCACCTGTGACCTCTTCATCCTCTGTCTCTCTCTCTCCCCTCGGTTTCCATCCCCCTGCTTCTACCCGGCTGTCCCTGTGTCCACAGTCCCCTGGTTGGCTCCCCCAGCACCGCCTCAGGCCCGCTCTCCCCTCTCACACCAGAACTCTGTCTGCTGTGGCAGGTCCTTTGTTTACTGCCAGAGCTCGCAGGCCTGCCACTGGCCAAACACAACGAAGCCTGGCCAGGGAGGGCTAGGCTCCAGGTGCAGACTGGCCCCTCAGGGACAGGTAATGGCCTCCAAGCCAGGGACGCAGCTCAAAGGTAGGCTGCCCCCTGTGCTGGGCTCTTGTTTCAGGTCCTAACAACCCAGGTTTCAGGCCTAAGAGGGAAGGGACACAAGATCTGCCCATAGCTCGGCAGGAATCCCTACTGTTGAAACGGCTTTGGCTAGGAGCCCTGGGAATCAAAGACCCAGCTGGAGAGAGGTGGGGAAAATGTTGAGGCCCCCTGGGTGGGAAGCAGAGACCTAGACTCCCTTCCCCTGGTCCTCCCGCTCTTCAGCCAGGCAGAGTCTGGTCCTGAGCCCTTAGAACAAAGACTTGCGTGCTCAAATTTCCCTACCAGAGGGTTCTGTTCCCCTCCCAAGTGTTCATGCCTCATGCCCCCCCTAAGGATTCTAGTGGATAAAGGGAAGTGGGCATTTACTCTGGGCCAAGCCCCAAGCAGGAAATATTGTCAGGATGTGTCTGGCATTGGTCTAAGTGGGGAGGTTACTTATCTAATAAATAGCTATGTATTTGTATAACAGATAATATAAAGGGGAGGGACTCCAGCTCTGTTTCTGGAGCTGGGGTGGTGGGTAGGATGTGATGGATGAGCAGGGAGGACTGGTAAAGGTGCCAAGCTGCAGGGTAGCAGGGCCACAGACAAGATCATTCAAGGAACAGTGGTCAGTGGCAAAAAGAAGATGCCCCAACAGGGGAGGAGGAGATCCCTGGAAGCCCAGGATCCCCACTGAAAGGTAGCCGGCCCTCTAAATGGTGGGCAGCTGATTCTGTGAGTATGTGTGGGGGTGGAGCACAAATAGGTGAATGAAGTGAGGCTGATTTTAGAGAAAATGAAATTCCCAATTTTCCTCCCATGTAGGGATCCATTCTGGAGGCAACAAGCTTGACTAAGGAATGTCAAGTCTGTTGCCAGGCCCCAGAGGAACAGACGGAGCTCCAGACCAATGGGCCTTTGGAAGGAACGGGAAGGGGGTTAGAGGTTGCATTGGCCCTACTCAGCCTGTACTCTCCCAGTTTGCTTCAGGCAACCCACCTCCCTTCCCTGGGTCAGTCATTCTTTGAGGGGTCACCAGGTCCCCTGGAGTAAACAAGAAATTTGCCACAGTTTTAGTAACAGTTTTGCTTTTTATCTCATCAATGTACATTTTCATCTACCAGTCTAACAGCCTCACACTCCTCACCCCGGCCCAAGCCCTCACCCCCTCCTGCCCACCCCTGCCCAATCAGCATGTCATCTGCCCCGAGGGCAGGAAGTCACCAGGCACAATGGTGATTCAAGAAGAGGGTGGCACCTGTGGGCTCTCCCAAGAGGAGCCCTCCCTGGAGTGTCCGGAAACCAAAAAGGCCCAGGTAAGGAGAGGTTGAGGGCTGAGTCTCATTGGAAAGCAAGGTCTCCTGGGTCTCAGTCCCATTCAGAGTCTGTCTCCCTGGGTCTGTCCCTGCCAGTCAGAGCAGCAGAAGGGCAGAAATCCTCAGACAAGGGGACTTGCGGATAGAAAGGAACCTTGAACCCAGTCCCACTCAGAGAGTAAGAGCAAGGCTGTTGGAACCCCCTTTCATGCAGGCTGTGTAGATGCCCCTGGCTGCTGCTTCCCAACCTCTCTGATTCCGGGAGTGCAGGGACGGGCTGTTGTGACCAGCATCCTGGGATGTGCCACCCAGGAAGACAGAGGGCCAGTGCTGCTACCTGCAGCCACAAGACTCCACAACCATGTCCTCATACTGCTTATAGACCACGTTGTTGGCGGAGTCAATGAAGAGGATGCTGATGGGACTCAGTCGTGTGGGCACACAGCAGGTCGGCGGTGTGGACTCAGGGTCCATGGAGTTCATCAGGGTCTGGATGACTGCATGGTTCGTGGGCTCCAGGTGGGAGCGTAAGGGGAACTCACACAGCCCCTCGCAGTGGAAGGCCTCGTATTCAAGGGGTGCGATGATCCAGTCATCCCAGCCCATGTCCTTGAAGTTGACATGCAGCGCCTTCCGACTGCAGCGGGCCTTGGGGTTCTTGCTGGGCCGTTTGCCCTGGCGCGTGGCCAGTGGGGCCCGCCTTTTTCGCCGCTGGCTGAACAGGTACTCATACACAGTCTTATCATCTTGACCTGAGCGGGCCTTAATCTCATTAAAGAACAGGTCCCGTTTCTTGGTGCGGCCAAATACCAGAAACAGGGCCTTCTCGTGGACCTGCCTGGCAGTCCGGTCAAAGCCCAGGCCACGGAGGTCCACGGCCCGGCCCCGTTCCCAGGCCTCCAGCTCCAGGCACAGCTGGGCCGAGTTCTTAAAGTTTCGGAAGAGCTTCCAGATGTCGAACACCTCCCAGCCAGATCCGTCCAGGCCTGGCACGGAGCGCACATCCAGCAAGGCTGCCGGCTGCCGGCCGCTGGGGCAGCCGGACAGCTTCAGCTGGGCAGCCCGCCCGATGCCGGGGGCCACTGGCTTGGCCGTGTCCGAGGGCTTCTTCCGCAAGATCCGCAGCTCGGCCCCTAGCAGCCCATCCTTCTCCAGGGCACTAATGTCAAACACGTACCTCTGCTTTCTGACCACAGGGCCTCGGTCATCTAGAGAGAACACCCAGAAGTCATTCCCTGCAACCTCACCAAGACAGCCAGCCACCTCGAGGCCTCAGGGGAGGGCCACAGCTCTCTCCCCTCAGGAGACAGCTTTCTTTAACCTCTCCCCTACTCTGACAGAGGCCAAGACCCAAACCACTGAGAGCCTTTTTCAAAATAAGGGAGCTTCTAAACAGCAGACCAAGTACGGCTGTTTATCCAAAGATGGGGCTGTGGTGATTTGAACAATTCTGGGTGTTTGTGTCAATGACAATGCATATCAGAGACGCATCAGCCTTTGAACTGCCTCTTGCTATCCCTCCCCATCTATTCTCTTATACGGTCTCTCATTGGAGAGACAGGTGGGGTGGGTATTATAATTAGCCCTATTTTTTCCAGAGGAGGAACTGAGGCTTAGAAGAGTTAGGTGACTTGGCCCAGATCGCCCAGCTAGAAAAAAAAGCAGAGTTGGAACTCTAGTCTAGAACTTTTTATACCCAATCCTGAGCTGCTCCCACTATACCTTAAGGAAGATCTTGGTGTTTTCATTCTACAGATGAGGCACAGAGAGGGCAAGCGTCTTGTGCAAGTTCACACAGATAGTTAATGATAAAGCTACAATCCAATTTCCCTGGCTTCCTAGTGTAATGATTTTGTTGTGTACATGTCTCACCCCACTGGGTGTGTCAGCGTGTGTGTGAGTGACTGTATGTGTGTGCATGTGTGTACATGCGATTGGGCTTGTATGTGAATACGAAAGGTAAAGTATAGTGAGTGACATGTGTGTGCATGATTGTGCTTGTGTGAATATCTGAAGGATATATATATATGTGTGTGTGTAAGATGATTCTGTGTGTACATGTAAGAAGGTGTGTGTTCACCTTTGTACATGTGTGTGTGATTCAGCATGTATGTATAAATATAAGGCTGTGTGTGAGAAACTCTGTAGTGTGTCCAAATCAGCATGCCTTCCTTCCTAAATACCAATTTGCCATTGGGAAGCATTCATACGCTGCTCTAGAAGTGACTAATTAGGCCTTTAAACTCCCTATCTCCCCCTCTGCAAACTCCCTTAGAGCTGGGGGGCACAAGGACTTATTTTATGAGCCCCCAAGGGGTCACAGCTTTCCCTGGCTGGGCAGGCAGCCAGGCCACCTCCCCCACCCCAGCCAGACCTGCTGCCTCCTGCTTCCTCCCACCCTGTCAATCCCCCACAGGCCAGCTCTAATGAGGAGCCTCTCCCCATCTCTGACCCCTCCCCCACCCTGCCAGCCAAAGTCCTAAGACTCAGAACCAGAGCATAAGAGCTACAAGCGACCCTGGCAATGAGTAATCCATCTCCCTCTTCACACTTACAGAGAAACTGAGGCCCCGAGAGGGGAAGGGACTTGCTGAGATCACACAGCAAGTGGAGAGGAAGAAGCCAAAACAGTAACGCTAGGTGAGCATAGGGGAGGTGAGGGGAGTGGATACCCTCCCAGGTTGATGATAAAAATGATTTGTGTTTGGGACAGGACATAAAGTTCATATTTGAAGGACTCTCAGAAATCACCCAGTCCAACCCCCATAGAGTTGTGCCGATGGGGAAACCGAGACTCCAAGGGGAAAAGGCACTCTCTCAAGGTCATATTGTGAGTTAGACCCTAAGTCTGCCACCCCCACCCTGCCCCCCCACACCATGGAACATCATTCCATGACTCCAAGATGCCCCATTTACTGTCTTCATCCATCCTGCCTCCTCTGCCCCCTTGCCTGAAGGCAAATTTGCGGAACCACAGGCATCTAGAGATTAATTTCTCTCTCTGCCATCTGAGAAAACCTACAAACCTCTGGAGCCTGGAAAGTCTGGCCAACCCACCTCAGAACAGAGCATGGCCTGGTAAGAGTCTTAAAGTGTGGTCCCCAACTCTGCCACCAACTGGCAAGTCTCGTCTCCTCTCCAGGCTTCAGTAACCCCCTCTGCACCTTGCAGGAATTGGCTCTGATACGCCAGCAGCCTGGGACCCGGTATGTGGGAGGTAAGTCCCAGATACCACCCCAGGCCGATGCACACACTATCTCCCACCAGTGCAGTGTCGGGGCTCTGAAAGGCCCCTCCACACATGCAGATGCCCCTCCCTCTCAGCCGTGCCCCTGCCACCCCACCCCCTCACCTTGCCCTTTGTCAATAAAGCTGGTGATGGTGTTGGCCAGGCCAGCCTCCAACTTCACGCTGCTGTTGCCTCCCTTTCTGTCAGCATCGGACAGCGTCCTGTACAGCGAGAGCATGTACTCATGGGGCGTGATGGGGGGCGGGCGGAACGGCTCCTTGGGCTCTTGAGGGGGCCCAGTCTCCCTGGCCTTCTTCAGCAGGAAGGGGCTGGGGACAGATCCTGCCTTTGGAGGTGCCTTACCCCCAGGAAGCTGTCCTTTTGGGGTCACCGTCCGTGTTGCCGCCTGCCTTGTCTGGGGAGGGTGTCCTGGCTTGGGTTCAGGGCCACCCGATCTGGGGGGCAGCTTTTTGGATTCATCCTTCTTGGGCTGTGTCAGGCCTCCTGTCTGCCCGGTGCCCCCCTTTGCCCTGGCATTGGTGGGCCCCCCACCATAGCTGTGACCCCCTGGCCTAAAGATGCTCCGGGCCAGAGGGGGCCTCTCCTTGGCTTCTGCTTTGGCCAATCCTGGCCTGGCCCCCTGGGGTCTCTGGCCCAAGTCAGGGGCACCCGACACAGTGCAGATGAATTCCAGGTCCAGCCAAGCCAGGTGCCAAAGCAAGAAAGTGAGGAGTTTGGGGAGTCTCATCCTCTGGCCAGCCGCTGAATGACACCAGAGAGAAGGGCGACAGCTGCGAAGGTGCCTCTGCTTTGGCAGGAAAAACCATGAACGGAGTGGACCCTCAAAAGCAGCGGCAGCAGCGGGAGCAGCAGAAGGAAAGGCTTTCTCCTCAGTCTGAGACTCTTTAAGTCTGCCGGGTGTGTGTTTGTATCCAGTCCCATAGTGGAAATGCTCTCGTATCCAGACGTGCACCGTCTCCAGTCAGCAGCTGAAAATAACTCGTTCTTGAAAGGAGAAAGCCGACCGCCCCCTTTCTCCTGCACAACTGACTGAGGGCTTGAAGGAGGCTTGTATAAGGCTGAGGGATTTTTCCAAGAAGGAAGAATGGCGTAATGCTGCCTGTGTGCTCCAGTTTTTTTTTTTTTTTTTAAGTTTTGAATCCTTTCCAGTGAAAATACTTCACACACACACACACACACACACACACACACACACGCCTGCAGGTGCTCAGAAAAATCTTTTACAAACCTGAACTCAGGAATTGGAAACGGAATTCCAACCCAAACCAATTTAATTACTCTCTGATGTCATGCTGTCTAAACTCATTTAAGTGCGATATATTTATGTGAAAAAAATCACCGCTGCCCTTTCGAGGCCATGGCTCACGGGGGCTCTTGGCACAGAGCCCCGCAGCAGGGCTCTAGGCTTAGGGGGCCTCTCAGTCCGCGGCGCAGACTCGGGGGTCTTCACCTCCACCTCCAGGGGCAGCCCACCCCACCTTCCTGAGGAGAGATACTGAGGAATGAGCTCAAGATCTTAAGCCCCAGAAACATGGGGAGTGTGGGTTTTCAGTTAAGTCCTTGGGGTGTTTTAAAGCAGTTTCAACCCCTGCGTCTAGTCTGGGGCCTGATTTGTTGTTGGGGGGGCAGCACAAATGGCAGCATTTACCCACAGTTGCTTTTATTTTAATAAACTCGTGGTGACCCAGAGACAGAAAAATATCTGTACCCACTACACTCCTCCCCCCAAGTGCCACTGACGGAGCTCAGTCGATCTCTTCAGGCTTCCGGGGGCACTGCCACCCCGGAGCCCACTCTTTCCACGGAGGCAGGTCCAGGGTGTACCTCGCTACCACCCCAGCAAAGACAGACTCCCGAGTTTTGTTGGGAAGGACTGGCTGAGTCCGGAGGTGGCAGCCTCAACCTGGGGCAGCAGCGACCCCTGCAGGAGGCTGGGGAAAGGATTTCCCGCTTGATGTTTTTCTGGTAGCTCTGGAAGAAGTCTGAATTTCAGCCGGACTCATGGAGGAAAGCTGTTCCCTTCACCTGAAATATCAACTCCCACAACTAGAGGAAGCCCTCCTTATCCTGAGAGCTTCAGCTGAGAATTCACCTCCTCTGGGAAGACTTCCCTGACCCCCAGACAGAACTAACTACTCCTTCTTGTACCTGTCGCCGTAACACTTGTCACGCTATAAGAAGCAGTGTAGGAGTCATCAGGAAAGCTTCCCTCTTAATCTGAGATCCTTTGAGTCTACTTAATGGAGATCTGTTCACACTCTAAAGTCGCCAGATTGGTTTCCCAGCATGACCTGGCACAGAGTAGAAGCTCAGCAAGTGTTTGATGAATGAAAGATGAAACCGGGCTGGGGTGTCCAGGTGCCTGACCAGGCTTTTCATGGTGATGCTCCCAGATCCTCGCTGATCTTCAGAGCACAGCAGCATAACTTGGCCCTTTCAAGCTTCCTGTGGTGCTCCTGGGCCAGAGTACCCCGTAGAGCCCCACCTCCCCATCTCAAAGGACCAAGACACCAACAGACACTCTTTGGAGGATCTTTAAGAAAGAGCTGAATTCATTACTATCCCTTCTAGTTGCCCAGATTCACAATAACTGCCTTCCCTTTGACTGTCCACACTGAAGCAGTCATCTCTGATATTCCTGCCTCCTCTCTGTCCCCCACTGCCTCACTATCTTGGTCCTCACCACCGTCCTACTATAATTACCTGGCAACTGGCTTCTAGGCGTCCAAGATTTCTCTGTTCCAATGCTCCCCCTCTCTAAAACCTACCTATTGAAAAATACCGGCTCATGGGCCCTCTCCTGCAGGAAGCCTTCCCTCATCCACCAGAAAATACGCACTCCTGAATTGCCATCACACATCTGTGCTCCTTCCCGCTTTGGCAGCTCAGAGCTTCCCCAGTTCTGCCTCTGCCTTTTGTTTTGAACACAGTTCTTCTACTCTGTGTATGTGCTTTTTAAAATATTTTTAAAGTCATAACTGAATCCCTAACAACTGTAATCATTTATTTAAATTTCTGTCTCCCCCATCAGATAATGACTAGACTGCACCATATTCGTCTTTCACTTATTCCCAGTGCTGGGCACGGGGTCCAGCCCATAGCAGATCCTCAGTGTGTGTGATATGGATGAATAAATCTCTAAGTGGCCCTTATATACAAAAGCCATCATTTGCTACTTCAAGGTGTAGTTACTTATGGACCTTTCATGACTTCCCCGCTGGACTCTGAGCTCCTTAAAGGGAGGGATTCTGTCTCGCCACTTATCAGGCACTTTGTAAGCTTGATTGAGGGAATAAATGAAGGGATGAATGAATCAAGCAACGAAGATGTCCCTGCACATGGTTCAATAAGGAGTAAGGGCCCCTGGAGACAAACAGACTGGTTTGGAATCCTGGTTCTGCTAGATGCTTTAGGGCATTGCATGATTTTTTGGAAGCTTCTAAACCTCTCTGAGACTCTGTACTTACCTCATAGGGTGTTTGTGGGGATTCAGTTAAATGAATCATAAAAGGTATTAGCCTAGCGCCTGACAGATATTCATAATAGGTACTATTTATGAAGCAGGTAGTCAAATAAACCAGACTCTAGCGTTTGTAGTCCACAGTACTTTTTACCTTATTTATCTTCGCAATAATCCCATGATCAAGGTGCTCCTGGTATCCACATTTTGCAGATGAAGAAATAGAAGTTCAAAAAGATTAAATGACTTTTTAAGCTGAGTTCCTGCTTTGACACCTTTCATGCCAAAGACTCCTAACCTGGCCTGTAGAAACACGAGTAGAAGTAAAAGGGTGGTGGGGGTGATTCTGGTATTCTTGGCTTTCAGTCAAGGTCTCATCCAACAGCCTGGGACTTCAGGGACGTGGAAAAGTCTCAGAGCGGGGACTATTGTTTGGGGATCAGGGAGCTCCAGAAATGGGATGAGAGTAGGGAACAGGGACTCTGAGCTTGCTGAGAAGGCCCTCTCCAGGGAGGAGCCCAGGGGACCAGCCTGGCTCTCACTATAAAGGTGACTAATCACTTCAGTCTCCTCTGGTAATTGCAACCAGATGCTGCTGCTGGCAGCACTTCAGTCCCAACATGTTTAATTACTGGGATGCAGAGTCCCTTGGTCCCCCATGTCCCCCTACTTCCTCCACTCCTGTCAGCAATATTAATGTCAAACTCGAGGTAGAGGATGGGAGCCTTGGGAAGCCACCGACATGGAAATAATCTTTACAGTCCTTCTGCCATGTAGAGCCTTTAGCTTTTATGTTTCCCCATCCATTATCTCATTGGCAGTCCACAAAACATCCTCTTAAAGTTGGTGGGCCAGAGTATTCTTATCCCCATTTCGCAGATGAGCAAACAGTGAACTGAGTAATAATAATACTAATTCTTTGCTTTTTTTTCAGGCACTTAGCAGTGTTCACAGTGGTTTCACATCCATGATGCTATCTGAACCTCCTGGGATTTCTCAGATCCGGTCCAGCACAGCACAGAGGCTAACAGCCAGAGCCTCCAGCCTCAGCTTGCCTCCTGCCTGTGCCTCTAACCAATTTGGTACCCATGGACATTCATTCATTAATGTGCTTAATTATTCAGCAACTATATATTGGGTGCCTACCATGTGATAGCTCCCACACCTGAGCACTGGATATCTAGCAATGGGCAAGACAACCGAGTCTGTGCTTGCATTCTGGTGGAAGAGACAAACAAGCAAACAGGTGCATAATTTCAGAGAATTCCAAATGCTGTGCAGAAAAATTAAATAGGGTCAAAAGAATGTTTGTTTTAGATAGGAATGTCTCTTTGAGAGGGTGAAGTTTGAGCAGAGATCTGGACGTAGTGAGGGAATAAGCCATGCAAAGGTCTGGAGGATGATCATTTCAGGTGGAAGGAACAGCAAATGCAAAGGCCCTGAGGCAGGAATGTGCTCCGCATATCTACAAACCAAGAGAAGCTGGTATGGCTGAAGCAGAGTGAGCAAGGGGGAGAGTGATAGGAGTTGAGATCAGACCATGGCAGGACCACTTCAAGTAAGGCCTTGCAAGCCAGAGAAAGGACATTGGGTTTTATATTTACTGTAGTGGGAAACCCAGTGGAGTTTTAAGTAGGAAAGTCTGATTTGTGACATGATTAAGAGCCGGGCTCCCTACCTGTAATTCCTGGCTCCCCAGTTCACCAGCTGTGTGACCTTAGGCTAATTTAATCTCTCTGTGCCTCAGTTTCTTCCTACATAAATTGAGAATAACAATAATATACCTACCTCATGTAATTGTTATCAATTGTTGTAAGTTCTTAGATCAGTGTCTCATGCATAGTAAGCAGTACATATATGTTACCTATCATTTATATATTTTTTTAAAGATTTTATTTATTTAAGATAGAGTGAGAGAGAGCACACGCAGGACAGAGGGAGAGGGAGCCCGATGCGGGACTCGATCCCAGAACACTGAGATCATGATCTGAGCCAAAGGCAGATGCTTAACTGACTGAGCCACCCAGGTGCCCCTAGCATCTATATTTTTTAAAAAATCACTTCCAAGGGCACCTGGCTAGCTCAGTCAGTAGAGCATACAACTCTTGATCTTGGGGTTGTGGATTCAAGTCCCACATAGGGCATAGTGATTACTTTTAAAAAATCACTTCTCTGAACTTGTTTGTTTACCTATAAAATTAGGATAAAAATATCTACTTCCAATTGTTGGAGTTAAGATGGTGGAGGAGTAGGGGACCCCTTTTTCAGCCGGTCCCCTGAGTCAAGTTGGATAGGTACCAGACCAGCCTGAACATCCACGGAATCAGCCGGAGACACAGGAAGATACATCTGGATCTCTACAAATGAACATCTCCGGTGCTGAGTATTGAGGTACAAAGCGGGGAGCCGTGAATCTGCACACAGATATCAGAAGATAAACAGAAGGGGGAGGGAGCCGCCGAGTTCGGAAGCCGGGAAGCGGTAGCCACCTGCACGGGGGAGCAGACGGACTCGAGGACCGGCACCCACGAAAGAGCAGACTGAGACCGTGAGCCGGGGAGCGCGCGCCACCAGACTGAAACTGGAGCTCCAGTGTGCTCAGTAGATCCAGACTGAGACCGGGAGCTCCGGGAGCGCGCGGGAGCAGCTGGCAGCTGGCGGTGTTAGAAACACAAAGGACAGAGACGTGCCAGCCCTGGAAGTGAGGGCTGGGACACCGGGTGTGGGGCGCACATCCCGGGACGCTGCAGGGTTGAGCAGCACCAACAGAAACAGAGTTAAAGTGGCCAGAACATCAGTGGAGAACAGTCCATGATCCCTCTGTTCTGAGACAGAGGCTGAGATTTGGCTACTGCTGCTCTGACTCTCAGAAGAGGCACAGCAACTCCAGGGAAAGCCGCCAGAGAACAAAAGCCTGGAAAGACCGGCTCACAGTGTGCCCATCCCCATTCCCCCCTCTCAGGGGACATGGAGACTCTACCCAAACAGGGTTGCCTGAGTATTGGCGTGGCAGGCCCCTCCCCCAGAAGGCAGGCTCCTCCCCCAGAAGGCAGGCCGACAAGTCAAGAAGTCCACATCCCTAAGATCCCTATAAAACAAGTGCGCACTGCCTGGGTCCCAGTCAATAATTTGGGCTCTGGACAACCCCGCAACCTCTCCTCATCAGAATGACAGGAAGAAGAAATCCCCCCCAGCAAAGAAAAGACAATGCNCCCCCAGCAAAGAAAAGACAATGAGTCTGTGGCCTCTGCCACAGAACTAATGGATATGGATATAACCAAATTATCAGAAATGGAATTCAGAGTAACAATGGTCAAGATGATGTGTAGACTTGAAAAAAGTATTAACGAAAATGTTAATGAGAATATGGAATCTCTAAGGGCAGAAATGAGAGTGAATCTGGCAGAAATTAAAAATTCTATGAGCCAAATGCAGTCAAAACTAGAGGCTCTGATGGCCGGGATGAATGAGGCAGAAGAATGTATCAGTGGATTGGAGGATGGGTTAGTAGAAGAGAAAACTAAAATAGAATCTGGACTNGCTCTGATGGCCGGGATGAATGAGGCAGAAGAATGTATCAGTGGATTGGAGGATGGGTTAGTAGAAGAGAAAGCTAAAAGAGAATCTGGACTCTAAAAAATCCATTCTCATGAATGTAGGTTACGGGAGATTACTGGCTCAATGAAACGTTCCAATGTCAGAATCATCGGCATCCCCAAGGGGGTGGAGAAAAACAGAGGTCTAGAAGAGATATTTGAACAAATTGTAGCTGAAAACTTCCCTAATTTAGCAAGGGAAACAAACATTCATGTACAAGAGGCAGAGAGGACTCCTCCCAAGCTCAACCACAACAAACCTACGCCACGTCACGTCATAGTGCAATTCGCATATATTAGATCCAAGGATACAGTATTGAAAGTGGCCAGGGCAAAGAAATTTCTCACGTACCAAGGCAAAGGTATCAGAATTATGTCAGACCAGTCTACACAGACATGGAATGAGAGAAAGGGTTGGGGGGGGCATTATTAAGGCTCTTTCAGAGAAAAACATGCAGGCAAGGATCCTTTATCCAGCAAGGCTGTCATTCAGAATTGATGAAGAAATAAAGACCTTCCAGAATCGCCAGTCATTGACCAATTTCGTAACCATGAAACCAGCCCTACAGAGATATTAAGGGGGGCTCTATAAAAGTAAAAAGACCCCAAGAGTGATACAGAACAGAAAGTCACAATCTATAGAAACAAAGACTTTACTGGCAACATGGCATCATTAACATCATCTCTCTCAATAATCAGTCTCAATGTAAATGGCCTAAATGCTCCCATAAAACGCCACAGGGTTGCAGATTGGATAAAAAGACATGACCCATCCATTTGCTGTCTACAAGAGACTCATTTTGAACCTAAAGATGCATTCAGACTTAGAGTAAGGGGATGGAGTACCATCTTCCACGCAAATGGACCTCAAAAGAAAGCTGGAGTAGCAATTCTCATATCAGATAGACTGGATTTTAAACTAGAGGCCATAGAGAGAGATACAGNTCTGGCTGGCTGTCTCTATCTCTGTCAAATAAATAAATAAAATCTTTAAAAAAATAAAAAATAAAAAAAAAAAAAA
>NC_048230.1:68299223-68299820 GCF_002007445.2 Ailuropoda melanoleuca | reverse complement strand
TCATGCCAATGGACCTCAAAAGAAAGCTGGAGTAGCAATTCTCATATCAGACAGATTGGATTTTAAACTAAAGACTATAATTAGAGACACAGAAGGGCGCTATATTATTCTTAAAGGATGTATCCAACAAGTTGATATGACAATTATAAATACATATGCCCCCACCAGGGGAGCAGGAAGATACACAAGCCAACTCTTAACCAGAATAAACAGACATATAGAAAAAAATACGTTAATAGTAGGGGACCTCAACACTCCACTATCAGAAATAGACAGAGCACCCATGCAGAAGATCGACAAAGAAACAAGGGCTTTGAATGCCATACTCAATGAGTTGGACCTCATGGATATATATAGAACACTACACCCCAGAACCAAAGAATACTCATTCTATTCAAATGCCCATGGAACATTCTCAAGAANCAAAGAATACTCATTCTATTCTAATGCCCATGGAACATTCTCAAGAATAGACCATGTTCTGGGTCACAAAACAGGTCTCAACCGATACCAAAAGTCTGAAATGATTCCCTGCATATTCTCAGACCACAACGCTTTGAAATTGGAACTCAACCACAAGGAAAAATTTGGAAGAAA